>NC_046240.1:3144697-3464639 GCF_009819885.2 Catharus ustulatus
CTCCAAGGAGTGGCATTTGTTCACTGCACAGAGCTGGGAGCTATGAAACTGGATGCAGCTTTATTTCCTTTGATATTTGGAATACATGAGGACATCCTTTCAATAATAAAGGCCTTATTATTTTTAATCTATAAACTTGTAAGAGTTCTATGCTTACAAACCCACTTTGAGAATTGGGGTTTTTTTAATGCTTTGAGGCTTTTTTGGGGAATGGAGATTAACACAGCAAACACTGCAAATTTTCTGTCCAACAGATTGACTGTACTGCTCAAACGAAACTTCAGCACTTGGGGAATACCATTATCTATCTTTCACCTCCTGAGTTTCAGTTTAAATAAATGAGATTGGTGTAGCTCCATCTCACTGCCTGGCTGCTTCAGAGTTAGTGGAGAGGAGGGAAAGGACAGAAGAAGATGCTCTAGAAAGTAATGCCATCATTTTCTTTTCCACTCCTCCCACAACTTGGTTTTTGACTCCTCCTCTGGGCTCTGTACACAGCTCATGATCTTCATTTATAATAACTTACTGGGCTCCAAATCTACTCTTGAATTCACTCCTCACTATGGCAATGTCACACAAAATCCTCTCAATACTGTGTGGCAGCTTCTCTGTGCTATATTTATTCACAGACAAGGTTAAGTGCAATGTGACTAAACCCAAGTCTCTCGGGGTTCCTCTGTAGTTCTCTGCACTTCTTTGTGCTCTATTGTGGTTGAGCCCATCATCTTCATTAGACATGCAGGCAATTTGTGGAACATTTTCAATTCTTCTCTTATTCCACCTACACAGTTGTATCATGCCAAAATACTGCCATTTGTACTTCTCCAAAACCAGGAAATGTTCAGCTGCTTAAAAGCTAAAACATATCACAAAAAAAATATTCCTTCAGCTTGCATTTTCATGTCATACAGCTGTAATCTCACTCAAATCCCCTTGCTCTTCCACCTCAGTACTGAAGCTCTTTTACCACAAGGTCTGGATGGCTTCAGATCTTCCACGTTGGAATCTGCTCTGCAGCACTTCCTTCATTCAACTCACAAGCAGGGAACCAAGTTGGCATCATTTCCTCATCCACCCAGCCTACTTCTTCCTGCAACACCCTTCCTTTTTACAGCATGGAACAATCTTCAAAATCCATCTTTTCTGTGATGCCACACTCCCCACAGACTGTATGGTCTTTATGCTTCACTTCTGTGCATACATGATAAAATCATGATTTTCACCATGGCTTCTGTCTCCTTCTGCAGAGAATCTGAGTAAATCACTGAAGGAAGACAGCTCAATCCTGAAAAAACTTCACTGTGTATAACAACAGAAGGACACAGCCCAGAACCAACTCCAGCCCTTACACAGAGTTACTCCAAGTGTGTTGGCACCCCATGTCCTGGTGCACCCATCTGCTGATTGGTCTCTAAAGTTTGTAGTTTTTAATTACTGTGCAGACTTTACTTATACATTCAACACAACATATGCAAAACGACCTGGAAACACATAAACAGCCAAATTCCTCAGGGCACCTCTGGTGCTGTCCCACCCCAGCTGTGGTACTCACCAGCTGGTCTCATCAGTTCTCCACCTAAACCCCTGCAAAACAGAAAGAGCCTTCAGCAACCTGAGTGAATATTGCCCACAGTGAAGCAAAAACACCTCAAAACCATTTCAGAATGGAAGCAGAGCACAGAATACCCGTGGTTTTGTATTGGATCAATTCTGCTTCCTTTTAAATCAACTTTTCTTGACTTCATTGTGATTAATACAAACCTCTCCTGAATATTAACTTTTCTTCTTGCAAAAATGCACTCCCAGTCTTCCTAATCTTCAATGTGAATAATAAAAAGACCATCAAGTTCATTCTTTTCTTTCCACTTGTTTCAGATACATTCCAAACCCATGAGATTGACCAAAGGACTTTCCAATCCATCTCTACCAGGTTCTGATTTCCACAGGTGAAAAGGAACTACATGCAATTTTTAAATAAAATCATCTCTGTAAAACTGAATAGAAACTTCCCAGTTCCCATTTTCACATGTTAACTGCTTTCCTCTCTTACTGAGATTTATCACCCTTCTCTTTCCTGCTCAAGCCCCCTCCCAGGTGGATTTTGTGTTTATCACAAGAAACACATCAGAAAAGGGAGAGAAATAAATGGCTCAAGCCACTTCAGACCCTCCTGAGGTAAAGGTGTGCTCCTCAAGGATGGCTTCACCAGCTCAGACTTCAGCCCAGTTCCTCTGTCTGAACATGAGCCTGGCCAGTAGCAGCACTGAGAGAAGAAAATCTGGACTGGGCAGAGAGTGGGGAGAGGGAAAAGCATCCTGGAAATGGCAGGGCCTGTTTCAGTTCTCCTGGCTGTGGGCAGAGACTTCTCCTCACCCCACTGAGCACTGTCTGCTGCTTGTCTGGATCCCATCCCCGAGGCAATGCCCGAGGTGTCACTCAGTGTCACCCTCTGTGGCTTCACTGCTCCATTTTGTGAACCTTTGACCTCCCCTTCCTTTGGATATTTCCTCCCTTGACTCTTTATTGTCTCCCTTCACTTCTGCTGGAATATTTCCTCCCTGAGGTGTGCCAAACCCTTAATCACCTGTTTGCCTGTCCATGCTCCAGCAGAACCTCCAGCAAGGGGAGCAACAACAAAGACCTGTTTATTTGCTTCTTGTTTTTTGTTTATTTTAAACATTTTCTTCCCTCCTCTCCTCCTCCCTCTCCACAATAAAATTAGTAGCTGTGCTCAGAAGGCCAGCTTAGCAATTCTAACAACTCTTACAACTTGTTCTCCAATTTATCCCTTTCTATGAGCTTCAAAAGGCTGAACATTCTTCAAACACGTTTTTCCATTCCACCTCCAAGGAGATCCCCTCTGTAACATGCTCCAGATTTATGACTGCTCAACAATTTCACTGGTGTTTCAGGTAATGCAGAGATGCCAACTCCACAATATTCTCATTTGCCATAGGTCAGCACTTCCTTTAATTGAGAAATTTCTGCTTTCCACAATCAATATACATTAGGCTGAATTTAATAATCCCCAGCTCAGTTTATCATTGGAGGAAGCAAGCACAGATTCTACATCCTCATGCTGATAAGGTCTGGGTATTGTCTACCCCACCTTCCTGCCATCCTGTCTGCTCTCCAGCTTCTAAAAAATTTAAATTAGAAAACAAAAAAGGCAATGCAAGGAGTGGAGACAGCAGCAAAAGCAGGTGACTGATGTAGCAAGCCTGGTTTCCTCTTCCACACTTCTTTTCCCCTTTATTTTGCCTTCACCCATTCCTTGCCTTTTGTCTTTAGCCTTACTGCAAATGAGTATAAAATAATCACCTTGCAAATGTGTTTGGTGTGCAGCAGAGTCTGCTGATGCAGGGATTCAGATATGGACTGCTCTGTTCCAACTACAAAGCAAGAACTGACTCACAAAGGCTGCTCTTCTCCATTTCCTTGCACTGCCAAGAAGGAAGTCAGGCCACTTCAAGCTGTGCTGATGGTAATAATTTGAGTGCTATCCCTTCCTCTGGCGTTTCACCAACTGCACTTAACTCCAGAGTTTAGAGCCTCTCTGAGGATTGCTGTCCCCATGCAAGAATGCAGAAGGGTGACAGGGATTTGCATAGCAACTCTTCCACAAACTCCAACCCAGTCCCTCCTGGGTGTCACCATGACCTGTGTGTGCTCCTCTGCAAAGCTTCCCCACTTGGTTCTTGCCCAGACACTCTCTATGTCCACCAATACAGCAATTTTTCCCCCTTTCCACAGCTCATGCACATTTCACTTTTAAGAACCAAGAATTCTATCGGAATCCAAGATCTTTCCTCAGTCAGTGCTTGGTTTGTCAAACATGATGCACATCTTTCTATTAACTTTATCTCACTCCACAGTATTTCACTAAATTAAAAAGATACGGATCTACCTAATTCAGAGATTCTGAATTTTGCTGTACAGTCAGTATTCTTTCTTTTTTATTCCAAAGACACATCCACAAGTTGCATCACATTATTAGATGTACCTGTTTTAAGCTTTAATTATTAATTCAATTTGCAAATTGACTGATGCAGTGCCCAGGTTCCACAAGCTCCTAAGCATTCCTTCATGTGTGCAGCTCCACAGCAATGCTTCTCTCCTAGAAACATCCTGGGGTGAGTCACAATTTATGTGTGGAAAATAAAATATATAATCCCTTACAGAACTGACAAATTAACATTACTGACCTAAGAATGACAGTATCTATTTTATAATTACATTGGCTTGAGTCAGAACCAGTGACAGTGCTGTTCTCAGGGCATAAAGAAGTTCAAAGCACTTTTGTGGATTTATTTTAAGCCTGCTGCTTTTTGTGAGAAGGCCAGAATTCCTCTTTAAGGTAATAAAAATAACAGTAACTGAAGCTGTTCAGAATTAAAAAGCATCTATGTTTTCACAGATATTCAAATCTGAAGTTAAAAGTACTGGAAGAGTTGTAAATACTGGATTTTGGGAAAGCTGAGAACATGTATTTCACCTCCATACGAACAGCAACCAAGCATTTTCTTGGGAACTCTTTGTCCTAAATAGAACTGAGGATTCTTTAAGGGTCCAGATTGCACATTCCCTGGGTTTTGCAGGTACAGAATGGCTTTGTCAGAGAGGACACAAGGGGGGAAAGAGAAATCCCTGAGCACAGTTGAATAGATTAACAAAGTTTTCATGGCCAACCCTTCAAGATGCACAGCATAAACCACACTAACTTGAGAAACACCAAGGTAAATTCATACGCCACGTTGTATTCTATCACAGAATGCTACAGGTGAAACCCTGGCTTTATGGAACTCAAAGCTTTCCCAGTGACTTCAGTTTGTAGCAGGAGAATTTCACCTTACAGCTCTTCAGAGGACAGAGCAGCACGATCTCAGAGCCACCCAGGTCCTGGATGCACAAAACCGTCTGAAACTGGAAGAACTGTTGCAAAGCTGCAGGTCTTTGCTGATTAAGCTCATATGCCTGAAAAACTCTTTCAGGCAGATGAATGCCAAGAAACACATTTGCCCTGAAACCATCAAGATTAGTTACAACCTTAAAGGTCTTTGAAATGAGACGAGTTTCTCTTCTGCCCAGCACCTGTCAACACCTGCGGGCTCCCTTACTCTGCTGGAAAAGCCGAAACTCGGAAGGTGCTGCTTCAACTGACACTGCCTGCTGCTCCAAGCTCCTAAATCTGCTGGGCTGCCACAGCTGACGTGCTCCACAGCCAGCCAGCCTCTCCAGAGGCTGCAGGGATGAGCTCAGAGGCAGGCTGGGTGTGCAGCACGTCGCAGGCACCGCACTGCCCGGCGTGGGAGTCGCTGACGAACATCCCGGCACATCCAGGGGATGGAACCCCAAGGGCCAATAAACACAAGGTGTGCTGAGATACAGAGAGCACTGCAACCACCTGCAGGCAGCCCAGCACCTCCAGAGCCATTCCTCATCTCTGGGCATGCAAGCCTGTGGTATCAGAGCTGGCTGCAAGGAAGCTAAAGAATATTCTGAACATCTGTTCAGCTGAATAGTCACTCAAGAACCTCAGACCAGATGAGGCAGTTTCAGAGAATCTTAACACAACTACTGTTAAAACACTGTTTTCTTGAAGACTTTTCATATTATTGAATCACAGAATTGTTTAGGTCAGAAAAGACCTTTAAGATCATTGAGTCCAACCACTGCCAAGATCAACCTAACCCTTTTAAAGGTGTTAAAACCTTTTAAACTAAACCCTTTTTAACACATCTTTTAAATCTAGGTTTTCACAGATGGTAAAAACCAGTGATGGTGACTGCACCAATGCCCTGGGTAGCCTATGCAAGGCTTCAGAAACCTTTGAGTGAAGTATTCTTTTCCAATATCAATTTAAACCTTCCTTGGTGCAACTTAAAGCCATTTCCTCTTTCCTATCACTTGTTATTTGGGAGAAATGTGTTGAGAATGAGTCCAAGGTCTCAGATGTACAACAGAAATAGATCTGCTACAAAAAAACAGCCACTAACCTTGTTGGTGCAGTGGAAGCAGGATGGAATCAGGCTGACTACTCTGTGATTTCCTAACCCAGGTAACACAGCTGAAGGCAACAGATGCCACAAGTTTTTTCACCTCAGGTTTTTATACATAAAAGTGCCATTTAAAACAAATAAAACACAGTACAATTTTTGTAACTTTATAACCTGGACAGCCCTGAACAGGCACAGGAGGCAGATGCTCTACAGGGCATGGTTTGCATATGCCTTGGTGTAACCCCCACACAGAAACCCAGAAACTCCTGCACAACCCACAGCTGGAAGTGCACATGCAAATGCTCAAACCAACCAGCTCCTCCAGACAAACCAGTGCATCAGATGTGTCAGGATCAAGGCTAATGGCAGGAAGTACACACTGATGTGCCTGGACTTGCAGGCTCCTTTGTACTATGGTAAACCCAGAAAGGACTTCTGCAGGACAAAAAAATACTTGTATTTAAGAAAAATTAGTAATACAGTAGATGGGATTTTCTGTAACTAGCAGGAAAAAATGTGAATGCTTCAAGTATATTCAAAAGTGAGACTGACTGCAGTATAACTCAAAACAGGACTGTGTAAAGGAGAATTTATGGCTGTTTTTCAAAATCAGGTTAAAGATGGTGCAAGAACTGCTAAACAAAATAAGATGGTAGAGCAGCTCTATGGATGTCTCCATTACAGCCCTTTGGTTTCTCCTGTTTGACTTGAGGTCCTTACGGATTCAGCAGAATCAGACAATCAAACTCACAGCCCATTTTCCAGCTTAAAATGCCTAAATTGCAACTTTATAAAAAAATATTTAAAAGAAAAACAAAATTCAGCATTTCTACACGTTACTTCCTTTTCCTTTTCTCAGAAGGCAAAAAATTCCCTAGGACAGCTTGACCAAAGCATTAAAATCCCTTCAGTCCCTGACAAGGTTGTTCAGTGGCCAGAAGTGAAAGCAAAAGATTTGATAAACAGTTGAGACATGTGGCCAGATGTTCTTTGTTAATACAGTTTAAAAACTTGAAACTCAAATAAAAGACACAGGTTTTCAACATTCCTCCAAGATGTTGTTAACACTGAAAATTCCCGGTAGCAATTTCTCAAATGGAAATCTTTGGAATATTATGTGCAATAATTACTCATCATGAAACGAGTTTGGCTTGTTTCACTAAATGCTTGCCCAGCAACACTCAAATTGTTGGTTTGTTTTTATAACCTAGTTTATTTTTCTTGTCCCATTTTAAAATATTTTATGCACACTGATATTTTACAATATGGATTAGGGCAGACATCTGTGTTTCAGCTAAGTATGAGAGCAAACAGCAGTGAATCAATCTTGCTTGGCATTGAATTAGAACTCTTATCTAGAACAAAAACATTTCTGTAGGCATCTTATAAATACCATTAAGTGCAAGAAGTGCACATTATGACAAAAACAAATTACACCCAAGCTCCACCCTGACATTAAAGAATTTCTGGAAGCCAAGAGAGCCACCCACAAAGACATGAATATACAGTATCAGCACTAAGCCCATCTGCCAGCCCAAGCTCACTCGGGGCTGGAAGTGTCACATTTCTTTGGATGACTCCTCAAGAAGTAAATTTTATCATTTTTTCAGAAAGTTTCATGATTATAAAAACTTGCATAAAAATTCTTTAACCTGTAATTAAGAATTACATTTAAAAACTAGTTCAGGTTTACTGCTTTTCAGGGAAGGCACATGTGAAGAACTGAACTAAAAATGACCAAAAACTGTTGTCAGTTAAAGGAGGAAAAACCGTGACTTGCATATACAGTTATTAGGGAATACAAGTCATTAGGATTTGATTTCCTTAAATTTAGAAGCAAACTCTGAAGTCACACACCAGTTTTAATTCACATGTACTTAACAGCTCCTTAAGCAATATCCCATAATTTCCTGGAAGCTTCGACAAATAGGAAATGAAAAACAGCTTAGTGAAAACTCATTTACATTTTCTTTGTCGCAAGAGTTGAAAAATTGCCCTGAACCTTTTGCAATGCTCCTGTCAGGAAGGGAAGGAGGGAGGGAGGAAAGGAAGGAAGGAAAGGAAGGAAGGAAAGGAAGGAAAGGAAGGAAAGGAAGGAAAGGAAGGAAAGGAAGGAAGGAATGAATGAATGAATGAATTTGGGGTTCCTTAGTTCAAGGTCAGTTCTGCAGCCCGTTTTGAAACCTCTGCAGACAAAGCACCTGAGGGACTGGGGTGGGTGTCCCTAACTGTACAATCCCCAACCCCCTTCCAGATCCTGGTTTCATTCCTTTTAACTAACATTTTCCAAGATGATAAATGATGGTTTTGCATCTTTTTTCTTACCTGTACAACTGACGACTGCAAAGCTGGGGGGGAGAAAAAAAAGCAACAAATATTAATATTAATTGAGTTTGTTTGATCCAAGTGTTTTCATTTTTCCCCCTTACATGCAATGCCACATACTGTGAGCTGTGCAAAACGTTAGTTAATTTTAAAAATAAAATTCAAAGGGAAAACCTCTTCAAAACAACTTCTCCATATCCATTTGAACTTTGTTTTCAAAACAGAACAATTTAACACCTTCATAAAGCACTAATTTCCTGAATTCCAAACCCAAGCTGCTCCTGCAAATATTGTGGAAGCCAGTCTGGCTTTTTAAAACAATTTTCTTTCCACCATTGGTCCTTTTAGAGTAATGCTAGACTGCATTGTCTGATCACTGAAAATAACTTTGGAAACTACAGACTGAACAGAAAAAAACTTAAAGGCTTAAATGTGGCTGAAAAATCTTACTTCATTCTTAATGCTACAGTAAGCCATTGTAAAATATCAAAGACTATCACATTTCTATGCAGTAAAAGCCAAAAAACCCAGCTTATTTAAAATTGAGAGTTTATGCAACTACATCATAACAATGTAAGGCCACTGTAAGTGCAGAGATGTGCTGACCAAGCTTTCAGGCATTTCAAGATGAGAAAGTTAAAGGTGCTTTTTCAACCTGTGGCAGCAGCTCTAAGCTGTGCCCAGAATGAAATGGGCTTTGGTGGGTGAGGGGTGAAGTGTGACAGCAGAGCTGGCACTGAAGGTCCTACAGATCCTGCAGGAACCAGCCTGAATGCTGGACTGTCTGCTCCAGGCTGGGATGAACAACCCAACAACATGGGATGACTGAAAATCAAAGGGACAAATTAAGTGAAATTATCTCCACAGAAGTATTTGGAAGTGCTCTGAGCAGGGCAAGGCTTCATTCAGCATAAGCAGAGATACAATGCATCAACTAAAATGCACAATACGACTTTTGAGGTGTACAAACAGGAAATTATGGATGCAGGGACAAGGAATCACCAGATGTCCCTTGAGCACAATTATCCCAAGGCCAGTCAGGAGGATGAAGGGGGAGCAAAGACAGGGGGTAAAGGAACCAAAGCAACCCTCTGAATTGGAACTTCCAGCATCAGAGCTGGGGGTTCAGCAAGAGGCAGAAGAGCCCCCAGTGCCACTGTGTAAGACATGGGGTCCAGGACACCCAGCTCGCACAGAGTCTGGGGCTGTCCAAACCACTTTGTGTGACAAGGTTCACTCTTGGCACAGGGTTGAGGAAGGTGGAGAACAGCTGCCTTAATTGCAAATCTTTATTAAAAATCATGCAGCAGTCCAGGTTAAAAATAGATTTATGATGGCTACAAACCTCTTGGTGAATTTGCTTGAGTCCCTCCAATGACTTTTCAGTGAAATAGTACGTTACAGATCTGTAGAAGTATACAACATTTTTAATACAGTTTCCTCATCATGCTGTAAATCATTTTCTTCCATAAACACATTGTACTTTCAAACAGAAAACCAATCATTTGATTTTTCAAATTGTGCTCCACAGAAATATGCAATATTTATTTTTAAATAGTTCAGCAAACACAACAACAGAAATTCTTTCCTTATCATACAGAAAACTATTCCAAAAGGCTAATAAAAAAATCATTGTCACTTCCTAATAACATTGTAATTGCCAATACACTGATAACCCTTCCCAGCTCAGTATTTTTAGACTCCAACACTTCTGTGATTTTTCCATCTATTTCAAATACTTCCTACTACTAAAAATGAACTGTTTTTCTTGAACACAAATTCTTCTGATGGACACTGCTGGCAAACGTGTATGTAAATATATAGATATAATTTTATATATACCTGGACCAGAATTCATTAGTATTAAATCAGTCATTAAATGCTTGGGGAGGTTCTTCTCCAGCCTTGAAGACAAAAGACTATCCCTACCCAGGAGACAGCACACTTACTGGGAAAGAGGATTAATCTGCATTTAACTGATCACCCTCAATTCTCCAAGTAAGGTTGCAAATTATATTTTTTACTGAGTATGAATTTAAGACTGAAGTCTTAAATCACTGAATAAAACGTGAAAGCTGAGTATCACTCATAAAAACAAATAAAAAGTCAATGGAAATGCAGTTCAGTGAGATGAAGATTTCCATAATTATACTCAGGAAGCTTTTAATAGACCAGACATGAAAGGAAAATTTACAGTCTAGATAATCTTGCATTAATACCTATTATTCTCTTGTGCCAGTTTACACAGAGCATGGGTGATCTCAGCACAGGCAAGGATTGCCCCATGGCGTGTGTGCAGATCTGAGCCCACTGATAAAGGCAGAAGTCTTGGCAAAACTGAAAGAGATTAAATCGTTATTTTTTTTAAACAAAGCAGAGCGACAGATCACAATTCTAAATGTAATTCTGCCTGCCTAGAAATAACACTGGAAAAGCATTGCTGTAAAGTCAATTATGGAGGCTTTGTGGAAAACAAGTTTTAATGAAGTAAATTCTGACAAACCACACTGAGCTATTTGATACTCCCAACCACCTCCCCAGCTGGAGCAAATAAAATAACAGTACTACTGGGCACTGAGCTGGCTGAGCAGTGAGGGGAGTGGGGCTTGCACTGCCATGGAATTTGATTTCCATGTTAAATGCACTGGACCTGGAGCAGGACAGGAGCCCAGGCAAGGTCTGCCACTGCAGGCTCTCAGGGGCTGGGCTCTGCCTTCAGCCACATGAAAAACCTGCCAGCACAGCCTCAGCATCTGCACTGGGCTCAGCAAAGGACCCTGGGCTCATGCAAAGAAACATGTAATTCCACACAGTCAGAAAGGAATTCTTCTGCAGATGTCAGGCTGGACAAGACAAAACAGATCCCCCACTCTTTACAACATCCAAGAAACCTCAGCAAGAGCTGGGAGTTTGAGGGGGAGCTGCTGGAGTTGTTCCCACACAACTGCACCCATTTATTCACCTCAGAACCAGCAGAGTCCAATGCAGCCAGGTATCTAAGGCCCACACCCCAAATAAAAACCAACCTGACAGTAATTTATAATTTTTACATCAAACCTGAGAATGGGTAAAGCCATCAGGGTAACTAGCAGTATTAAGTGGCAAGGGGAAATCTTAACTTTTATGAAGTAAATTCAGTAGATCTTTGTAGGTTTGTCCTGCCTAAGCTGAGCCTGGCTGAGCAGAGCTCAGCTGGTACCTACCCATGTTTGCCATGTACTCAGGGGCCTGGGGAGTGATGTTATGCAGAGCTTTGGTTGCAAGTTCTCGAATAACACTGCAGAGGTAGAAAAGCAGTTCTGAGGGTTAGCAATGTGTTTAAAAAAAATCATGCAAGGAACGGACTCCTGCCTCTAACCAAAACCCAAGCAAATATTCAAAATTACAGCACTCTCTGTCCATCAGCCAGAGCTGGCTCCCATGCAGCCAGCCTGCAGCCAGCTTTCAGTGAAATGAGCACAAGGAGAGAAGGAAAAACACCAGTGGGGCAGGTGGAACCTGAGGGCTCCTTCTGTGCACTGGCAGGGACAGAGCAGTAAACTGTGATTATTTCTCATGATGCAAACTATGATCAGAACTGATAGAATCTCACTTGTGTGATAGGTACACATTTCAATCTTCCTGAACACTGAATGTGAGTAAGCACCATCTCTATGCATGAAATCTGCTTTAATTAGGATAATTGCATGGTGACAGTGTTTACCCCTCACATACACTATACACCATATAAAAGGGTTTTATTAATCTATTAACAGATTGAGGCCATGGCCAAAAGACAAAATTCATAAACCTGTTGAAGTGACAATCTTCTTGGGAGGTACAGATGATATCACCTACTACTTGCTCAGTTTCCTTCAATCAAATGCTATTGCAAACCCAGGTGTGAGTAAAATTCACAAAAATCATCTACAAAAGTGCAGAACAGTCAACTCCTGGATATTAATAACTAGATTTTATGAACTTACCTATCCCAGTGGTTAATCTTCATGTTAACTAAATGATCAATCATCGGCTGTGTATACTCAGGAAAGCCAGCAATGTACACACTGAAAAAGAAAAAAACACAGATCTAGGTTAGAAATATAGTCCAGACACAGAGAGTACAGAACCAATATCTGTGTGCATTTTACCACAGCCTGTTCCAAAGCTTTAAATTCTCTGGTATTAAGCCAACCAAAAAATTACTTAAATGTGCCTTCTATTTAATGAGATGCAGCTGAATGACAGGATGGGAAATATTCTGAATTCTTGAAAAAACTTAAAATCACTTCTGTAAAACTGTCAAATTGTTTCTAAAACCTGCTTGACATACAACAAGTTTGACATTCAATCCCATTGTTACATTCCAGATAATCCAGACATGTATATTAACTTGAATAACTATTTCAGATTGAAGAAACACATCATTGATATCAACTACAAGACAGAGGAAAAATAAGTTACAGAAATGTGTTAAATCTTCAGAAATATAATGGCCCAAAACGGAAAAGGGGTTTTCAATTTGTGCTTTATAAAAATCAAACATATACAGAAAGTTAATTGACAAAAGCAGTGAAAGCTGCAGAGTTCAGGTGTGAGATGGAGGGAACAGCAGCACTAATTACCTAAGGAGCCTGCATTACCTAACTCACAGCCACACTTCCAATCTTCAGAAGCATCAACTATGGAAAGCCAAGGTCAACACAAGTGAAGTGAAATGTTTCTGCAGTGCATCTGATGAGTGTTAAATCACCTTGGGAAGCCCAACAATCAGCAGCATGTGTTTGTGTCAGAAGGGCACAAAGGGACTCATGGATTACCTTAATTTCACCTTTTCATATCTTTTGGGTGATTAACTTTGCAGCTATGATGGTGTTCCATTAATACAACTGTGTGCAATCAGAAGCAAACAAAGAGAAAAACCAAATATTGCCACATGTTCCCATCCTGATAGCTCTGGAACTCATCAGAGAGGGAATCCTTAAATCCACAGACCTCAGTTACTTGAACCAACACTGGACATAGAAGCACTCTCTACTGAGCCCTAGAGAAGGATTTGACAGTTGGTTCAAATTGTTGTTGATGCCAGCAGAGGAAGGATAAAAATCCTGTCTCTATGTCCTTTCCCTGTTGTGCAGGAACACACAATAGCAGACACATTTCCCCGGCCATGTTTGAGCTCTCCTCTCTTCTCTGAAGCTGCTTTTTTGAGTCCCAGTGTTAGCACCCACCATTCCTGCCAACCACTTTAATTAACTTCCTTGCTCACCTAAAAATCAATCTCTTGGTTCACAGGTGAGCTAAATCCCACTTTTAATTTTAGTTCATAACTATCTTTAGTCCTCATCTTATGTGCCCTACTGAGAATTTAATGCAAGAAGTTTTCCCTACAAGCCTGTACTTCCTGATGATGGTGCTGGTTAGATTTTTGTACCCCACTCAGGTTAGGAAGCTTTTTCCTTAACTCTGCTTGTACCAAGCTCAGAACTCCTGGAATCACATAATCTCTTTCCTGCCAGTTCAGATAAAACAGATTTCCTCCAACTTCAATTCTCAGAAACATATTTTGATATTTGAGCTGAATCCTCCAAATACCATCAGCAAAAAGGGCACCCAGTGTGAAAAACCTGTATTAAAACATTTAATTTGAAAGGCTGTAAACAACTATTTATACACACAAAAATATTTGTAAATACACATGATACTGCCCCTTCACCAGAACATTATCATCATTTATGAACCAAATTCAGCTGTAGAAATTGACATCTTTTTTTTTTAGCTTTTATTGCTCAACATTATCATGGTACATGTTTTCTGAGTAGCCAGATACATACCTGGGTGCTTTTTCCTTTCAGGTTACTCAGGGAAAAATAAGGAAATAGCCAAGTAACTTAAGTATTGACCTGAATAATGACAGCCTCCTTAAAGAGCAGTGCCATCTTTTTGAAAGTAATAGAATGAATGAGATGGCAAATATTTTACCAAAAAATAGTTTGATTAATGGCACTGAGCATGGTTTCAGAGATTCAAGCTTCTAAGTACATAAGGCTATTTATAAAAAGATTTACAAATTCATTCCTCCTGCTGAACAATTAAAAGAAAGAAATCAACAGCAAGAATATTGTCACTTAGGTAAGTAGCACTCATATAAAAACTCTGGAAATCACAGAGAAAGAAGTAAAAAAAAAAGTTAAATTACCAATTCAGCTCTTGAAAAGACAGAAGAAACTAATCAGTCTCCAAGCCAGAATTGCAGAAGAGAGCAAATAAAATCAGCTTTGTCACTTTGGAATGTTTTCAATTTTCTCTAAGTACAAAACCCCAGAGTTCCAGAAATCACATGGCTGCCATCCACGTGGACCTGGAGCAGCATGGAACACCAAGCTCCTGCATTTCCCCATCCCCTGTGGGTGGGAGCTCTGGGGAAGGCAGTGGGAGGAGGGTGGGGACCCCAGCAGGGCTGACACTCGGTAAAAGGTGAAGGCATGAACAGACTGAAATGATTCTGCACAAAAGGGACAATACAGAGGGGATAGATCAATTAAAAAATAATTGAGTTGAAGACAGAGTGTTCCAGTACAAATTATCTTCAAATCCTCTCAGTGGCAGTGACAAAGCTGGCAGTGGAGCATGAACCATCATGTACCTGGGTGCTGTTTCTGTTCCCCAAGGACATCTGCTCAAACCTTTCTGACCTGCTGCCTCCTGAGCAGCCCCACGGGGCAATTTCCTGCCCTGTCTCCAGCAGGGCTGAGTCACCTCCGTGGGTGCTGCTGTGCTGCTCTCCCCACCCTGCCTCTGGACACAGGCTGGACTGCAGGCCAGACTGTCTGAGACAGCTCCAGCCAGAACCAGCCCTTGCTCATCATCATTTCCTCACCAGGAAATGCAATATTCTGTTCCTTCTGGCCAGCCAGTTTGGCTCCCAACTCCCCTGATTTCAGCAGCTCTGTGTCTCCAGAGCTGACTCTATTCCCCTGGTTTATAACCACACCACCCCAGTTTGGCTATTTCCCACCTTTGCAGACTGTACTGCAGAGATCAGTTTGGTTTTTCAAACATTACTGCACACTGTGGCCAGCTTTCCCCTGAGCTAACACAAGCACTCGAGTTAAAGGTCTATGCACAGACCACAAATTCAACAACTTGGGCAAACTGCTTTTATAAAATGGGTATGATTTGATTTTTCCACCCATGTCAGAGTCTATCTGCCATCACAACAGCCTCTCCTTTGATTAAAATTCTCCAAACCTCCTCATCTTGTCCAGCCCTGAGCAGCTTGGACACTTTTGTGACACCTCTTGGCTGCTTCCTCCTCATAGACAAGGAAATCACAACCACATTTTCACTGTCACACACATGATAATCAGTTTGGTGCAAAATAAAAACCATTTTGATTTACTTAAAACTATCAGTATTAAATAATGTTCAGTAAGGTTAGGCAATCAGACAAATATTTCATCAGGTACAAGAGGTCCCTCATATTTGGGAAAACTAATGATTGGAAACTTACCTTATAGTCAAGTAACAGTTAACTCTGTTACCAACAGCAAAATAATCAGCTGCAGTGAGAATGTCAATGCCATGGGGGAAAGTGCCCTACAAACAAAATATTATTTTAAAATGTATAATACATTCCAAATAGGCAACATGATTGAAAACAAATCTCCTGCTACTCTCCCAAGCACTGAAAAAATACAATTTAATTTATAGTAAAATCACTTGTACTAGAGACATAAAGGATATTGAATATATAAACACCAAAATACCTCACTCTGCTTGTGAGTCAATGATAAACAGCCCAAGCAAATGGCAGCAGGCAGTAACCTATGCAACAACTTCTTTCTCACCTCCCAGCCATACCAAAATATATATTTGGTTAATGCATGACTATGTATATACCCAAAAGATGATTCCTCTAGAAGGATTCAGATAAACATAAACATGTTTCCAGTTTATGTGAAGGCACAAGGTGAGTTTAATGAAGTATAAAATTAGAGATTTAGGCACCAAGAGGTGCATCACGTGTAGAACACTTACATTTGTATTTTATGACTCATTAATGAACTGAAAAATGGGGTTGGTTTGTTTTTAAAATAAACTCGGGTTCCCAGCAAAGCCTGAAACATTGAATCCTACTGAAGGATCCCACTGCTGCCATCACTCCTCAAACCAGCATGTTTCTAGAAGATAGATTCTAAGTATGAGATTTCCACTTAGAAATCTGCATTTCTGTATGCAAGCAATACAATTCAGATATTCAGAATTTTATTGGCTCTGGCTGGTTTACCAGAGCATCAGCAGAGGCAGCACAGCACCCATGAACCACGATGAAGAACAAATGGAGAAGAGCCAGCTGACACTGGCTCCAGCAACTCCAAAAGGGACACTCAGAGGGTATTAAAACAACAAGGCTCCCTGAAGTACAGGTTTGGGATGTGATGCAGGTTTGTTTACAGCTCACTCATCCCTTCCACATCAGGATCCAGCCATGCAAAACCAGTGGGAAGTATCTCTCCATCTGAGCCTGAATCACTGAAGCAGTTTACCCTGGAAGCAGTGGGAGCTGCCAGCTGCTGCCAAGGTCTTGCTCTGGGAAGCAGAATTCCAGTGCTCCCAAAAAACAAGGCCTGAAATCTGCCTGGACCAAGGAGAGACAGGGTATTTATGGCTTATCCAAGCCTGCAAGTCTTGGTGACTCAAAGGTAAAATGAAAGCTCTGTCCAAAAGCCTCATGAAACCCCGATTAGGGGCAAAGAAGTACATGAGAAACACCTCAGCATGATGTAAGGCCAAAGAGCAAGACACACAATGGAATGTATAAAGATGCACACTACATAAGGGAAATCTCAGCCAAACAATTTGAATTCTAGCTGCCAGCTGAACCTTGCTGTCTGTTCCCCAGCTGTGAGTGTGCCAGTTTGATGCATCTCACAAAGGGCACGGTGCCACCAAGGCTGTCAGTGAGCCAGCATCATTCCTGACTTCAGGAACACAGAGGTCACAGCCAGTGGGAGAGTCAGGCTTTACAGAGACAGCCAACAGCTTCTGTTCTCTCAGAACACTTCAAACTTCTCCAAAGTACAAGTTGGTATTATTAGAAGTACGAGCATTTCTATTGATCTATGCTCCAAAAAATTCCTCAGATTTTCCAAAGTTTCCATTTATACACAGTGTAAGTGGCATTTTTACAATGGTTTCTGTGGCCATCAGCAAGCTCTGCATCTGGGACATGTGGAATGACAAAGCTGAAAGAGGCAGGAACCAGGGAACAAACAAGGGCTACCATTTTCTCCACCTATTTAGTATCAGCATCATGACCTCAGGTGGAGAATATGTTTTAGCTCCTTCCAATTCAGAGAAAGGGTGTCTCTTTCAACACACTCCAGACAGTGGATCTACTCATTAAGTAACTATTTTCCAAGGCACCAAGGAATGGTTCAGCAAGTAAAACTTCTGACCTTCTGCAGGAACCAACTGGAGCCTGACAGTTCCTCCATGCCATGAAAACTCACTGTTCCAGTGCTGGTGTGCCAACACAGAGGCTGAAATCATCATCATGTGATGACACATGTGAGTTGTGGGTCAAAGCAGAGTCTGTAAGGAACCTATCTGGCTGTAAGCTAACATGGACTGTACTCCTCTGATTAAGAAATAAAGAAGCTTTTGCTACATGGAAGCACTTCTAAACCTGCAGCACCCAGGAGCCCTCTCTCCCCTGGAGCTAAGGCAGGCTGAGGTGTTATTTACTTTGTTCAGCACCTCACACAGTGCAACCAGGCTGGGCTGCTGTGTGATGCCCAGCCTCTCCAGGGCAGGAACTGCAGACACAGGAAGAGTCACCCTGGCTTCTGTTTATCACAGACCCAGCTGGGTCAGGTCACCAAAAATCTCTATTCTCTTCTTCCTAGTCTCCTTGCACCCTTTCCCTGCTATTAACTCACTTCTGTCTAGAAATACACACTGAACATAAGCAGATGGTTTAACAGCCAGAGGTCTAAAGGAATAATATTCTGGCTCAGAACAGAGATCTTCAGAAATCCTGTCAAGTAACAGCATTTTAACAAAGATCCCTTATTGATAACAAAATTGCCTTAACCATGCTCACATGCCCTGCTCTGTTCACAGGAATACACTGAACCATTCCTCCCCACAGTTTCTCTTAGTTGTACATTCAGCTGTATTAATTTCTGGTGAGATAGTCAAGTAAATCCAAGGTTTTACCCTATTTGCTTCTCATCCAAGTTTGAAAACAAAAGTTGTTTTGAGGATTTTTACTACACAAATGTTGCTAAGTTACGTGGGAACCAAAGGATTTGGGTACCTCCAAAATGTCCAGATTTCTCAAAATATCTAGTTGCTACAAGACACAGGCCCAAAAATTGAGTTGAATACTCTTGAGTCTTGTTTACTGTGGAACCACCAACTACAGCAATGATTGCACAGCCAACTTCAGTTGCTCTGCTTCTATTGAAAGCTAGAAAATCCATTAAACAAAAAACAAAACCAAAACCCTGCACTTTTCCTGCTTTCAAAGCACTGTAGCTTGCAGGGTGTACAATGACTAGCTGAAATGCTGGGTTTGCTTTTCTGAAGGACTGAAAATTACCTGTAAGATAATTTTCTTCTCAAACTGGAATACTAAAATAAAACTCACACCTCAGAAAAATATTCCACAAGAACCTGCTGCTCATAATGAAAACAATTATTTTGTGACATTCTTTCACTCAATTTTTCCAAAGCCACGGTGTCTAATTTTGATTTTAGGCACTCCATGCTTACAGCAACCTCCAAGGCACAAATGAATGAAGATGCAGGGAAGTCACCATACCTGTCTCCCAACATTCTCCTGGAAGGCAGCCTGAGGAACAGAGAACAAACACACCAAAACGAGTCAGGTTTGCTTTTTGATAAACACCAGATGATGAATTCAAAACACACAACAATATAAATGACCCATGGCTTTTCTGTTTTAAATAAAGTAAACTTTGTCAGTAGAACAAGCCCACAGGGCTTTTCTGTTTCTGCATCTCCACGTTGTGCTGTTCCTGGAGCCCTGTGTTGCCCAGCAGCAGTTTGAGAATGCAATTTATTAAACTGGTCACACCCACACAAGTGCTTGGGAGCAGGGACATGAGGCTTGGCCCTGGATGGAAAGTCAGTGCCTGTAGACAACAGTAACTGAGGCAACTCACTCTTGTCTGACTTCAACATGAAACACTCTTTGCTAAGAGTGGGTAAAGTTTAGTTCTTTGGCAATGAAAACTCTGGGCAAAAGCCACTGAGACTGCAATAACCATCTGCAGGACGTGTGTCTGAAAGCACACTGAAACACTGACAAAATTCATGTCTATCTCTTGTATTTTGCACTAGATAAACTCAAAATCTTGCAAAAAATGCAATGAAAACAACCATAATCTGTCTACTTGTGTGGCATACAACCTACTTAATTCCCTACCTGAATTTTCTCTCTCTCACAAAAAAGCCCATTTTTTTATCTCTTTAAAGACCATAAAATCCTAAGGACTAATAGAAGCTGCTGTAAATTTTAAGGGAGGGGAGGTCCTCATTATCTGGACACTCCTCCATGGAACTGCCACTGTCTCTGCACACACAGCTTTCCAGTGACAGACAACACTTGTTAACTGGACAGGAGGGAGTCCTTACTGTTTACTGAAATACCACAAGAATTTAGACAGCCAGAGCTTCTGTATTTCCTCCACAAGTCCAGCAGCCTGTGGTAATCCACCTGTGACAACAACAGGTTCAGCTGGCTCCGTGGGGATCACTCTGTGCAGGTGGAGCCAGGGCTGTGCCAGCCGGGATGGAGCCGGAGCCTCCCGGAGCATTCCTGGGGCGCTGCTGCCTGCTCAGGCTGCTCCTGCAGCCCCTGCAGACCTGCCCGGGCAGCTCCAGCTGCTGCTGGCACTGCAGGGCACAGAGCACAGCCTGGGAGCCCCTCACTGCCAGCAGTGCCAGCAGTGTCCCCGGGCAGCACATCCCGGGATGGAGCAGGAGCTGGGGCTGCAACGGTGCCCAGGGGCTGCAGCGATGCCCGGGGGATGGAGCAGGAGCTGGGGGATGCAGTGGTGCCCTGAGGATGCAGCAGTGCCCCAGGGCTGCAGCAGTGCCCCGGGGATGGAGCAGGAGCTGGGGCTGCAGCGGTGCCCCGGGGACTGCAGTGGTGCCCGGGGCTGCTCCTTGCTGGATGCTGCAGCCTAGCTGCTCACACAGGCCTTTCCCCCTCCTCTCCTCGAGCCTTTCCTCCTCCTCTCCTCGCTCCCAAGCCAGGACAGCAGTGCCTGTCACTCTGTAGAACTCATTTCTCTCTACTTCCAGCTCTCTGTCCTGTTTTATGCTCCCCTCAATGTATTACTGCAGGCATAGGCTGGGTTTGATGCTGTGGAGATCAATCAGATCTCATTAACCTGTAGCCAGTTATTTGTGCAGCTCTGAGCTCCCCCTTGGTGGAAGGAAGGCAATTAGGTGCTCATCTTTTAGCCCACTCCATAAAACAAGGTATGTTTGGGGTGCAGAGTGTATTTTCTGGTAGCTCTGGGGTATCCAGAATCCCAGCCTAACAGGGTTAGTGACAGTCTGGGCAGTGCTGGGTTAACAGTTGGACTTGATGATCTTAAAGGTCTTTTCCACTTAGATAATTCTATATTTTATGCTACTGAGACCCTTTTTTACTCAGCACAGGCACATTTCAGTGAGAATAACATTATCATATCCAAGGGATTTTAGAGTTTAACCACTGCACTACAATGCCATTTTAAAATGGTTTGCTCAAACAAGTGCCTTAATGACACAAAATCTGTAAAGCCCTGAAATTCCTAAAAGATACCAAATTCCTAAGAGATGCCAAATACACCAAGTGCTTTGTGAGAGTAATTTTTCAGTTTTTATACAATCCCCTTCTGGAGGTGGAAAAACTGGATTAAAGATACTAATTTGAAGATTCCATGAGATCAGAACCAAGGTGACCAACTAGGTTGGTAACTTGAACACTCTTCTTTCCCATAAAAACTGAAAAAAAAATACTACAACATTCTCCAAAAATATTTAATTTAAAACTAGGTACTTTCAACACTGTCAGCCAAACAAGAGGGGGAAAAAAGCCTCTCTTTGAGATGTCAGAGCTGAATAGAATCCAATTCAACATCACTTATTCATCTGATTATTCCTTATACTGATTATTCATGAAAGAATTGCACAAGCCAGCCCAGAATGCTTGTGGAGCTTCAAAAGCAGAGTCTTGTTCTATTCTCTCTAACCTCAGGGTTCAAAATGTCTCTATTCACCATTTTATTTTATTTGTGCTCTGCATTATAATATATTGCATATTGTAAGAGATGGAAAATCTAGTAAAACCTGTTGTTTATTTAAATATGTGTTTAACTGTAGTAATGATTGGAAATATTTAGCACTCCCAGGTATTTTTCTTAAAAATTTTAATAATGGCTGGTAAACACAAAATATTTATTTGCCTTTCTAAAATAAGAGAAAAGGCTTTAGTAATTTCATAAATGTCTATCAAACAGCTATTCCAAATTTTGACCAGCTCCAAATTAGAAAATACTAATGAAAAAAATAATGAAACTGGAGGTAGCTGATTGCAGACAGTGCAGGAACCTGGGCTACAGCCGAAGAGGAAAGTGAGGAGAAATGTGCTGGGTTTTGTAATTAGAAATACAGATATTGAGGCTGCACTAAGCTCTCAGCTCATGGTCAAACAACCAGTTTAAGTGTAGAAACACACTGATGATCACACAGGACCATTAAATCAAGCCACCAAAGGTAAGCAGCACACTTGTAACAGCAATTGTGCTATAAAGATTTCTCCTTGGTGTCTATAGAAACCCTGATTCTGAGGACAAGTCCTAGGGATCACACAAATAATTCACTTTTCACCACCTATGTGCCACTCTCAGGAAAACAAATTCCTCTAAGGAACTGATTTGAACAAAGGGACTTAAATTAGCCAAGAATAGCAGATTCTACAGTTTCTAAGATGTAGGAGTTGAAGTCTGGGGGAAGCAGCATTGCTGACACTCATTAGCTGTACAGCATGGGCAGAGTTCTACACTACTCAGCAACCTGCAGCACCTTGGCTTGCTCAGGTCTGAGCACCTCCAGAGCCAGGAGCCCTGCTGGGGTTGCTCAAGCACTGACTCACTTCCCCAGCAATTAGGCTGCAGCTTCATTCAGCAGCTTCAACATCAGCAGAGGTGTGGCTACAAAAAGCAAGGATGCTATCCAGGTATCCCTGAGAAACCCTCCTGATGTTATAAACACATCAGCTTTCCAAATTTCAGTCCAAAAAGTCAGACAGACCTGGTAATGTGCATATTGCAAAGTCTGTCTTTTTTTTTTATTTTAACACATTCACAGTGACATTTCTTGTCAGGAACAGAGACATTTGGTTCTTTGGCAGACACTCTTTGGTCCTGGTTTGAGTTCACAGTTATAGGGTGGAGTTTCTTATATTAATATAAGATAATTTGGTTTATCTGTTAAAAGATACAATACATAGTTTTTTTTTTAAGAAAGCAAGTTCAATATCTACAACACACAGTTTTAAATTCTCATAGATAAGATGCCCATTTTTTCTTCTCAAATTCTGCAACTATAGAAATCTGTAATTCTCCATCACTTCCTTTCTCTTAAGAACACTCCTCTCAACTCTCAGCATAAACATTTTCTACAAAAAGTTTCCACAGAATATACTTTGGAGTCAGTTCTATTCACTGCCTAACAATATCTGACTAATGGATTTGTCACTCTTTTATAAATTCCCAGTTCCATGGAAAGAGTTTTATATAACAACTAAAAATATGTTTGAAGGAGAGAGATTACTTAAATTTTCAACTTACCATGATTAAAGAGTAACAGCTGATGCACAATCAGGAAAGTGTAACCCCACAAAACTCTCCAGCTTGGAGACTTGCAAAAGAGCCAATAGCTGTGTATTATGTAGGACCCTTTTGTCTGTGATCTTGTAACTAAAAATTGCTAAATAATTCTTTTTAGATACTTTATCTTGATCATCATGACAACAATACAGCAGACTATTAACTGGGGCCATAAATCAAGATGTGCATCTGTGGATTATATAATTTAACATCTAAATTCACATGACGCTTCTAAGGATTTTAAAAAGTACTTTTTTTGCTCCCAACACAATATTTTGCTTCTCTACTGTAGTTCTACATAAGTCTGCAAATTATGAAATGAAAACAAAAAATAACAGAGGCATGGAAGCTGGAATGTGGTCACTTACAGAAGCAGCTCTTCTGCAGTTAACGTCACGATCAAATACTGCAGCAATAACCAAAGCACTGAGGAAATAAAACATTGAGCATTAGTACCAAATGTATGAAAAGAAATGTGCAATGCCACCATTTCAACATTTAGCCTTCTAAGCAGAGCAGGCAGCATGTCCTCTAAGGAGCTTATTATTTAGAAACACAAGCCTGAATTAAATCTGAGTTGAAGTAACCTTGTACTTTGTTTCTGTAGTTTGCTGTGAATTTCCCACAGCACAATGGCCACTCATATCAAAGGAATTGATGGAATACACAAACATGTTTTATTGCACAGAAAGTTTTCTGTTTTAAACAGAGCAGGGGTTTAAAACCTGGACATAACCATGTCTAATGTGAGACTCAGTGCAATTTTAATTTAAAACTTGGAAACACAGTTTCTCAATAGCCAAATGTACAGCCAGTCTTGTGTAAGGCTTGAACACAACACAAAGTGAAGCAATGGCAACCTGCAGTTATCTCCACAAGAACAGTCACATCCTGTAAGGCACAAAAATCAAACAATATGCAAATCCTGATAAAAAGTAACCTGCAAGATGAACTGCAAAGCAGTTTTTTTAGGGTGACCTGTGGAGACAGAAGGATGATTATATAAAACAATTTCTTCATGCATGAAGTCTGGTGACCCTGCACAGGGTAATTCTTCTGCCTGAAAAGAACTGCTGTTCAAAGATGTGCTACACAACACAGGAGAGAGAATATATTCCAGGACACACAGTCTGTAGCTTTAGAAATCCACCTCCAGCATTCAATTAACTTCAGCAACAAATAAACATCACTTCAGGAGAATCATTTAAGCAGAAAATTATTCCTTTCAAACCCTGAAACTCTTCATTACATGATTTATTGACTCCAGGCAAAACCGGAAATAAATACTGCCTGAAAAGTAAATTCAAGATAGCTTTGCTTCAGCATAAGGATATTAATTACACTGATAATATCAAACTTCCCTGGGTAGTGGCTATCAGTTCCCTACAGTGATGAATACTGTGTTGTTCCAATTCTCTGAAATGCACAGTCAGCTTGGCCTCTGTAATTTCAGTTTATCTCCATTAGGGAAAACAAGAGACAGAAAGCCAGAATGCAATGAAAACAAACCCCAATAAAGTGTTCTAAAGACAGTTAATGCTTTCTTATTGCTACCTGCAGGAGCAATACCTCTCTCTGCCATGAAGACAAGAGGAAAGAGGAGATAATCTAAACAACAGAGCCTGGAAGAGCAAATACAGGAAGTATTCCATCAGGAAGCAGCACTCATGGCTCACTTGAAAAACTGCTGGGTCAGATACACACTCTTCATAACACACTTGCTAATTCTCTGGCATACAGAGACTTTAAAATTATTTTTAAAGGACATTTAATAAGTATATGGTTTTAATGATATGACTAGCTCCTATAAATGTTTTAATTAGAGAACTTTCAAGACTAAAGGAATTGGAAGAAAATGATCCTTGAAACCAAAAAGAAACAAATTTCTGCCTGTTATTTCTGGTTATACAGACTAGAAAGTAGAACAGTAATCTGCCAGTTATGCAGTATTTCAATATTGGTCTTTTCTGAAGAGGGAGAAAAAAACCCAACCACAAAAAATCCCTCATTACACCAAGAAGCTCAAAATCCTGAGTGCTGCCCTTAATGCCCTCAAACAAGAGCTCATCTTATAATCCCATTGTACTTTTCCATTTTATTCTCACTCTTCTGTTCCCTTGAGACAAAGCTGTATAAGTAAAGCCAGCAAAGCAACACATTGTCTGTGATGGCACCTGAGCCAGGCAGTGCTGCAACCAAACACTGTGAAGCAAAACAAAAACCCCAGGAACTCTATCATTGCCCCATTATATTCCTAAACCACAGCAGTCACTGTTTCATGTTAATCCCTTTAATGAAGTATTCTAACTTCTCCAACTCCACAAATACTCTTTTCAGCTAATTCCCACTTGGAAAAGCAGGCACATCCTCCACAAGGCCAGGCTTAGTGCGGAGGGTGGAACACCTCTAAGGTGTCTTCACCTGTCTGCTTTGTCGTGGGAGTTTATGTGATACTGCACCAGGATTTCCTAACATAAAGAAACTGTTTATGTCAACCAAGTGGGATATTTTTTTAAGCTACTCAAAGGAGCATGTCTTGACTTGCCCCAAGTGCACCACACCTGCCCGCTGCCAGGCAGAGCAGAGGACAGCTCTGCACCTCCAGTCCCTATGGAACACCTTCCCTGCTCCCCTACACCTCCAGTCCCTATGGAACACCTTCCCTGCTCCCCTACACCTCCAGTCCCTATGGAACACCTTCCCTGGCTCCTCTGCACCTCCAGTTCCTATGGAACACCTTCCCTGGCTCCTCTGCACCTCCAGGTCCTGTGGAACACCTTTCCTGTTCCTCTGCACCTCCAGTCCCTATGGAACACCTTCCCTGTGTCCTCTGCACCTCCAGTCCCTATGGAACACCTTCCCTGTGTCCTCTGCATCTCCAGTCCCTATGGAACACCTTCTCTGCTCCCCTACACCTCCAGTTTCTATGGAACACCTTTCCTGGCTCCTCTGCACCTCCAGTCCCTATGGAACACCTTCCCTGACTCCTTGAGGAATATGGAGCCTGCATGCATGACAGCAGTTAAGTGCACAATAAACACAAACAAACTTTTAAAAGTTGCAATTTTACCAGTGAACTAGCAATTCTCCCTTTCCTCACTCCCCCAAGTACTCACCCAACTGGCTTCAGGGAAAGTCAGAACTCAAAGTATGTCAGTGGGCATTCCCCAGCCCATGTGGATCTCAATCCCTTCCCTGACAAGATGGAAATAACCAGGGAGCAGAGTTGGGCCAGAAAATAGACATCAGAACACAGAAATAAACACAAACACCAGTTGCCCTGAACTTACAAGCACCAGGTGTACCAGGCAATAAACCTGAATTCCCTTTACCATGTGTAGCAGGCACTTCCAGTCTCCACTAGCCACAAGCAGCAAGAAGCTGATCCTACTGCTATCCCCTGGGAATCTGCTACCATCAATTCCAGTGTGCCACCCTGAAGCTGTGGGAGGAGAAAAATAAACTCTCAAGCCTCTTGCCTGTGTGGTACAAAACCAAAATTTCCTTCCTGAGCTCTAAAAAGGTGAAGTGGTAACAGGACAGCAAACTCTCCTCCCTACTGTACATTAAGAAAGGGAAAGGCACAATAACCACCACAAGCAAAGTGGTTTGAATAATCCAAGCAAGTTAAGAAACGGAGGTGACAGTCAGACTCGGGTCTGTTGAGCACTGCTGCTGCCAACAGCCCCTTCTGCACCTCTCCAGTCATGCCAGTGCCCAGCTGGGAGGGCTACACAGCAAGCTGGGTGATGAAAACATACCTAGACTCAGGGTTTTTTTTTTAATTTTTGTGACCAGAGCAGTTCCCCTGCTCACTTTATCCCATGGAGCTGTGTTACATCACTGCAGGAGCCATACAGGGGAAGGAGCAAGCACAGGGGCCTGCTCCAGCCACACTGCAGCTCAGATTTAATTCCTCCTGTTTATCTAGGAGAAGGTCTAAGGAGAAGGAGAAATGCTGTGACCATCCCATTTCCACACTGCCTACCTCTGCAGTCCCTGTAACCCAGCTCACACAGAGCCCTCACGTCTTGTTGGCCACCCACGCTCCTGTGCTGTTCAGTGAGTTATTCCAACCCAAAAGTTTAAAGTGAAATGGTGAAAGTCTAAGGAATACACATGTGGAAAAGAGCAGTGAGAAAAATGCTTAGAACAGGAGTTAAAAATCCTTCAAAAACAAGAAAAAAAAAGGAAAAAGGGTCTGTGATACCCCTACAGGAGGTCACTGTAGCTAAGTGCCTTCAGCTCCAGCTTTCCTCTGCAGGTACATAACAGCAGAAAGCTGTTCTCTGTATTTCATCACGGTACAAGACATAGCTCAAAGCAATCCTTCAGATTTCCCCAGTTCTGCAGGACAATCCTGCCCTGGAGCAAGCTCCATCATCCATCCTGAGCCACACCTGCCTGTTCCCCCCTCCCAAAGCCAGGCAGCACCCCAGGGAAGACAAGGCTGCCCGCCCTCGTGCCCTGCACCCACAGCTGTGCCCGTGCTCTGCTGCACGGAGACAGAGCCCAGCTCCCAGGAGATCCCAGCTCCCAACAGAGCTCAGCTCCTAGCAGATCCCAAATCCCAGCAGATCCCAAACCCCAGCAGATCCCAGCTCCCAACAGAGTCCAGATCCCAGCAGATCCCAGCTCCCAACAGAGCCAAGATCCCAGCAGATCCCAGCTCCCAGCAGATCCCAGCTCCCAACAGAGCCCAGATCCCAAAACCCAGTAGATCCCAAAACCCAGCAGATCCCAGCTCCCAACACAGCCCAGATCCCAGCAGATCCCTGCAGATCCCAAATCCCAAGAGATCCCAGCTCCCAGAAGATTCCAAACCCCAGCAGATGCCAGCTCCCAACAGATCCCAAATCCCAGCAGATCCCAAATCCCAAGAGATCCCAGCTCCCAACAGATCCCAAATCCCAAGAGATCCAAGCTCCCAACAGAGCTCCCAACAGATCCCAGCAGATCCCAAATCCTAAGAGATCCCAGCTCCCAGCATATCCCAAATCCCAGCAGATCCCAACTCCCAACAGAGCTCCTAACAGATCCCAGCTCCCAGCAGATCCCAAATCCCAAGAGATCCAAGCTCCCAATAGAGCTCCCAATAGATCCCAAATCCCAAGAGATCCCAGCTCCCAACAGAGCTCCCAACAGATCCCAGCTCCTGAGCCCCCCACACCAGCCACAACAGGCCAAGGAACCTGCACAGCTGCACACAGTACAGATAGCCAGCAACCATTTAATCACTCTAATTGTATTACACAGTGCAAGTATGTTTTCCTTTTTATTTTTTGTTTAGGTTTTAAACAAAACAGTTCAGCTCCTCACTGTGCACCTGCCACTTCACAGACAGCAACTTCCACACCCAAGGGGGCAGGAATCAAATTACCCACATTTCCAAGTCATTAAGTTCTGTTTCATTTTCCTCATAGGTAAGCTTAAAAAGAGAGGCTGCATGCAGAGACTGGGAGAGAAACAAAGCTCAGTCAAGCAGTGCTTTTATAAGGATATGCTTGAACAGCAACTTCAGTGTGTGCATCTCAAAAAAGAGCAACACTGTCCTGCAAAAGAAGTGAAGTTTCATCTACACTGCCAAGAATTTTCTTTTTGTGGTCCTGTAGTTTGAATAGATGAGGCAAGGTTTTAGAAACCAGTTTTACTAGACTTGAACAAACCATTAAGCAGATGTGAGCAAGTGTATCTTGTTGAAATATGGATTGGGAAAAAAAATCACATGGAAAAACACAAGCAAGTGCTATTATAAGCACTCTCGGGCATGTATTTCCAATAAGTCTTCTCTATCCTTTTTCTTGCTTTTTATTTTGTCTTAAAAGAGTGGTAAGGTTAGGAAAGAGAAGGACTGATCCATGATCTACAGAAAACTAAGTTTGCAACTTCAATAGTCTGCCAATTTCATCACTGAACAGAACATTCATAAAAAACAGGGAAGAGTCAGCTGACACTGAACATGGTGAGAAGGATTTATTTTAAAGCACTGCCAGAAATTTTACTAAAAAAAAAAATCTGACTTTATGCAGTTTAAAGTGATTTTTCACTAGTGCAAAGTGAAATATTTATGTTCCTTGACTGCAGAAAACACAATGTCTTTCAATTACATAATGATACAAGAAATGGAAAAAAGAATCCCCTGCAAATCCCTCTCTGCTTTAATCTGTAACTGCTGTTAAGGGGACATAGGGCAGGACCCAGTTTATGTATTTTGGTACCTAAGTGGGTCCCATGTGCTTCCAGCAGCTGGACACTGAGTGCAGGATCAACCTTGTGCAACTCCCAGCACTAAGCAAAGGCAGCAGCTCAGGACTGCAATCACTCATCCCAGTTTTGGAAGGTGTTTACTATTTTTCTGTCATAGTGTATACTCTTATCCAGGCAGATATTTTTGCTGTGTAATTCAGCTCACAATGGATATTATGCACTTTGTTTCAAGATGCTGAGTGCTGCATTTTTCAAGGGTAGCAACAATTTGCTTGTGGCTAGAAGTATGACTCTTCTTTAAGTAAAACAGTGACACACCTAAGGCTAGATTTAAAAAAAAGCCGTGTGTAATTATCGGCTTGCTGACACAATAGGTGAAACTGTGTGTCATACTTTATTTGAATTTTTTTTTCACCATTTCTCTTTGGAGTGGCAATTCTACCTTCAAGAGCTGATTTAGAAAAGGAATGGCCACTATAACAACAAAGATTTTTAAGTAAAGCCTTGTATAGCATTAATACCTTGCAGCTTTGTTGGAAAACTAAGATATTACAAACCACAACACCTTACAGCTATTGTTCATTAGCAGTTTTTAGCTTCCACCCCGTGTTTCTCTTCATCCCACCAATTTATTCCCAGCATCTGAAGTTGTCATAGGTGGCACAGCCACAGCACTCACTCGTTTATTACCACAGGCAGATGCATCTCAAGTATTGTCATTTAACATTTTCCTGAAAAGAAAATAATTTGTTTCCAGAAGAGGCTGGAAGCTGAAGGGCAAGAGCTTCTTGAGAAACACAACGTCCTAGTATAAACATCTGCTCCAGAGGTCCCACCAACAGCTTTGTGACCATAAAACTAAATACCACAAAGCCTGAAAAACCACAAGGGTAAACCTGCATCAAGCCTATGGAGACAACATTGCAGTATGGTAGGGGGCAAGGAATAAATGAAATATGAAATATATTTCTCAATGCATCATGAGCACAAGAAAAGTTTTGAGAAACAGAACAGATCAGAATTCTGATAAAGGGAAGGCTTGAACACTCAAATTGGGCTCTCTTAGGTTTCCACAAGCAACAAGCTTGCCTGAACCTAAAAGAAACCTTTAAAGTTTCTCAACTAGGATGGAAGCACAGGTTTGATTTTCATCAAGCTGTTGACCAAATTTAGAAAAATTACCAGATTTGAACCAGACTTCAGGACTTCAGACTTGCCCATACCAAGACTAAAGATGTGCTGGCAATGAGACCATAAATGTAACTGCAGAGCTGTTACCACTGCCAGAGCCATTTGTTACCACTCATGAGTGACAGAGTGCCACTGCTACCATTAGTGCTGGTCAGATTAAAAACAAGAATACAAGATGGTACTCATGACATTTTATCACTGTGCAAATACATCTTCAGGTACCCTCAGTTAAGAATTTCATCCTACATATAATTTACCATGAGCTCAGCTGGAAGTAAATTCAATATGACCCTTCAAAATAGAATACCTCATTAATAAATTACTGTGGCAATTGTCACTGTTGCTAGCATGCCAAAGTGAAGCAGGGCTATCCTGAAGCTCCACATTTTCTTTCCAAAAGTTATCCCAAAACAGTGTATGGTATCTCATCCCAGCACAGCTCAGAGTTACCAGGCTCCTCTCCTTTGCAGCCTATGCCAGGGTAGATGAAACATCATCAAAACACCATGAAACTCTCCACGAGAGAAACAAGGCTAAAATGCCTCAGCACTTCTTGTCTGCTCACTATGGAAAAAATGGAAGAAAAATGGTGCTTGGCCTTAAGAAGCTGGACAGCAGGTTCTTAGACAGGAAGGTTTTATCAAGGTCTCAGAAAACACCAGAAGCAAGTACCACAGGACAGAGACCTGCTGGGGGACCTTGCACTGAAGGATCAGCACTGAAAGGTGAAGCTACATGGGTGAAAAACAGCAGAGACCAGCCAGGACACTGGGACAAAGAATAAAATTAATAAATAAAGAAAGAATAAAATCTGATTAATTTACAGATTGTCTCAAAGAACTTTAAAAACTTTAAAATAAAAAAAAAAAGGAATGAATAGTCATACATTCTTTGGGAACTTGCTGAGCTCAGTAGGTAGCCCTATGTTGGCAAAGCAGGCTTTCTGGATGAGATTGAAATAGTTCTGTCATTAATCTAGAAGCAAGGAAGTCCCTAAAAATTAAAGCAGATATCCAGAACCACAGATCACTGTATAGCCCAAACTTCTTCCTATTGTTTTGAAAAAGAAAATACTAAATGACCACTGATAAAACCCTTGTGATGGAGACAAAGCTGCCTGAGTTGTTGCTATCAATGGCTGCACTAAAAGTGTGCCAAGAAACTGTTGGAAGCCACCTGTGTGTTTGCAGTGCAAATCACCCGTTAAGAAACCCTGAAATGTCAGCCAGTGTGTGGCCAACAAAAAGCCCAAACAATAAAGAGAGAATCCCACAGCCATGGAGGAGGGAGAACACAAGACAAAGGAAAAAAGGTAAAACCAGTTTGTATCTGCAAAAATATCAACAGTACTAAGTGAAAAGTTTCAGCAACTTCTAGTCCACAATTGCAGTAGCACAGATTTTGGAAATGTCTTAAATATTTTACTTTTGTAAGTCTTTTGAAACAGAAACCATGGATTGAAAAAGAACTACACAGGCATTCCCATCCACTGTCTGCTCTGCTCTATAAAACCACAAGGTATCAAAAGAGGAAAAATTCTCTCATGTATTTTTTAACTCAAACATCTTCTTAGCCATAATAAAACTGCCACTATTCAGAAGTGCTGTGTTACTAAGAATTCAGTATTGCCCCATAAGGTTCTTACCCCTTTCAGAAACTGGAAGTGGTTTTATTTTTTATTCAAAATAATCTTTGAATTGGAACACTTCAAAAGGAAAACTATAATTTGTATTGAAGTAGAGCTGAGGTGCACTTTATTCTTTTAGACTTAACCTGCTCAATTTGCAAGCTGATCAATAAAAATATGTTTTATTCTTTGCACAACACCCATCTTACAAAGTCACAGTAATCTTGGATTGTTAGGAACAAGACACACCTGAAAAAGCAAGAAACAACCTCTTCCTTAAGTTTTCTCCTATTTCCAGCCCTTTATTACTCCATAAAGCAGCTCCCCCATTTTAGAATGGTTTGTTATTTCTACCTCTACTGAACTAAGGCTCTGAATCTTCTCTTAAACTTCTCAAACTCCCTGAGCTGATGTCACTGAGCTCCCCACAGAGAAGGTGGATCAAGCAGAAAAAAGATGACACCCTGCCAAAGCCTGCACTGATTCCTCTTATCCTCACAGTGAATTTCTTTGGCTTTTCTTTTGAGAAACAGGTGAGGAGAGGGAAATGAAGCCATCACACGATAAGGAAATACTTCACTATGTTTACATCACCACCATCCCCCCACGTGCAATTCTCTACTTTTAAACAATTCAGCACACATGTTAGCAGACACCCTGAGTTTAACAGACACAAGACTGGCCTGTGTGAGCCTGGCAGCGGCCCAGCTTACCTGGAGATGTGGCTGATGAAGGGGATGAGCTCGGCGGGCTCGTAGGCGCGCGCGAAGGCCCAGCACACGTAGCACGCCGCGTCGCGCACGTTGGAGCCCACGCTGCACGCGCCCCGCTTCTCATCGTACGTCAGCGCCCGCAGCATCACAGGAACCACTGCACGGCACAAACCACCACAGAAACAACAGTCAGGGCCTTCACCACCATCTTGTTCCACCCCATGGCAGGGACACCTCCCACTGTCCCAGGCTGCTCCAGCCCCAGTGTCCAGCCTGGCCTTGGGCACTGCCAGGGATCGAGGGGCAGCCACAGCTGCTCTGGGCACCCTGTGCCAGCCCTGCCCACCCTGCCAGGGAACAATTCCTGCCCAATATCTGACCTAAACCTACTCTCTTGTAGTTTAAATCCATTCCCCTTTGCCCAGTCACTACATGCAGGAGTCAATAACATTTTTCTACAGACAAAAGAGCTTCCAGAACCTGTAAGGATAATTCTTTTACACCGTTCCACAAACACACTGCCACAGTTCAAGAAATACGAATGCAGGACTTCCCAGAGGGCCTTCATTTGGTATCTGCACAGCCAGATAGCAAATCTGAATACATCTCTCTCCAGATGGCACAACTTTATTAAATGACTAATGTCTGCAGAAACAGCAACCTCTTAAAAAAATGAAACAATTTCTCAGTTTCTTTCTTGTATCAAATTTATCAAATGCATCTTTTTTTCCTTAGAAAATACTTGGCACAAGGTGATCCCATTAACAAGAAATGGGATCACTGAGCTGTATTTCATTAGCAATTTGTGCCTGGATATCCTTGAGTGGATATAATCACAAAATAATTAAAACTTCCATGTGCTGTTCATCACTGTGTACTGCTGCTTTAAACAAAAAGATAGATACCACGAGTGAAGAAGTGAAGTGTTAAAAGGCTGTTAAAATTCATTTTAAGCTGCTAAAGAAAATCAAGCAGTAGATATAGGGATGGGTGAGATTTGGCTAATGGGAGCATAAACATTACAAGTGAGAAAGTGCAATTCCCATTGTGGAACAACGATACAACAGAGATGGATGGATTGCTGGACATTTCCCAGTTCCTAAAAAATTGCAATGAAAGTATTTAAAAATGCTGCCTAGCTTGTTTTGAAAATTGCTGCATCAACTGAGGAGAAAAATGGAATTTGCTGGTTCTACAGGAACACTCAAGCAGGCGCCAAAGGCAATTTTGCAAAGCTGCAGCATGTTTCCCTCAGTGCAAGTGTCCACTGCAGCTCCTTCAGCGCACACTCCCACCTCTGTGCAGGGAAGGAAAAGGGGGAAGGAGGTCCCTGCAGCAGCTCCTCACATTTGGATTGTCTCTGTGAAATAAAAACTGTATTTTTGCAGCCTAATGTCCCCAATGCTGGGCATGGCCACAGTTTGTCAGGGTCAGGGACAGCGGTGATGCTCCAGGGGCTGTTGGCCAGGACAGCTCGAGTCTCACATCTTTCATGTCCTTCTCCTACACCTGGGAGCCACAGCACTGCTCTGAGTGACTGCAAAGTCTGCAGACACAGAAAAGGAAGGGGAACTGGGGAGGTGGGACTAACAGGGGAAACAAGGTGAACTGTGCAGCACTGCTAATTAGAAACATAAGAACAAAATAGGAAATACTGATGTAGGGAGCAGCTGGTTTTGTGCTATCACTGGTTGGGTATTCACTGGTGAACTGTAATGAAAAATGCTGAATAAAAACTGCTCCTGACACAAGTGTGTGTGTGTGTTCAAAAAAGCAGGTCCAGCATTACATTTCTTGTTGGTTTTAAAGAGTTATAAAAACCCAAAAGAAACACTACTCAAAATTCCAGGTTTAACTTCATTTCTTGCTCTAGAGATCCTCAAACACCATGTCAAATCTTAACCTAAAATCACTTTACCGAAAAAAAATCACAGATTTAAAAATCCAAAAACCTTAGAAAAAAATCTTCCATAAGAAACTTGTTTTAGTTTGGCAGGATGGAGGTGAAATTCTTTGATTTTTTTAAATTCTGAACATGTCTTTTTTATTGAAAAGTAGGAAGTTGGAAGAAGCAGCAGGGAGAAGATCTGAACTGCTCCTTAACTTTATAGGTTTAACTTTAAAAGTTTAGCTTTAATTTTACAAGTTTCCATTTTTTTTCACAGATCTACCAGGTTTTTTTTGTTTAAAGTGTGCCACCAAAACCAGAGGATAAATAGTGCCCACTCTCAAGCTGATTCTTAAAACAAAATCCACCTGTGCAGGTCTGTGAATGCTCAAGAAAACACAGTCACCTTTACCTGTAGCCTGGAGGTATCAATAAGCACCTGCTTCACCCCACCCTGCCATGCCCAAGAGCGTCACTGCAGTTGCAGCTCAAGCCTTGGAAAATAAAGAAACAACTTCTGACATTACAAACAGGGTTGGGTTGGTTTTTTTCCTCATACTGGAGACAGGTTGCAGAGACTCTGCTTTTTAAACAAAGATTTTACACAGTCAGATGCTCAGTGCAGGTGAGAGCCAATAAAATCAGGAGAAGGAGCTTGTGGAAGATATTAGGTACTGAAGAGTTCAATGTATTTAAATGAAAGATCCCTCACATTAATCCTTTAAAAACATACTTTACACCAACCTTGACTATAACCTGTGCTGTCCAGAGCCCTTTGTCACTTTAACTGCACATAGTAAATGTGGCTTTTTTTATTTAGTGCAAAGTTTATCATGTAAAATATACAAATACAGCAATCAAACAAACAACAAAAACCTGTTCCTCAGCCCTAGGCCTTGTCGCCACAAGAAAATTGCAAAAAGTCAAGTCGACCTTATTTAATTTGAAACAGATTTTCATTGGATCTGGGGTTAAACAAGAATTGTCTAAATTTAGTTTCAAACTAAAATATGCAACTTAAAACAGATTAAGTCAGTGTTATCTTAGGCAAGCATTATGTTTTTATAGGGACTGTTTAGGCAGAGAAGCTCTTTCAATGCATAAAAAATATATTGCAAATCCTTCTATTTTAAAATTATATGAGGAAAAAGTACTGCAAAGTGGACAGTTGCTATTCCTGAAGGGTATATTGTGCACAGTGTCACAGCAGGAGCAGCTACAAACACCACAATTAACAAATGATGAAGCTTAAACTTATATATTCAACACAAAGAACTGCAATTTTGTTCTTCAAATTTTTCTTCCATGAAAACCAGCTCAGTGCAGAAGTGAAGGCTCAACCTCTTTGTGAGCCTCAGGATGAAAAAATCTGGTGCAGACATCTGCAGTGTTGTTTCCTAAAAACAACTCTGGCTCCCCCAAGTACAGAAAATCAGGTTTGAGACCACTCAGTCGTACATGGCACCACAGCCTCTGGAAAGAGGCAGCTCCTAATTGGAACTTTGTTAGGGCTCTTGGACCAATATTTACTGGATCAACACAGATGCAAACACCAGAAAGTTCAGGTTAGGCCCACTACCAGAAATAAGTATTTGTTTAAAATTCTGCCAAACATCTCTGACTTGTTCTCATTTTGTATAGAAGTTGTTGACTCCAGAATCTGCTCTTAGAGGGCTCTTTCATTGAGAGGACAGAGCCTCCAGTGGGGATCAGAAAACGCATTGCTGTTTTGGCTGTGGAAAGTTCTCTGTGTTCCTGTGGGATGCTCCCACATCACATCCCCAAGGGCAAGAGCCTGAAAACCGCCCACAGGTGACCTCTCCTCTGCCATTCCTGCCCCCAGGGCTGACCTCATTAGGAGTCTGCCAGGGAAGGAGGAAGAGCAGCACAGCTCCTGCAGGCCCAGAGGGATGTGAGGAGTGGGCAGCTCAGGTCTCTGAAGCTGCTCAAGTCTCTGAAGCTGCTGAGAGCTCCTGGTGGCCCCCAGCACTGAGCCCACACACTCAGGGCAGAGGCACCTGCACAAACCCAGGCTCTGTGCCCCAGGACTGCAAGGGCTGTGTCTGTCTGCCTGCAATCTCCCTGCAGTCTCTCACTACGTAATGAATTAAAAGAGTCTTTAATTATCTGGTCACGTGGTGGTTTTTCCATGGAGCTATCCGAGCCAGCCCACAGGACAGACCTGCTCCAGAGATGAATCATGGCAGGGCAGCAGAGGAGGTTGTTGTCTGCCTGCCTGTGAGGGTGGAAAGCATGGAATGCACAGGCTGCCTCTCACACTCAGAGAAGGGGTGGTGGTTAAGCTGGATGTTGTCCCCAAGACTGTTTGACACCAGTCATGGTTCTGAACTGCAATGTGCAGGAGCTGGACACTGGCCCTGGCTGCCAGGTCCGCCTGCCTTGCACAGTGCCCTGGTGCTGACAGCAGTGTGGCTCTGGAGTGTGGCCAGGGGCCAAGCAGGAAGCAGACAGATCTGGATTCCAGCCAGTCCATCCCAACATCCTCACCTAACACAGCCCTAAAAGCTCAAAGCCCCCTGCCTGGCCTGCACTCAGAGCAGCAGCTGGCCCAGGACACTTCTGAAACACAGAACACTCTGTGTTTTGGGGACACTCCTACCCACTGACAGCCAAAGCCAGACCAGAGACCTGCACACAGGTGTACAGCTCACACAGCTCTGCCTCTGCCTGAACCAACAGCAAACTGCACTTAAGGACATGAAGGAACAGGCTTGTGGAGAAATCCTACTGAGCAAATGAATTACTTACTCTAAAGGAGTATAAAAATTCTATAAACTCATAACACTGCATGTCAGAAAAGAAGTATCACCCAAGAAAGCCCAGCCTTAAGGCTAAAGTTGTGCAATACCGAGATAAACCCCATGGTGAAAAAGCCAGAAGCAATTCACTGTCATTTATTCCCTGCTCAGTGTTTACCCCATCTCCCAGTGGCGCTGGGGGAGGGACCTTTCCTGCTGTGGCTCCAGACACTGCATTTCTTCCTGCTCATACCTGCTGGCTAGTGAAAAAAAAATAAATCTGCACTATTTATAATGCTTCCTTGCTAATTTGAAAACTATTACGGTGACATAGGCATTATAAATTTTTTTAAAGGCTCTTTTCAAGACCATGCATCACTTTTAAAGTTCACCTGCGTGTTAGAGAAGGAATTCCTCCACAACCAGCCTTTCAGGTTTGGGTGTTCTCAATTTTCTAAAGAGTCCACCTAAGACAGGTAGATTTTTTTTTTTTTTTTTGCACTTCTTCCTGTATCTCTGATGAAAAGCACCTGGAGTTTTGCCAAAAGCCTCACAATTAACCACCACTACAGAACAGACCAACACAGTGCAGGAGCCTGACTTCTTCATGTATCTTCCCTCTCTCCCAACCCTGGCTGCTGTAAACCTATAACAACTTACTTTCTCCTTAAAAACAGAGAATGGAAACAACTTCAAGAAGCTACACAATACCTTTCCATAAGACTGTTCATATCCTTGTCTCAGTTAAACCTCCTTCTAAAATGCACTGGGGAAAGCAGTACTGGGTTCACTTTTCTTTTTTTCCCCATGAATGGCACAGTGAGATTGGACAAGCAAAAATGCCCCTTTTGTCCACTGTGTAGAGTTTTTCTACACAAAGGAGACTTTGGGGTTTTTTTAAGTATATCTAGTTATATGTAATTATCAGTAAGCACCACTCTCTCTACTCTCAGATAAAAAAAGACAAAATGCACAGGAATCCAATCCTTGCTCCATAATAGCACATGATCAAGCCTTCTCTGTACCAGGAACAGACAATTAGGTAATGCCCCAGAGCACATATCCATTCTAACCAAATTAACAAGATAAAATTAACAATACAAAATCAACAAGGTATTTGCAGCAGAAGCTGAGGGAATTTTAAAATCACAGACACAGCAGTCACATGTACACAGATATTCCTTCAAAGCTGCAGCATCTGCTATTGAGACTGGCCAAGTCATTTGAAAACCTCTGACAGCACTAGAGACTTCATTTCATACAAACTTTTCACCAAAAATACACTCAACAATGGGATATTTTTAAAACAGAGAGCAAACATCAACTGAGAGAACCAGTGTTTCCTCTTTAAACTGGGAGTTTACCATTCAGCAGAAACAGTTCACAAATATGTCCCTAAGCCAGGCTCTTTTTGGATACTGGTAGAGTTGTGTGTGACCTCTCTAAAGCATGTAAAAAGCATCATGATTTTGTCATGGAATCCCATGATATCATAACCTGCCAAGTCCCAGGTCCCTCACTAACAGACCTCCAACACTCCCTATTTCCTTCTTAAAATTTTTTATGCTCCTTTTATTCTGAAGGTAACTTATGAGCACAAGAAGTTAAGGCTGGTTCTACACATTTTTCACTCTTTATTACTACTTTTCATTTATTCTGACATTAAAAAAAATAAAATTCCAGATTCAGATCAGTTGTACCAACCCACCAGTACCACACTTCTGAATTTCCCATTATCCCTGGATTCTATCAGCATTATTTTCTTCTGTTCAAATGCTGCTTTCATGGTTGCCACAGTTTAAAAACGAGCAAGGGACTGTTGGACTATGCCAGTCTATTCCCCATAAATGGGTAAGGGTATTTAAGAAAGCAGGAAGATTAAAAGTAACGTCTTCCTGGCTGGAATCCTCCCAAAGTAAGCACAACTTCACTGAAAGTGTAACCACAGGGCTCTTCCAATCTGCTTTCCCTGGCTTCCTTTCCTTACTCTTCAGTGATGCAAATGTTTTCAACCTTAACTTTACACATACATGATTTTATAGCAGAAGCACGATCACATAATGCACCGTGAGCATTATTTCCTAGTGAAACAATAATACAGATTCTATTTGAGATTGTCCCTGGCTTTCAGCATAGACAGCTGGGACTACTCAGAGCCCAGGAAGTCCTTGAGAGTGACACCAGAACATTCTTCAGCTCACCACCAAGATGTTAAGAATGCCCAGGAAGGTTCATGTTCCTCTACATGACACACCTTATTAGCTAGAAAGTTTATACTGTGCTGTCATCAAGAGAAATTTTAATAACGTCCTTTCACAAGCAAACCAGAAATTCAAGTAAACTAGGATTCTCTTGTTTGTTTAGTATTTTTCCCCACCCAATTAAATAAAAAAAACCAAAACCCTATAAATAATAGTCTGAAGCCTACAAAACCACAAATACAGCACAAAACAAAAGCTGTGAAATCATTGTGAAACCACAGTGAAATGCAAGTTTTTGGTTCTAGCATGCACTGTAGAGTAAGAAATATTTCATTTTGGGGTGCTGCAACTCCAGATGTAGAATCACACACAAATCCATCATCAGATCATAAGATTTTAGTTAACTTTGGGCTATTTTGCTTAAAAAAGTTTCTCCCACATGCAAATTAAGCTGCATGATCCCTTCTAGTAACAACTGAAATTTGACAGCTAAGTAGTGGCACGTGAATTTTAATGCAAAACTGTAACAGCCAAACTGCAGCATCAGTATTTTTCAATGAAATAAAATAAAACATCAGGTTATAATTGCTGGTTTATATTCCCACTTTAAGAATATACTGAAATAGTAAAAAATGTATATTAATCATATCAATACTTAGAAAATGTCATGTCTCAGAAAATAACTGAAAGCTAAAAATATGTTGAGTCTGAGAGTATTTGTTCTATGCCTCCCTGCCCTCTGCTGAGAGCAGCATCACAGCAGCCCCACACCAGGTATGGCTCAAAGACAAGTGAGTTTATATACCCTGGAACTGCACATGGCACAACTCTGCTACTGGATTCTATCAGAAAAACTATCATGGAGACAAGAAAACTGCCTCAGAATCTCTGGTGAAAGTTTTGAAACTAAAGCAGAAAAGGAAAAAAAATATTCAGCACGAAAATCACTTTCAAAAGAATATATTTGGAAAGAATTGTAACCAGAGCATCAAGCAGATGCTGAAGGTGTATTTTGCATCCCTGTGAGAATGACTGACAGGAAAAAGTCACCATTAAAAACCTTCCCTTATAAACAGTTCATCCCTTTGCCTACAGTCCCAATTCCTGCTGTTTCCCACTTCCCCCAAGATGTTTCACTGCCCAAGGGCAAGGATGGGAACCCAAAGAAAGATCATGCTAGCTCCAGACCAAACAGCACAGGCCACAAGAAATATCTAAAAATGGGATCTGCAGTTGCTATTAACTGCTGAGCTTTTATTCTTTTCCCATACAAGTAATTTGCTCCAGTAATCCTGAACAAGTGGCTCCCAAACAGCAGCACAGTAATCTGCCCAGACGTATCTCTGGAGTCAGGGACTGGATGGTTATGAAAAACAAAGGCATATTTCAAAGGTGTTATTCAGAAAGCATTAAGACTAATAACTATTCATATGGGATAGAAAAAAATAATTATGAGAATATTGTAGGAGAATCACGTCATGTTTCGGGGCACGGTGTGAGTTACAGCAATTCCATTCACATCCCTTTGCCCCCTTCTGGGAATGGTGTGGAACAACCCAGTCCAAACATGCTGATGCTGAGAGCCACATCCTTCAATAAAATTAGTGAAGTTTCAAGTGATCTCAGAGAGCAAAAAGGACTTTCTTAGCTCAGAGCCACATATCCAGACACAACTCAAGTGACACAGGTGAGCACTGCAGTTCCAGGAGGTTTCCTGTGTGGGGGAAGCTAAGCTCCAGCAGCTCCATGTCCACCTGTGTCCACATTTACCTGGGATCATGCTGCTCTCCTGGAATAACCAGTGAGCTCACAGGTTGATAAAGCACCTCTGCACAGACTGGAGAAATGACTGGTGATGGAAAAGCAGTGGCCATCCCCTGGGAGCAGCACTGGAGTCCTGAATGCAACCAGCAGGGCCAGTCCTGGCTTCAGAGAAAAGGGCAAGAACTCTCTGATTAAACTGAGGTGATAACTGGAGCAACACCTGGCACACACTGATACATCCAGGGAATGGAATTCTGAAGGGAAAAACAGAAATGGAGGTTTATCCACATCAGTGTGAGTTTACCCCATTTAGATGCAGTTTCTGTAACTGACATTTTGGTTTCTGTTTAGTGCTAAAGCTGAGCCAAAAATTCATATAAAAGCACATAAAAGGAGGTTTGTAACATTTAGAGAATGACAGAATTATGCTACAGTGATTAAATCCATGAAATATAGCTACAGCTAAACAACACTTAATACTGAATTTTAAAAAGAACCTAGAATAAAGAAGTATATTCTACACCAAAGAACATAACTCAAAGCTTCAGCCCCACAGAGATACAAAAATAACTACTTTTTTTTAGAAAAAAGCAACTTGGCAGAAACTTGTCAATAAATCCAAATGTTTCTATGTCAGTTCTCTCAATTAATCTGACCTGTGCTCAGGGAAATGAAAAAGGTGCTACCAACAGGGGACTGGGGTCACTGTCAAGACACTCAGGATGTGATCAAGTGAGTTAAAAGTAGTGTGGAAACAACATCACTGCAATCGTGATTTAGTATTTCTGCAAGTCTGCACAAACAGGAGTTCTCATGGTCCTGTTCTGGGGTCCACCAATGAATCTTCTCCCCCAGATCTGGATTTTTAATATCATCCAAGCCCAAGCAAAGGAGAATTTACATGAGCTGTTCTTTTTCTTCTACTTCACTTGCAGCTGATTTCACTGACCTGACTGCTAACAGCAGCTTGCAGGAAACAGCTGGGTTTAAAACATTTTCTGTGGGTCAAAGAAGCATCTGGACATCACATCTCCCCTCCAAATACAAGGTCAGGCAATGGGGACAAGGGGGGAAAATAAAATAAAAGTTCCAGTTCTGACTGACTGTTATCCCAGTTCAGCTCTATTGAGCTTCCTCTAGGTGCCACAAATTGAAATTTTCTTCCAGAGACATTTCTGAATACAGACACTGAAAGGCCTTTCTCCCTTTTTCCCTTAGAAATTTCTAATACACAGAATTTTATTCAAAATATTTTACAGCTAAATGGAAGAATTTATTCCATCTTAATCCAAAGGATTTACAAATAACTTGAGAGTAATGTGACAGTAATATTGCACCTTTATACTGCTACACCTTTATAATGCTATACTGCATTACAGAAACATAATAATAAAAAATAATTAAGGGAAAAAATAAAACATACCACAAGAGCCACTCTTCTACCTGAAAATTAGGGATTGCTTATAATTTGATATTTTTTCCCAGAAAGTTACACCAGCCCAGCAAGAGGAAGCATGGTGACCTGCATACCCACAGAGGGAAGTAGATGTCCGTAAGTAATTTCACCAAACCAAAGGCAACACCTTAAAAATTACTTTTGAGACACTGCTTTAAAGACTGATTTTCAAACAACTTTTATCCACTTTCTAAACAGGTTTTGCAGTGACAATTTCCTTAACAATTTTCATTCCAAAAAACCTTACTTTTGCCACCTATAAAATCCACCATACATTTGAAAGTTTCAGTAATTGCAGCTGTCTTATCTGCACAGCAGTGGATGAAACGAGGGTTCTCACGTTCAGTTTGGAACAGAAGTTTTAACATCTCTGTAACATTGGAATTAGTACCAAAAGCCCCTTTGCTTATGCATTAACAGGAGTGGTTTTTATACAGAGCTACAAGTACTAATTATTTTCCTTTTTCTAGTCTGTATGTGAGAGGAAATCACACCACTGAATAGCTCAGCCATGTCACAGGTGACATTGTCATATACAAACTCTAACAAAAAACACAACTAAAATCCAGTCCCAACACTTATCACTGGGTGAGCAGCTGACTTTCCCATTTCACTGTTGGATTTCACAGGTCCTGAGCAAACACACAGCCATGACAATCAATCCTTCCTGCAGTGACTCCTTTCACTCTCCAGGACCTGTACATTTGGCTGTCGATTATAGACAAGCTTTGGCAGGTTCCTGTGGCAAGCAAGCTTGGAGTTAGTTCAGTCCCGCCTTCAGAAAGGAGACTCATGAAGGACAAAAATTTAAATAAAAACTAAGAGGGGGAGGAAAAAGAGCAAGAATATTAAAGCTACAAAGGCATTCAATAAAAAAGTCAGTCTCTAATAAATGAGCAAAATTATTTTTTAAGCTTTGCTCCCCCCTGCATACAGTCAGCTCTGTTGCCCACGAGTCACTTGTACAAAATTTCAATATCCTCAGTGTTAACTAAGCCATTTCTGACCCCACACTGCAAACTGCCTGCCAGAGGAACAGCCACCAGAGCTGAGAGCAAAACTTGGTTGTTGGAGGGCACGGAGCGAGGGAGCTCTCTCCGATAGCCCAGATGCTGAGGTAATGCTCAATGAGAGCGGTGGACGCAAACAAATGAATCGTAGCTGCAGGCTGGAGTAATATCAGGTGCATCTCTACACCCCGAGGGCTCAACTCCTACTCCTACACGCTCAGGTCCCTCCCCTGGAACAGCCTCCTGCAGTTTCACTCAGGGCTCAGGCAGAGAACAGGTACTGCTCTCCCAGCAGTGACAGCTCCAGCTCAGCGCCCGCCCGGCAGCTCTCGGACACCCCAGTGCCCGGTGAGTACATTGCTTTAGAACATTTCTTTCAATAAAACCTGCTCATATTAAGGAGAAAATCTCAGGTGCTCAGTTCCCAGCTGTCCCAGCAGCCAGGGTTACTCCAGCAGGTGCATTCACGGCACCACTCTCAGCTTTCAGCAGAAAGTTTCAACAGGAGAGGGGAATATTTCAGTCTGAGAGAAAACCTGACTCTTGCAAGTTTTTACAATAACTAACTCTTGTTGGTGCAAAGGGTTTTCACCACCTTTTTTTTTTTTTTTTTTTAATTCAGGGAGTTAATCTATTGAAGTATGACAAAAAACTGTATTGCTTAAATTTGCTGTGTTTGCTCTGCCAGCTCTGCTTCCTTGAGTCATGTCGGGTTCATCTGAAAAGCTTGTACGAAAATAATGTGCTCCGGTTTTGATTTATTAATTTTTCCAGCTTCTGAAAATTTAGCAGAAAATCAGATCATTTTCTATTTTCTAGTCAATTAAAAGTGTAGTAAGACATTGATTTATTAACTTGGTGTGTAGAAAGATTTTTATTTCTTATCCACGCTGCCTAAGCGAGTCATTTAATCTGCGTTTCTGAGCTTGCTCTCGCACACTCGGACGCACACAGACACACACAGCAGTGCCCGTGGGTCTGGACCTCACACACACACACACTGCCCTCCCAGCCCACTCCTCTCACCCCTGTTTCCTCCTCATTAACAAACAGTTGTGTTAAAATTTATCTTTCAGTTTGAAGGACCTGGAAGTTTAGAAGGGAGGGGTGGTTAATCGCTGAAAAAATCTCAGCTAGAATAAAACTCACAAATCTTGTTCTTGCAACACCCTGGGTAGGTGACAATGGCATGTCCTTGGGTTATGCAATAATGCCACATCACAATATTTTAATTATAGCATGTCCTTCAAAATGTTCCACCCCAGTGAGTCCTCCTGGTCAGAGAGATCCACATCACCAGAAGGAGCCTGCAATAATAATGGGGTGGGCATGAGCAGCTGTTACGTACTTTGCTGAAGCAGTGTCCTAAAAAGAAATGTAATTACTGTCCCTGCTTGTAATAAAAGACATTCTGAAATTTCCTCTTTGATCAGCTGGGCATCTTAAACAATTTAAACTACTTAAAACTCTAAAAAAACAGCCTGGGCAGATATATATGCACATATCTATGTGTGTGTATGAATACACATGTGCATATGTGTGTATACACTTATCCCCACGGACATTTTTTGTTTATATATTTACACAAAATGTTCGGCTACATTCCTGTTTTCTGAACCTGCCAACAGGTTAAAGGAGAGGAGGGAGCAACAACCTGCTTTTAAAAATAGAAGGAAGGAAACTTGGAGCAGTCAGACTCAGGCTGGAAAGGGCGACAGGTTCGAAAGCCATGAGGAGGTTACTAGTGACAAAAACAAACAACTAAGATAACCTCAAGTTTAATCAAGATTATCTGAAGAACCTGTTTTCAATAAAAATATAAATAAATAATACTACTGCATTTCAAAACTGGAAAATTATAGCAATATATAACCATCTGCATTTCTACAATCAGGTCTACAGGAAATAAATTCTCAATCTAAAAAAACAAAGTTATGTAAAAATTATCCGGCTACTAAAGATTTTTTTCCCCCTTTTTTAAAGGGTATCACAAGTGATGGTATCGAATTTAAAGGGAAAAGCAACTACTTATTTTGATACTTTCTTTCCAATATTAAATTCTAATTTTAGCAGCACAAAACATACATTGTACAGCTGTAAGTAACAATATTTATATAGGGAGAGTTTTAATTGGTTACACCTATTTTAAACCATTATATCCTTTCTGACTGTGTGATCAAATAATTTTAATGTTTTTTAATAATAAAATATGTCCCATGCCAGATACTCTTGTGCCTTAAGAGACCAGAGGAGGAATTATCCTATTTAATATTTTATTACTAGCATTTTTAAACCATGAGAAAAAAAAAGGTTTAAATAGTAAAAGCGAGAAAGAAAACATTCACCAGGCTGGCACTGACCTAAGTTTAGGAAAGGTAAACACCCTTTAAAATGAGCTGCTCTCTGCATCTCACAAGTCAGAGCAGCAGGTTCTGGAGCCATCAAAACAAATTAAACAGAAAGAAATAAAAAGCTGTTGGAATGTTCTCTTGCTGTACCCACAGCAGAGGAGCTCCAAGGCTTGAAATTTCTAACATTAAAACTGCAACAACGCATTTTATCTTGTTAAGAAATGATAGTTAATACTCTGTCCAACAGGAATAACTTGAATCAAAGTTAAATACCAAGTACAAAGTCAGAGGGGGGAGGACAGGACACACAGGAATTTTCATTATGAAGCAAAGGAAAGCTGGAAGAACAAGGAAATCTAATTACCATGCCTTTATTATAAATGCTGCACCTGAATGCAGATTCGGACCTTATCATAAATGCTTCACCTAAGAAAGCAATGGGGTTTTGACAACAATATCTTTTTTTCAAGAATAATTAGTACAAGCACTTCCAAGGAGATATAAAGAATAACAGGTACAAACTTTCCATGTTAGTTATGTTACAACCTAGTTAAAATAAGTGCAACAAGCTCACTTAAGGCAGAAGAAAAAGCCCAGTTCCCTATCTTGACCTCTCCTCCTGTCTCAAAATTTAATTTACTTATTTTTTAATGTAAAAATATTATTTTTAATATTTCAAATTATTTCTAGCTATTGTTATCTAAAATATTTTAAAATACCATATATGATTTTTTTAAATTGGTCTACCATTTCAACCATATTCCAATGATGAGACTTTAACATCTGATGCATTTTTCCTTGTTGCTCTTATATCAGTACCAACTCAAACAACCTCATTAAAACCTGAAAAACAAAAAGTTGCTTCTCTACAAATTCCTTTTTCATTAATCTGAAGCACATTTAATCATTTGTTAATTTTAGGAAAAAGCTTGATTATTTTTTTCTACTTGCAGAGCAGCTTTGCATTTTTAAGGCGCCTTCACACAAAGTATTTTAACAAAGTTAACACTTCTATGACATCAGAAACATTTAATACAATTTGCTAGAATTACTATACCTGATGAGCCAAGCAGCAATTCTGTAGCTTTCCCTTCAGTTTTCATCATGTGTTGCCTGTCATTTTCTGTTAAATAATCTCTGATTTAAGAAATGCAAAACATCTCTACTTGAACTAAAAATCTCACAGCACATAATTACCAGCAATTCTTTTCATGAACTTAGTATTTTAATACTACTAATTCAAACTTCTATGTAAAAATCTTTTTTTAAAAAAAAAAATGGAGCTATCTCGTCACCCCTCCAATTAGTATTCCTGTAGTTTCGGGTAACACAATAGATACAGTACGTGGTTTTGCAACAGTCATCATTTTGATAATGATGCTTGTAGTTCATGATGAAATCATCAGTTTTTAGATCTCTGCCATAACACATCCTATAAAATCATGAGAACTTGACTCTGAGAGTTTCTCACGCCTTCAGAATCAGTGAACATAATGGAACAAGCCGGTACAAGCCCTCCCGACTTATCTACCCAGCAAATCACTGGGCTGGATAAAGTATCCACAACCTTCGTTTTTTCCAAAGAAAGGCACACAGATCCTCCCCCTATAAATCAATCACTGTCAGACACTTTTTCCCCCGAGTTAATACACTGGGGTGCCCTGTTAACTATGTGCAATCAGCAGGAGGATGGGAGACGTGTTTATCAGGCACAGGATTCCATTAGTCAGACACTGCAGCGCTCATTTCTCTTAATTGAATTAGGAAGAGGAAGAAAATCGGTGTGGTTTTATCCTTCGAGAGATTGGGCACTTTTGAGGTATCCATTGAGACTGGGCTGTTGGGAAACGCCACAGCAGTGGAGAGAGGGGTTGGTCAGTCTCAGAAAGAGCCCAGTCAGCCGCCCAAGAGCGACCTGGCCACCCCACCCCTGTGTCACCACAGCAGGAAATTCCCTCCTCGCTCTCCGGACCGGCCCGACAGGCTCACCCCACATCCAGCCCCTGCCAGGACCTGCCTCTTCCCATCCCACCCACTCTGCTCCTCTCTCAACAGCTCCGCCTGGATTTCTACTTTCATCTTCTGAATGAATGTTCCTCCAGCTTTCAAAGAGAGCTCCCCTGAGCTGGCAGCTCAGGCAGGTGACAAGTGCTGCTGCTGGAAATTAGGCCAATTGTGTGATGGGGTTTGGGTGCGGGAGGATGCCAAAGGTCAATGCCCATCTAACTCGGGTCTGACATCCAGCTTTTTACTCTGTGTTAAAAAACCCAAACAACGCAACTTATTGTATGAGGGGGAATGCTCTTAAGAGAAGGCACTGCTTTGTGTTTTGTTTCAATGTTCCACTCCAGCTCATTTTAAACTTTGTGTTTCAGTTCCTGCACTGCCAGTGGCAACAGCCTTGTTTTCCGGCACCCTCTTCCCTGAGACACCATAGGAGCTGCCTGCTTCTCCTCACCTGGGAAGAAGGATTCTAGAAACCTGAAAAACCGGAAACATCACGAGGCTAAAGCTGAGGGAAGCCAACCACAAGAAAGTTTTTATAAAGAACCATTACATTTAATTGTTTAAAGCAGAAAAAAAAATGAGTCTCCTCAAAGAACGTAAACCCAAGAAGCCTCATTACATCCCAAGACCACCAGGAAAGCCGTTCAAGTACAAGTGCTTCCAGTGCCCCTTCACCTGCAATGAGAAATCCCATCTCTTTAACCACATGAAGTATGGCCTCTGCAAAAACTCCATCACTCTGGTGTCAGAGCAGGATCGTGTCATCAAGTGTCCAAAGAGCAGCTCCCTGGAGCCCAAACAGATCAATCAGCTCGAATCTTCCATCAAACCAACTTCTTCTAAATCTGTCACAAACGGACTGTCAAGCCTTGACTCAAAGCCTCAATATCCTTTTACAAAAGAAGATGCCAAGGAAAACGTTGAGTTACAAAACCAGGCAACAAACGCAGCAATTCAAGGACAAAAACCTGCGATTCCCAAGGAATTAAGCCCTGCCAGCTCTGCAGCAGAAGGTGCCATCAGCGTGCAGCCCCTGATGGAGGGCATGGTGAGGCCCTCAGCCTTCGTTCCTGTCGGAGAACACCGAGACAGCAAAGGCCCAGAAATCACCGAGCCATCCGAAATCCTCTCCCTCTCTAACAAAAGTTCTCCTTTTCACACCAAGTCTGCGTTTCATGCACCAGCTCACCCGTGGAAGGCAGGCTCTTTCCTCCCAGAATTTCCACACAAAGTTGCTCCCACAAAAGGCTTTGGTTCCATTTCGCCCTACATGCAACCAATGATTCCTGAGTACTCACCCCATTTCTATGAGCACAGGCTTGCTATCTACACACCTTACCTGCTCCCAGGGAACTCAGAGTGTGAAAGCTCTGCTCTCTCTGTCTATGGAACACAAGATCAAAGACACTTCCTTCCCCACCCAGGGCCACTTCCAAAACCCCTAAATCCATCAGCATATGAACACTATCGATTGTTCCAACAATACCACTCCACTCCACCGATACCATATGGATTTTGTAGGCCAACAGATCCTCCATTTTACAGATTTTCACACGTAGCTGGTATTAACAGGGATCAAAGCTCTCATCTGATGGAAGAAACTACCTTGCTGTACCCAGCTTCTTTAAGCCCTTCCCAACAATACCCTCTAAGTTCACATAAAAAACAAGCAGAGTATGAAAAAGAAATGACGTTATTGCATGCCAAAGGTAACCCTAAGGATGACCAAAATGAAAGAGAGAATGCCAAAATGAGCCCTCTCGCGGGCAGCGCGGCAACAGGCTCCCCCGGCAGACCCAGCCCCACCAACTTCACCCAGACAAGCCACACGTGTGAGGGTTTGTTTGACCTCTCCAACAAGTCATCATCCACATCCCTGGGCAAGTATGACCAATCAGAAGAAAACTTCACAGCCTTCAGACCTGTGAGAAAAAGCACTGACCAACAGCCTTCCCTTCAAGGTGTGCAGGCACAGCAGGAGAGAGGGGATTCACCCAGCAGGTAAAGTAGCACTGTGCAAATTCTCATTAGGTTTGACAGGGACACACAAAGACAGATTGGGCACATTTAATTCAATACCTGTTAGGGATATTTAGATTTACAGCAGTGAATTAATATGTTCTGTACTAACTGTGCAAAGTACACAGGTGCTATAGTGAGCAAACCATTCATTCTCCTTAAATGTAGCAGGAATTTCCACTACGTTTGTGTACTTCCAATGTGTTTCAGTACTTCAGGGAATTACTTCTATTACAGTGATGAGTATGGTGAAAGGAACTTGGGGGATTTAAAGGAGAAACAATTCTCGGACTTCTAGCCTAGAAGTCTAGATTTTTTTCCTCTTCCTGCCCACTTCCTCAGCCCCAGTTTAGAAGAGCAACTGATAGTGAATTGTCTTTTCTCCTTTTTTTTCAGCATCAATGTCACTGATGAAGACTCACACACACAGACTGACAGCCAGAACAACACGGGCTCATTGTCCAACGCAGAAGAAGACACAGGGATAGCTCCCCTCAATCTTTCAAAAAAAGCTGACACAAGCACAGGACCTGCTCACGAGCACATGTACAAAACCCCATCCAAAACAGACAGGCAGAGCTTCCTGGAAATGCAGGACATGCCCCTGAACCTCTCGGTGAAGGATTCCTGTAACACAGCCAGCCTGAAAACGTCCTTCCACAGCCCATGCCACGAGAGCAGCACTGCTGCCTCTCCAAACAGCGCCAAGGAGAGCTCTGCAGCGGAGCCCAAGAACCCCAGCAGCGGTGCCGGGAACAAAGCCTCGGCGGCACAGCGCGGCGACACGCCGGACTTGGGGCTCATGGAGAGCTGTGATGAGCAGAAGCAGACGGCAGCCGTGGCTCTGTGCCAGCTGGCTGCCTACAGCCCCAGCACGGCGCGGCTGGACGGAGACGGGCACGGCGCGCAGGACGGGCACGGCGCGCCCGCGGAGCCCGCCCGGGCCGCCCCCGACAGCCAGGATACGCCCTGCAATCCCAAGGGGAAAGCGCAAAAAAGGACAAATCAAAAAGAATCTGCAAAATCCCAGCAAGGTGCTAAGAGGGTCAGGCCCAATGACTGCAGCAGAGTCTTCACTTTAAGGAAGAGAACAAGAGTGTCCTAATCCTCCTCCTTCCAGTGAGTTTCTGGTTACCAGCATCACCGTGAAATTTTCTACAAACCCTCACTCGTTGGGCTTGGCCCGTGACAAAATACTCATCAATCTCTCCATTGTAAATAATGTTCATAATTTTATATTAATATTTTTAAGGAATTGAACTTTGTCTTGTACAAGCTCAGGTTTTGATGAGTGAATTTTTGCATTCATTACTAAAGCCAAAGTAAATCAGATGAATCTTCAAGGGGTTTTTGCAATTGTATGATGTAAAATAACTTTTACAACTTATTTTCTTGAAAGATGTTTAAGCTCTAGAAACAATATTGCTCAATAACATAATTGTCATAGTCTTTTTCCAGCCTTAACTTCAGCTAATGGGGGTTTTTTGGTCTTTTTCTTCCCTTTGAAAACCTTCTTATGTCACTGTGCAGTAGTTTAAACAAGCTTAAGATTAAAACTGGCTTTTTAGAATGTACTGTAAAAACTGCTCTGTGTATGGATGCACTTTGCCATTCTGCCCTAAGACAGAACAGACCAAATTCAGTTACTCAGAGGCAGATGCCACTTTAAATAAACTGCCTCAAACCCTGTGTAAGCGACCTCTTCTCACACTGACTCAGAACAAGATTCAAGTCAAACCAAAGAAAGCCTGCACAGGTTTAATCAATGCAGTTTATGTTCAACTTTAAGTAAATCACTATGAAAACAGCACTGAAAATATGAAGAACTAAGCAATCCAGGTGCCTGCTTTGCTGAGGTTAGACAGACACTGGGGCAGCCTTCAAACTCCAGGCCTAAAATGTTATTTATATAATTTATTTCATCTGAGGCAAACTCTCCTGGTGAAGGTCTTGTTTCAGGACATGTGTATCACTTACTATCAGTTTCTGTGTCCTTCTACAGCTATAATCTATTTCCTACTTCTATATCTGTGTATATAAACTGGCAATTTTTCAAATAAATCTTGTGGTCTGTACTTAAAATATATGGGAAGTCATTACTGAACACAAACACATTTACTACACTACCTATATTGAAGAACAGTTAACAAGAAATTACTAGCTAAATTTTCAACTGGCAAGCAGAATTTTGGGACCAAACCAATCCCAATCAATTCAAAAAACAAGGAGCTTTCTTCAGTGATGGAAATTCATTACGTGGATTAATTCATCCATACATTAATTCTAAAAAATGAAGCTCAGAATTCTCTCTGCCTTAAAGCTGCTGTCCAGCTTGTCCAAACTGCTACAAAAGTTCAACTAAAATAAGGCTGATCCCTGTGTAAATTTACACAGTAAGGAGACAAACCCAGAACAAGCATTATTCCCATAAAACCACAGGTACACATTTCTCATTGATTACTCAGGTGAGTAACTCACCTGCCTGAACATCACTAATAGGTGTAAACCTACTTAAGGTAGTGGAGCTGCATTCAACACAATGCACAATTCCCAGAATTTTTAAAACTTGTGTTTTCTGCCGCGCTGCTTTGAGCCAACAACCCAGAGCATTGTAACAAGTTTGGTAATTACACAGTAAATGACAGAACTTTAGCTTTTGAGGTAAGAAAAAAAAGAGATAACATTGGTCTTTAATCTTTCATAGAGAAAAGCTTTTCTCACAGTATCAAAAGGCAAGAATATCAATGCAAGTTTAAAAAAGGCAATGCAGTGACAGAAAAAGCCCAATTAACTGAAATGACAACAGCAGGGCAGTCAGTGTGAGGGACTGAGCAGTACATCAGCACGTGATGGAACAAAGAGCTGCTTTCCAGTCCAAGATTAAAGCTTCAATCTTAGGGTCAGATGCTGCTAAATCCCTAATTTCCAAACATGAAATTACAGAGTCATGTGTCACCATTGCCACTCTCCACACTACCTTAAGCTATCTGCCTCTCTCATCTCTGAAAGCAGAAAGCTTCAGCTACTATTATCCACAATTTAAAAAAAATCTTGTGTATGTATCTCTTTACTTGGTAATTTGAATTTCTTTCAAGTGAACAAAGGAAAACCTTCTAGTGTTTCTTCCATAGAATATAAGTATTTATTCTCCCCCATCTCCATACAAACATTATTTATAAAAGCCAGCTCCAGTGGTGAAGTCTACCTGATCTGCCTTCCTCAAATAAAATAAAAATCCATGACATGAGGTTATCCAGATTCCCTGACTGAGGTGCACAATTTTGGTTTTGTCAGAACTGATTTACCTTGGGAGGATTTCCCTTTCATGATTCCCCAGCTATAAACTGGAAGGTTTTTAACTGTTTCACTTTCATCATGCAAGGGTAAAAGTAGTGAAAAAATGGAAACCAACTGAAGGCTCACTGCACAAACCTTCTCACATGCAGCACATGCTATAATGGACAGGAACTCTTTCCATGGAGACAGAGTAATAAACTGTATTAAATGCCACATTTTACAGCTCATCTTCAAACTAGAAAAGATTTAGCACCCTGACTTACTAGCATGAAACACCAGCTTTGAAACATCTTTTAAATTTAGTGTTCAACTTCTCTGTTCAGCACCAGATGGGATCCAAAGAACCATCTAGAACAAGACACTGCTGTAAGAGCACCCAAGGGAGGATGTCAACTGCTACACTGTGCTTTTGTCACTCCCACTGTGTATGGCACTGACCAAAATTACATTAATATTTCTGTAATTCAGTGTATGTTGATAACTAAAGAACACACAAAGAAACAATTCCTCTGCCCTGTTCTCTTTCTTTCCATTCTGCTATTTCAAAAACCCATTTACAATATAAACAGTTCATGTATAAATTACATGAAACTGGCCTTTGAAATTTAACCATAAACAAACAGCAGAAGCTACTGGCTTTAAAGTGCAAGTTAGTCATCAATTATTTAATATATTCGGCTTAAATAATGACACTGACACAATATGGAGACATGCAGAATTGTTTTATACAACTGTACAAAGAAACATGGGAGGGAAGAAGAAAGAAGAAAACCCCAAGAAATTAATTCCATTTTGGAAAGAAATATTTATTAAGTATAAAAAAAGGCACACCCAAGCCAGTGCTTTAGACAGAAGTACTTAAATATCCCCATGGGCGAATGTTTTACTGCAGAACTCAGTACTTCAGTCATCACCCAGCACACACACATCAGCAAATCCCAGCCTACTGCCACACACTTGGTGCCTAATAATATAAATTATTTAATGAACTTCCATTCAACAAGGACAACTCACCATCTGAAATTCGGGAAGGGAGCAGCAATCCTCTCCTGCCCAGCTCGGCCAGGGCCAGGCACCCCCCGTGCCACGCGTTGTCTGTCTCCTGGAAACTAATGGCAGAACAAAAAGTTTGGTTAAAACTTTAACTTTCTGTTAAAACTGGACCTCCCTCTCAGGATTTCATTTCTTATGATGAATTCCTAGCATTTTAAAAGTCCCCTAATCCAAACCAGCATGCTCTTATTGCGTTATTGATGCCACTGGACTTGTAAAAGAGAAGAATGACGAGTTGAACATGTTTTCCTTCTCATTTATGCAACATAAAAATGGCTATAAATATTATTAAATAAGCAAAAAACTCATTTCTGACTATAAATGGAACTCAATACAGAAGATTCAATACCTGAAACTCATATAGAAAAGGAAAATAACTTCCTAGTACATGGGCAAAAGATGCAGATTTACAGAACATAGCCAAAATAACTAATGAGTTTAGTGCCAAATGCAGCCCTTAGCCTGCAAAAGAGGTTCAAATGGCAATTCCCAGCAAACCCATTACAAGAGCTTATGAAGTAAGCAAATTTGGAAAACATGAACCAGAGGAACTTGCAGTGAAAACAGCAAAAAAATCCCCAAATGGTAAATGGTTTTTAGTGGGCTGGCAGATAATGGAGTGAAAAGAGGAAAGGTGACATGCTGCAGGATTAAATCTGAACAGAATTCATTCTGTACTACACTAGGAGTAGGAATCTGAGAATAAAATGCTGGACAGCCACCTCTCCCAACACCATCTCTGCCATGGCCTGAGAAGGTGCTCAGCCAAAGACAAGCACAAGGACCATCCCCTTCTTGCCCTCCTGGCTCTGGCAATCAGCAGCACAGACAGCTCAACCAGAGGCTGGAGCCAGATTCATTATTTAATAACCTCTGAAGGGACTCTTCCATTAATTTGTATAATCCCTTTTTGAACTCCCTTTACACTTTTGGCTGCCATAACATCCCGTGGCAATGACTTCCACTGGTTAATTATAATTGTGTGGAAATGCATTTCCTGCTGCTTCCCTGCTCCAGCACCAGGGAGAGTGAATGGTAAACAGCCTCCTGCTCTCCCTCCTGCTGCCTGTTTACAGTGGAGACACAGCAAATCACATCCCTCCACTTTTCCTTCCCCTCAGTTAAACCACTTTTCAGTGATTTAGTTTTATCTCTTCCTTTCCCAATAATTTCCAACATTTCATTTGCCTTGTTTTCCCTGCCAGCTGCTGAGCACTCCCCTGACACACTCTGACAGATCATGGCTTCCAGGGCTTTGACAGTGAGCAGCATTTTGCCCCAAGTACATCAGTTTGCATGCATTAGACATCATATTTTATATGACATTTACTGTTGTAGTACTTCACTTGGGCTCCTGTAACACTTTTCTTTCTGTCACTTTTAGCTTTCACTACATTAAATCAATTTTAAATATCAGCTGGTTTCCTCAGCCTCTCATTCCCCTTTATTCCAGGATTCTTTATGTGTATGTCGAACAACACAAGGCTCATGCCCCAGTGGAACTGTGCTGACAATCTCACTACACTGTGAAAAATCAGCTTCCCTGATTCTTGTCTTTTGATATGTCCACATATAACAAATCCTTTCTTCTTATCCCAAGAGGGATAACCAAGTGCCTCTGATGAGCAACTGGTTTATTCCTATTTTGGTCACTAGATGTTTAGTGCAAAGAATCCAACAGAGATTCTCTCTGTCCTTGCCTACATTTGTTCCCAGGTGTTTCTGAAGAAAGCAGGTCACTCAATTACTAGCTGAATTACTCATCCCCATGACTTGAAAAACAAGGAAAGAAAACACAGTGAGCACAGGTCTTTGAAGCTCCGGGATAATTGAGATCAGCAGCAACTCTTAAATTAATCACAGCAACACAGTGGAGGGATCATCTAAGTGGATACTTTCCTTGCAAGTCTTTCAGACTTTATACCTTCTTTTTTCTCATGTTTGAGCTGGCATCCTTTACTTGTACTCACAACCAGTGTGAAAATACTTTTTAAAACTAGGGACATGTGAGTGACAAAGTGCCCATGAGCGGCATTTCTTGCCAATAAAGAAACTCTTTTTGTTACAGGCTTGCTCTAAACCACTCATTTAGATTTCAGGTACTCAATGCAGGCATGATGAGCAATGTGGTATTAAACAAAAAGCACATGACACTTGTTTAATGACTTTGTCCTTTACATGCTCTACATGAATGCAAAGCCGTGACATCCAATGCTAAAGTGCACCAAAAGAACATCCCACAGCCCTGTCCTCAATTGGAGTTTCCCCAAATCCTCTCTGGCACAGCCAACAGCAGATCCCTTAGCCACAGTGTAAGAACCAGCACACTGCAACACCCTCCAACACTGCCCAACTCTGGCACATCATGGAAAGTTTGCAGATAAGAAGCACACTTCTTGTTCAGGCAAATATTCTCAGTATTCACAAGGTCCTATGGCAAGAAGTTTTTGCAGTTTAACTGTGTGAAAAACACCACTCTGTCTTTATTCTAAACCTGCCACCTGATGCTTGAGTTTGCTTCTAGTAACACAAAACCCAGAGGGCAACCACATCCACACCATTCCCAAGTGCACAAATCTCTGTTATATCCTATTTATTCTTCACTCTCCCTACATGCTCCAGCCTCCCCTCACACAGAGATTGTTTCTCACCCCTGGTGAACCCCAGAACATTTCCAGTTCTACTGGGTTTATAAGGATGGACACTGAACTCAAGACATGAGTCCTGAGCACACCAGCAATCTCTGAAGTAGCAAGTTAAAGAGCATTTTTTAATCTTTCCTACGCTCAACTTCAGCCCTTGCACTTTACCTCAGTATGGGGTCAAGAGGATGGATCAGAAATAATTTCTTTATTGAATACCCTTAGCCCATCTGTGCCTTCAAAGATTTTGAAATCTGGGAGAAGGACAGCAAGAAGATTTACAGATTTTTACAGATTATTTACAGAAAATTTACAGAGACCTTTGTTCCTAACTGCTGTCCCCCGTTCCACAAGCAGACATGTTTTAGATGTGTGTGAAGTAAGATTTTTACCTAAAACAGTCCAACAGAGACCCAATGACATCATCTGCTAATTCTTTTGGAAGTCTTCCAGTTATTCTACCAATTCTAGAGAAGAAGGAGAAGAAAAAAGAAGCATACAATGGATCATTAGTACTACAGTGGATTGATAAATTTCAGGAAAAAAATGAGTTACTTCAATCTTCCTGACTTCAAGATGCCACCCCACTGCCCTAAGACTGATACCCTTAAATAACAACCTCAAACTTAAAAAAAACCCATACAGCAGTGAACCTCCCACAGAAATGCATTTTAAAAGAAGAAAAAAGCATTCTGAAGAAATAATTCTTTGCACCCTACAAATCATGTCTTACCCAGAACACCTACGTCCAAACCCACCTGAAACTCTCTGAAAACCAACCCAATTTGTCATTAGAAAAAGAAACAAATGTGTCTGTGCACCCTCCCACCACAGGCTGTGCTAAAACCATTTGCAGCAAATACTGGCAAACCACCCAAATTATCAATCATGAATTACAATGTATTTCTATATTATTTACAGCTCAGTCACCACTCACCCTTTGGCTGCAGACCACCTGACGATGGTGTCTTTGTCTTTCAGGCCAACCAACAATTGTTCTGCAAATAATTTTATTTTTTAAATAAGATTATTCTTATTTAACAACAGAAAAAAATTCTTAAGATGTTCAAAATTCATTTGCCTCTTTGCATAAAATCTTTATATCTAGATTTATTCTATTTGTCCCACAAGTATGACTTGAAATTAAAAAACAAGAAATATGTCACAATTGTATATGGAAAGAGATTGCAATTTTAAGTGCTGTAAAAGATTCAAAATTGAAGTCTTGCTGCTTTTTGTGGAGGTTCACTAGATTATTCAGTTATAAAAGTCTTCTGATGCAATTTTTGCCTATTTATTTACAGAATATCCACCAGCCAGCTAGCAGAGGACATGCTGTACAACTGCATATTAAGAAACAAATGCTGTTCCTTTCAGTCTAAAAATTAAAGCATAATTCTTCAGCTTTCATGTGACATATTTTTTGTTGTGTATTTCATTATAAATTTTAATTCACCCTTCCATTTATGAAAGGTTCAGGGCATCTCTTTTATATAACTGAATAAAATTGGTAAAACATATTTCAGTATGTTTATACCTCCATGGCCAACTCCACAATAAATGCTCCAGCACTGAGTTTCTGACTGAGATGCTGACATCCAAACTATTTGATAAAATACCATCTATTTCAATCAGCTGCACAGACCAAAGTTTGAGAGTCTTCCCAGCTGTTCACACTAGCCCAGATTTTTAGCACATTACTTTTTCAGCCCCAAGCAGATCATTTTCCAACATATGTTTAACTTGCAGCATTGCAATGATATCTCTCCAGCTTTAACACACCTACAACGTTTTCAATCTCTCCTGGAATGTCATACTCCTCATCATCATCAGCTTCAGCAGCAGCAACTTCTTTCTTTTGGCTCTGCACAGCAGCACCCTGAGCCTGCAGGTTGGCAGCCAGGGAGCGACAGCCACGCTGGTACCTGCACAGCAAACACACTTCAGTGATTCCTCTGGTTTAGCTTCCTGCAACAGGGACACACTGCACAAAGCCTGGCTGCCACCTTCCCACAGCTCCCAGGGCACAGCTCTCTAGTTCTCCAGAAAGGGAGAAATATCCCATTCTCCTTGCTCCTGACCCAGTTGTCTATTTTCCAAGGTGAGAAGAGCCAGACTATTCAAATAGTTCCTTTTCATTATCCCTCCCTTTCCTGCTTCACTATAACCTATTTTCCACTGCTAACAACAAAGAGAGACAAAATTCCCATGCCCCAAAAGTCTCTTCAAAAACTTAAAAAAAAAAAAATTGAAAAAAAAAATTAATAAAATCAGCTTATTAAAAATTGCTTTTTAAATCTCAAAGCCAGCTTAGTACTTTCTGACCAAGCTGTACTCGAATATTTAGCCCGTGGTGTAGATGCATTCTTACAAAAGATAGACTTTACATGCTAAACTGACTTTTGCCACCGGGCAAGGTACATTCTCCACCTAAAAAGAATTTTCTATGCCTAAGGATGTTCTCAAAAGCTGGTAAAATAAATACAATAAAAATAGTCACCAAGGGAGCCTGCAATTTTAAAATATCAGTGCGAGAAATCTAAAAAAGAGTTTGCCCTCTGGCAATACGTAAAACCAGACACCAAAACCTGACTAATATGCAAAACCAGAGCAGGATTGCAAACCACTTTTCCCCTGTGAACTTTCTATCGAATCAGGGTAGGACCAGGTAATGGAAAAAGTTATGTTCACTCTTACAAAATTGTACTAAATCAGCTTCAGGAACAAAGGTCTTCCCATATTCAGTGAGTTATGCATTATATAGGAACAGGCTTCTGCTTGTGCAATGTGCAAAGTCAGATTTGGCTTTTCCCAGCACTCACTTATGCACCAAAATTGAAAAAAAAAATACAGGAAACTAAATACAGTGGAAGAATGCTCCTTTTCCCAAATAATGCAAATGAAGAATATGCTCCTTCCCACAGGGATTTCTTTTTCTTTAGGGAAGGTTAAGAGAGACAGAAGGCAAATATACAGATTTATGTATTTGTAGTGAGTTTTGTGCTCTTTGATTTTCCTTTTCTTTTAACTTTTCAGCTTTAAACTGACCTCCACTTTGCCACCTTTGGTTTCACAAATGTCAGTCCAAGTCGCTGGACCAGTTTCATGCCCAGCTTGCGCAGAACCATCTGATTGCTTTCTGACAGCTTGCAGTTATCAAGACACTCGAGAACAGTAGCAGCTGTAAAAGAAAAACACACCAGAAAAACTGCTTTTCAAAACACCTTGGTATGAACATTTTGAAGTTCTGCACGTTTTTTAGGAGGTTTATATTTTTAAAGGCATTACTGAAATACAAATGCCTGATTCCCTACTTTGTAGTACATGACACTGTCAAAAAGAGGGAATATCCTTCAGTGCCCAAACAGGGGAGATGGATTTAAGGATCACTTTTGGTTATGAAAATTATAATCTGCATCCTCAGCATGTTTATGCCTCTGATTCTCACTGGAAGCAACACATCCAAGTGTCTTATAGGGTCTAAGAATTTTCAGTTATCTAACAGAATCAGGAGCTAAAAATGTAGTTCATTTACTCAGAAAATTTCCTGCACACTGAGGAAGCTTTCCCTTTCCTCATTTAGTACTTTCAGGCAGCACCAAATCCTGACACTGAAATTTTTATGATGATGGATGTCCAGAAACATTTGGACATGAGAAACACTGTGGACGTGTAAACAATCAGCCACAAAACCTCTCATTTGGGCACATCAAAGGTAACAAAGTTATTTGTCCAGCAAGTAAAACAACACAGAGAAAGGAGAATCTTGGGTTAATGAGGATAAAGTTCCAGCATTCAAAATTTTCACAAGGAAGCTATGGCTGTTACAAATAAAAAAGCCCTTTTGCAGTTTCATTAGGGTGAAAATAATTCTTCAGAAGTTGACCATTAGCTAATAGAGACTAATGACTCAGGCTCTGAAAGAGCCACTGTGCTTCCAACAGCACTGCACAGATGGAACCACAGCAGCAAAAACTCTGCAACCTCCTTCCCCAGTCTCATATCAGGGGTTTCAAAACACAAAGAGATCAAAGAAAGTGCAATTATTTCAAAGTCTGAGACAGTGTAAGACATGACTTAAAAATCTCCTCAAGTCTTTAAAAATTCGGGTGATGCATCTTGATGTACTAAAATACAAATGAAACAATCCCCACAGACAAGCCAGTGATATTATTATTACTTCCAGTAACCTGGATTTTTTGCAGTTATAAAAGCCCAAGAGATTGATAGTTTAGGAGGAAGAGGCTGCAGAAACATCATCATTCACAGACAGAAAATAAATTAAGAATATATAAATAAAGGCCTCTTCCAAGTCCTGCCAGCTCTTGAATCACTAAAATATCTACAGACCCATGTAAATTACTGCAGGGCTAGTGTTTGTTTTTAATTCAACTTCTGTGTCACAATTGACTTCAAACAGGATCTTGCTTTGACATTTGCCTATTTTTTTTTCCTATTTCATCCTCAGATCTGTTATAATTAAAAATCTTAGATATTTTTTGTCTCTCACATTTTCTTATTCTGAACAGCTCCCATCTGAGTATCTGCTTCTCAGCTGTGAGCATCCTAGATTTTCTAGGGTAAATTCACTCATTTATATGCCCCTGATTTTTATCTTATTACCAGACTCATAACTACTTCTATGCCATGAGCCAAATCTTCTGATTTTACCAGCAGGGTTAATGCTGTGAACTCAATATGCTCCTTCCATACTGATTAAGATTATTGTGTTATCCAGTGGTATTTTCTAAGTTCTGTCATTTTCTGTTACACTGTCATTTTCTCAGCCTGTTTATTTTTCTGCTTCTCTGGCAGTTTCCCCAGTGGATTCTGCTATTCCTGTGCAATGACATTCCCAGTATTTGCACCTGTGTCATTCCATGCTGTTTGTTTTCACTATCTTATCTCCATCATTACCCATCTCTCAGGCATTTTCTAAGGAAGTGTCTGCATCTCAGCCTTAGGAACTTGAAGAATGAAATTTTCCAGCACCAGAACTAATAAGCTTCCTCTCAGGGCCAAAATAATTCAATGAGTGAAATCACAAACACTCTAAAGTGAGTTTATAGCTGTGCTTGGTTCTTGTGAACAGCATACACCCCATTTCTGGTACTTGGATAAGCTTCACAAAACTGAGAGGTCTTTTGTAGTGTTTTGGAATTAGCCATCATCTTTTGCTGCCTCCCTTTATTGCTATCAATAAGGCTCAAGATCACTCTGCAGTCAGTTCTGATCCTATTTCAAGATTCCGCCCAAGACAAACACAATTCCAAAATGCAGCTACACTATTCAGAAACCTCCATACTCTCTTTTTCTCCTTTTGGCTTCCTGTCCATCCCTAATTGCACCCAGTATATAATCTCTTTTCACTAAAAGACTTCTCTTATCCCAACATGATTCCAGCTGTGCCCTGTACACAGCTGGTTCTTAAAACTTGGGTTTTCTGAAATTCTGTGCATATATTAAAACTTGAAGAGTCTCTGCAAAACTTCCAGTAGTAATATGTACAAAACCAGTTTATGCTCAACTGAATTTCAAACAAGTATTTTCCACATCTAACAGTTGATATGTTCTGTGTTCAGCTCCTGTGTTACAGCAATGGCCAGTGTGATCACCTGTCAAATGCTCTGATGTGCTGCTCCAACACAGCATTCCCAGTGGTACCTGCTCCTCCCTCACAGTCCTTTCTGCTTTTGCTCCCCTCATGTTCCCTGCTTTATCACTGCCCTGTGCATTTCCCTCCTCACAGTACCACTTGTCACCAGGTTAATCTTCCCTTTCCTTTTCCACTGCAATGCCTTGAATAACTGAGCCCAGGCTATTACAGACTTACCATATGGTAAACAGTCTTCTCTCTTGCCATGTTTAAACAGCTGTGCCTACAATTAAAATAGGGAACACAGACATGAGAATACACAGATTCTGTAACACAGTGTATCAAGCATTTAGCTCTAAAATATTTTTAATGTTCTTACAATAATGTGTAACATTTGCTGATTTAAATAGCATAAAAGGAAGTGCAGCTCCTGGTAACTGCTCAGGGGAACACTCAAGAGAGAAAAAAAAACCACAACAGAATAAAGAATGAGAAAAGAAAAAGACCCCCAGTTTTGGGTAGCTCAGGACCCTGACCCATCAGGCTCAGTGCTGGGTCACACCAGCTCAGTGTGGTGCAACCACAGCTTGTGAGAGACTAAACCACTGACAGACACCTGCAAATACACCTCCAGCAGGCCAACTGCAACTCCTGTGCCCAGGGAATTTTATCTGCAGCTAAATATCCCAGTGAGATTAAGCCCCAGCACTGCAGTGAGACAAAGGGACTATTAACACCTGACAGAACACGTTACACATTAAAGGCTTCCTCAGCTCTCCCTGCACCAAAACCCTGGCCAGGCACTTGTTTGTCCTTGCTCTGGCACTCACCAGAAGCAAAATCTTCCTCAATAAATATGCCTGGGAGTTAAACAAGAACAGGCTTCCCCTAAAAAGAGGAATTTTCTCACACATACCAAACACACACACACATGCCTCCCGCGCTGCAGGCGTGGCTGCAAGCAACACAGGCAAGAAAAACACCTTGGGGCTGTGTACCCAGCCTGTTCTGGTTTGTTACTAAATTGCATTTCAGGATCCCACATTAGCACCGCTGATCAGCTCACTACAAGCCATATATGACAATATGATACTATATATAAATTAATTAAGATTTTAATGCAGGCAAGTGTGAGGGCTCCCTTAAAAATGGCATTTACAAAGCAGCAATGCAATAGAATGACTTTGGGTCCAACCAACAGAAATAAATATCACTTTAAATGTATAAATTGGCACAGCTTTTAGCAATATATGAAGTCAGTGCTTACACAAAAATTTCTCACTGACATACAACAAAACTCTGCTTGTACTAAAAATTAAAAAAAAAAAAAAGTCAGAGGACCTGCAAATCTTTGGTACAAATCTACCATCTTTGTTGATACACCCAGAAACTGATTTCATCACTTTGTTCCTGTATTCTGCTTTAAAACCTCATCACTGGTTTCTCCACATACTTTGCTGTGGATGCTGAGACACAGCAGTATCCCTGCATCCCCACAGTTCCTCCTCTGCATCCTCAAAATTCCTTCCCTGCATCCCCACAGTTCCTTCCCTGCATCCTCACAGTTCCTCCCTGCATCCCCACAGTTCTCCTTTCTGCCTAACTTAACAGCAAACACTGTTTTAAAGGCACACACAGGATGTCTCCCAATTATTATTATTATTATATTCAGGCATATTCAAACAAGGCACAGTGTGATTCCTCAAGCAGTGATAATGTGGAGAAGCAGCTTTTTAACAGATCCTTGGGAATGCTCCTGGACAAACACCTTTGGATGTGTGCTCTGAGCACACTGCTGGGGAGCTGGAGCAGAACCCTCAAAACACCAACCCATTCTGTCTGCAGTTCTTACATTCTGGCACCTTTTTCAAGGTTCTCCACATGTTTTCACACCCTTGAGTCCAAGTCTGAATTAAGTCCTGACTCCTCAGAACAACACAACTGGAAGGAACTGGAACTGAGAGAGATATGGGAAGGAATCAACCAACACACAAGCAGGAAATGAGAAAAATTCAAATATTGCACAGTATTTTTTAATGCTTTTCCTCACACACCTATGAAGCAGTTTAGAACAGCAACCATGGCAGATTCCATTTCATAACCATTTCTATTATTTTCTGAATAAAAAAGTGAAGCACACATTGTCTCCCTACAGCAGTTTTACTAAAAAACAAACTATTTAAATAGTTTAAAGAAAAGAACTGCTTTGGGCTAAAAACCAAAACTATAAAAAGCAAATAAATAACAAACTATTTTCAACACAGAACATCTACTCCTACTGGGGATTTATAAAACACATTTTGTAATAAAATCATTGTGGCAACAGCAACTGAGGTGTGCATTAAGGGATTTTATTTTATTGATGTGAGTTTTTAGGTGAAGTGAAAATTTGCCCAAATGACACCATAGTTAATTAATAAATAATTCTTAATTTGAATTAATAACTAAACTTTTTTGAAAGGTCAGTAGTATTTACATGGCTTTCAATCAATAAAATATGTTACCCAATGAGCTGAAAATGTCAAAAGTCTGGAAGGGAAGAAGATTCTTCTGCACCCATTGAGGTGCACTGGGGGTCAGATACAACCCTGGAGCAGGTTCCTGGTGTTTCTACAAGTGATATATTGGGTATTTCTCTGTGTCAGAGACATTTAACAGCTGTTTTAAACATAAATTGTACAGAAGTAAATAGTGGTGGAGAACTACTCTTCAGATACTTAACACAGCAGGAAATCCAGTGTGTGGCGTTTTTTGTGAACGTAGAGAAGACAAGATGTGTTTGTTATTTATTTATGAGTCAAAGCATGTAAAAACATCCCCAAGTCCAAATCTCCAAAACTTTCGAGTTTCAGAGTTATATTTTCCCAAGTTTTTGAGTTTTGTGAGATATATTTTTCCAAAATGAAACAAAGGAGCATTTTAACCAATGCTGGCTTTTGGGAAAGCAGAAAAAATATTTTTTTCCAGCACATGCTACAAACAGTCAGGCATGCACAGCAAAGTTACTCCTTCAGAAAAATACTGTAAACCTGGAGCTTACAGGGGTCATATTAATAAAGAAATGTTTGTGATGTACAAATGAAAATCATGAGAGGAAAAAAAAAAAAGGCAGCAAAAAGGGCAAATCAGCATTACAGTACCCAGCTTAAACTTCCTGCCTTGAAGGAAGAAAAATATCCAAGGCTCACCATTTCCAAAAATCTGATACAAACAAAGCAATTAATAGGCTTGGTTTGCCACCTGCACAGCATTTTGGTGTGAGCAGTGCTGAGCAGCAGGAGCCTGCCTGGCGGAGCATCCCGGCACAGTTACGCCACGGGCTCCTCACTAACGAGGACACAGAGCACACACCAACCCACCCAACCTGCTGAACTGTTCAAAACTATGTGACTCCTTCTCATATAAATAATTAAGCCACCTACAAATTAGAGAAAATCAGTGGTGTGCAAGCAATGACGACTGTCAAGTCTGGTTCTGCTTTAGAAACAGCACAGGGCAAGGCAAACAAAGCCCAGTTTCTTAATAATCCCAGCAGAGGCACCACACCTGCCAATTGTCTGCATAACCCACTTTGGGCCCGACCTGCAGCAGATCCATCAGTCGGGATCATCTCCAGGACTTGTTCCCCAAGCTACACAAATCACCACGAGGGGTGGCCTGGCTGGTGGGGAGCGAGTGGATCTTCCTGCTGAGCAGGAGACACAAGTCTGGCTCTAGCCTCTGGTTGTAACCAAGAGGAGGGCTGGGAGGATAATTCCAGTCGCTGGGAAGAGCAGGAAATGATGCCTTGCACTGCTCTGGAGCACCCCCTGGTAGCCACACAACAGCCGGGAATGCCAGCAGCCATCCCTGCCTCCTGGGCAGCTGCAGGCAGGGAGAGCACGCTGGCAGAACTGAAGCACACTTGGAAGGAGGGAATATTTAATGCATTCTGTGTGCAGCTGATGGTAAAATGGGTTAGTTAAAGGCCTTGTTCTCACTGTGCCTCCACACAAGCAGCATTCCTGCTGTGGGCTGCACGTGTTTGGGTGTTGAGCATCAACATGACACCAACACTGACAGACACCAACACAGGGATGGCAGCTTTCATGTGATCCCAGTTATTTATCAGCTGAACATCTGAAATGTTTAGACAAACACATGGAGAGCTGACAGAGTGTCTCCTTTCCATCCTGAGATTAATAAAACCCACAGATTTTATATACTCAGAAGGAAAAAAAAAATAGCAGCTTGAGATAGTGCTGTGTTCTAATAAGAAAAAGAAGCAGCTTTACGACAACAGAACTTCTGAAGCTTGAATGAACCACAAAACTTGTGGTGAGAAGAGAAAAACCCAGCAGTACCAGACAAGGCCAGATTAGAACAAATACTATGTGACAGTCAGGAGAGAAATGGCATGAGGAGAAAGGAGTCAGTGCCCTTGGTACCTACAGACATAAGAACGTTTGTACCTTTCACCAGCACTGCTTTTTCTACATCTTTATCACCAAACCACTAAGTAACAACCCATTTTTTAAAAAAGATAATGCCAATAGACAATCCTAATATAGCCAATTCTTTGAGAATGCAAAAAATACAGAGACTTGGGAAACATTCTATTTGGAAATACTCTATTTTTGTGCCTCTGGGTCTGAAAGAATGGAGTTAGAGAGTTCTTTCTTCCCTGGAGCCAAATTTACATAAGCATGTAGCTATTGCTAAATAACCTTTGCATTAGAGACAGCTCAGGGAAATGCCTCGTTCTTAAGACTCTCGAGTTTCATCAGATCACTGTGTAGGGCGTTTTATTTTTTTTAATTATTACTCACACTTGTATACTGAATCACTTATAAAACAAATAAGGTTTAATAAGTTTCAATGCCCAAGGCTACCTCAACGTGATGACATCTCTGTCACGCAAGAACTGGGAGTGCTGCGCCCTGCAGCGATAACTAAAAAGCTGTTTGATATAATGGCAGGTTTAAAAGCAAACCTCCAGACCAAGAGAATTTAAAATGCAGATTCTTGAAACAGGCTAGAAGTTTCCTTCAAGTAAACAAATGTTACAAAAAGGTGGCAATTTCTTAATAATCCAACATCTTCAATCCCTCAAATGCCAAAGAACAGGAGTACAAAAGAGAATTAAATGCCATAGCGCAACACAGGTTTCAACAAAGGAGGGCAGCTTGAAACACTGAATTTGAAATAATGTCAGCAGAGGTGCCTGCTGGTGCCCCCCATTGGGAAATGGAGAGTTCCAGAGGACAGGTGGAAGGGAGCAGAGAGCCAAAGGCCCCGGTGCAATTACAATATGCAAGGCCGGGTGCGTGTTCCGACAGGAGCCGCGGAACGGCCGGACTCGTTCTGCACAGAACGCTGAGCGAGATGAAACAGCAGCACACACCTGATCACCAGGCTCACGGCCACGAAGAGGCAGATCAAAGTGCAGCCACGGCCAACTACTCACTGCGTCCCTGACTTGCAGTTTCACTTCATTGAAATGCAGCAGTTTCGTGTCTTTTCTGAGCAATTTTTCCGTGCCAGCCTCGCTCGGAGCTGCTCAGTAAATGCAGTAAAAATCCTCATCCAACCAAAAACCCCCCTGCTCAGGGCAGCCCCCCTCTGCTCCCATGTGGAGAGATTTTATCCCCACTCTGGTGGGCCCAAAAGCTGTCACAATCCCAAAGTCCACTTTGCTGTACTGACCAGAAACTGAAAAGTGTTTTTTTTTTTTATTCCTGCTTGTTCAGAGAGATGGCCAAGCAGCTGTAGTTTGACTTAAAAGTCACAAAGTGCTGGAGGAATCCAAGGGTAAAGAATTCTGAAGATTGTTGCCACAACTTATAGTTGCCTCTCATGAGAATGTGCTCTGCTTTACACATTTATAACATTTGCTATGTTAAAATATACTGTATTTATTTACAGGTTAAATAGAATATATTATATACCACATAAAGTTAGAATATTGCAGGTTAATGAGAACCATTTACTTATTTTGAACACTTATTTTCAGTTGATATTTTTGACAACAGTGTTGCTACAAGTGAGAAAAAATTCTTAATATTAAAATATTAAGAATATACATAATTATATATAAATGTAATATTTATAAAATTTAACTCTTGAAATAAATATTTCCTGTTTCCCTTAAGCACCTACAAACACACACACACCATTCTGAAAACCTTTACTCCCTAAAGATACAATTCATTGTAGTGACTGAAAGGAGAAATTGCAGACTAAATGCAAGAAAATCATACAAATCTGCTCATATCTATCAACTGGAACAGGAGTTATGAGCTTGGAGAGGAAAAAAACAATCACAGAAAAGCAAAGCAGCAGGCTCTGCTCCCAGCTCTATTGTATCACATTCTGGTTTCGATTCTACTTGTTGAGTATTCACCTGTTTCGCTTAGTGCGCACTAATGAACAGGTGGATGGAGCCAAAGCCAAACTCAAAGGAATTATGACAAAACACTAATGCATTATACATCCTGCAGGTCTCATCATGCCCCGGGAATGGCAAACAGGCAGTCTCCCTTTCCAGATCTGACAATAAAATGATGAAACATCATTCTGTCTTTTGAAACGCTGCAATGCACACAAATAACGCTTCCTCCTGCTTAAGTAGCAGGTCCTCAGTTATTCTAAATATAGATCATTTCTGCTCCCTTCTGATTTGGAAGAGCTCAAGAGGAAAAAGAAACAACCAAAAAAAACCCCACACCCCACACACTTGCTCCAGACCTTTCCTTTGATGTTTAGTACTACACTGCACACAAGTCCTTTTAGTTACTGCTGAAAAAGAGTAGCAAATTCATGCAAATTATCAAAACTTGTACAAACACCAGCAAATCCTCAAACCTGTGCAACTGCAAAGACTGCACAAGGGCTCATGATCTGTCTTCACCTGCACTGCCTTGGTTAACAACCAAACCAAGAAGGAACAACTCCTCCACCCACACACACCTCCATTCTGCCCAAATACATTCGGACATCAAAACTGGCACAGACACCAGAAGTGTTACCCCAGGATTTCAAAACACAGCCCAGCACTTTTCAGGGTGTAAAACTACAACAAAGCTTTTATAAATAGCCCTTCTTAGGATGTGCAAGAGGAGCACTGCCCTGGAACAGCAGTTCAGGTACTGCAGATTTTTTCCCATGCACAATATGTTCATTTTAAAACACAAGCTAAGAATTCAGCTCTTTCAAGTCACACACCATTATCAATTCACAAGGAAAGGGCATTAAACAAAAAAATCACTCAGATTAGCAAATAAACTCCAACCTACTGAAATTACTGCTACTTTGACAGTTATTGATGAGTATCTGTATTGGTAACTTCATCTTAATTTGGGGACAACAAAAAAAGAAAATAAACACACATGGGAAGTTATATTGTCTAAACTGCTGTGGAAGAAATTCTCCTTTTTTCATTGCCAGGAACTCCTCTGTGCATTTGCTATCAAAGGCCTCCTGCAGCAGTATTGGATGGCCATAAACCCAACTGTCTATCTTTGAAGGGAAAACCAGTATTTACCAGGGCCTGGAGCATGCCATTCACGATGACAGTGCCCTCCATGGTCTGGGAGGAGGATTTGGATAGCATGGAGAGCACCCAGTCCAGGAAATCTGCCATCCTGCTTTGTCTGACATCAGGGCGAACAATAAACCTGTCACAGAAAAAAAAAAAACCAACATTGCAGCCATTGACTTTATGACACCCAGCGAAAAAAGATTTTTCCTCCTATCCAAACTGGTTGTAGTTCCTGGAAACAATTCTTCAAAGTGTGTTTCCCCAAATCACACAGGGTGAGAACACTCCAAACCATCCTATGTTTTAGCCCAGCTGCTTCTGAGCAAGGCTCTGATCTGGAATTTCAAACTCATGTGTAGCTTTCACTTCAAACCCAGCTAAAACCTTGGGTTCTAGAAATTTCTTATCTTAATTGTAAAGCAGCAAAATTTCCAGAGCTTTTAAGAAATCAGAAAACTATAAGAATTAGTGAAAAGTTGAAACAAATAGGAGGATTCTTCACCTCTCTCACCAAAAACAGTCATTTTGCAAATCTGAAAATCAGTGGAAATCAGCACTGGGTCCCTTTTGCACTGTCAGCAGTCAGGCCCAGAACAAGCAACCAGCAGAGCTACATTTGGGGTTTCAGATACCTGAAAAGGTCAAGCACCTGTTATTTAACACAGTAGATGGACCAAGAGTTATGTTTTTATCTGGCTTAGAAAAGGGAAAAGAGGTTTATCATGGCTAAACTACAGTAAACCTACTCTCAGCCCTGCCCTGCTGCAGTCAGGGCATCACCTCAGTGTTCTGGCACCTACAAACCAGGTCCTGTTCTAGCAGGGATACAGACTACACTTGTCCTCAACTCACCCAGTGGAAGCAAGGTTCATGGGGAAGCCCACCCAGCATAACTCATGGAATTCAAAGAGGATGTGCCCCAGAGCCAGGACCTGGATCCTTCCTACACCTGCAGGTAACAGGGGAACAGCACCAAGAGCTGACTGATGGGGGCATTAAACATGTTAAATACTGAGAACACCTCAACAGTGAGCTGATGGGATGGACTGGCTGGGACTGCTGTGGTGCTCAGCAGCAGAACAATGAGGACTTGGGGTGACTGCAGGAGGGTTATTTGGAATTGAAGGATGAAGCCACCTTTGGCCCAAGGGCACACGTGAGGGAAGTGACCTGTGAAGTGGCTGAGCTGGTTCCCAGACCCTTCCTCAGCCCCAAGGATTTTAAATCCCTCTTTCCCAAAGGAGTGTCCTAACCTCCAGACTAAGAGCAGGATAAGGATCAGCCTCATCTCCTCCTGCTGCAACCACTCAGTGAGCAGGCAGAAGGGATAATTCATGAATAGACTCCAGCTCTTTGCCTTGTGAGAAGCAGCTCACTTTGGAAAACAGGAGGTCTTGAATCCTGATGTTTCTAAACTTCACTGGAAACTCAAACTCCTTGGAACACAAACCAGGGCCCAGACTTTCTCTTCCTCCAGGGACTTTCCCAGAGTGTGCTACAGTCAGACTCCTGTATCTTCTCTGTCCATCTGTCCCTGGTCTGTTGTGCTCCTGCCCACCCCAGCTCCAAGGAGAGGGCACAGAGCCCTCATGTCAGACTGATTATACTCAGAACTGGCTTTGGGGATGTGAGAACAGAGAAAGGCCTTAGAGTCAGCCTTCTAATTTCTGGTGAAGGGTTTTAACCACCAGGTTGCTTTGGAAATGGTGTTTTCACAATAAAAAATCAATTGTAAGTCCACTATACAGCACCATGACTGCACATGTGGTACTAGCATCAGTTTAATGTATTCTATCACCTTATTTGTTCTGAACATACACTCCTAATTAAAATTAATTCAACCAATAGACAGAGGTGAAGACAACTAACAAGGTGCCTGCATAGCACCCAGTGTGAGGGTGCAGGGCACTGGTGAAATCCCTGAAACCAAGGGCTGAGCACTGCATGAGCACAAAGCTCTGCTGAACACCAAGCTGCAATCAATAACGCTGCTGTATGTAGCTCCCACTCAGAATTTAGTTTTACAGACGCTCTGGACTACAACTGAAGTGCAAATTCAATTAAGCATAAAGTGATGAAAGAATCTTCTAAAACTACTGTGATCCTTACTTGACAATGCTTCCAAATACTGGGTATGCTTTCAAGAATCTACTACTCTTGGTTAATTTAGGTACTTTCTGGGATTTTAGGAAGTGAAGAAAGCCTATATAAATGCTCAAGAATAATTCACTGTGTCACACTGTCATCTCAAATCCTCTGGGTCTGTCAACCTGTGACAAAGCAGATTACCCATACAAATATATAAACAGCAATTTCTAATTATTGATTCCAAAATTACTACAAAAACTAATTAGGATCACAGAATTATACAATCATAGAATGGTTTGAGTTGAAAAGGACCTTAAAGCCCATCCAGTTCCAACCCTCACCATGGGCAGGGACACCTTCCACTATCCCAGGGTGCTCCAAGCCCCATCTTTGAACACTTCCAGGGATGGAGCAGCCACAGCTTCTCTGGGAACCCTGTGCCAGGGCCTCCCCACCCTCACAGGGAAGGATATGGAGACAAACCTTGTCAAAATAAGTATGTAACAGGCAAGACTTTTTCAAGACTGCACAAGCAATTCATGCAGTCTCTTGAGTTTTACTCTGATATATTTCAAAATAAACCAGAAAAGCACAGGATGAGTCACCAGAGAACTGAGTCTGGTCTCAAGCCCTTCATGAATTTTCTGCATGACATTGTACATTCTAAACCAAAAAAGTGTTTGATTTGCCATTAGATTCAGATCTGTAGCATTATACTCACTAAATATAAACTTCTAAAGCCTTGAGTCCTGTGACTGAAGCTCAGAATAAACTTAAAGTAAGTACACAGACGGTTACCTCCTAAAAAGACAAGACAAGGTCTGCTCTACTAAATGTTGTTTTTAACAACTATTTTGATTACTCCCAAAAACTTAGTGATCTTAACCCAGAGAACATGAGTGCAGGTGTTATGGCCGTGATTCTCCCACACCCACTGACTGCCCTCATCTCCCAATGTCCCTGTGTCCCCTCATCTCTGTATCCCATTATCCCCATGTTCCCATGTGTCCCCTCATTCCCACGTCCGCCCCATCCCCTTGTCCTTCTGTCCTCATACCCATGTCCCTCTGTCCCCACATCCCCTTGTCCCTGTCCCCACGTCCCAGTGTCCCCTCATCCCTGTGTGCCACTGTCCCCATCCCCATGTCCCTCTGTCCCCACCCCCTTGTCCCTGTGTCCCTGAGTCCCCATCCCTGCATCCCTCTGTCCCCATCCCCGTGTCCCCCTGTCCCTGTGTCCCTCTGTCCCCATGTCCCCTTGTTCCTCTGTCCCCATCCCTATGTCCCTCTGTCCCCATGGTCCCTTGTCCCCATGGCCCCTTGTTTCTCTGTCCCTATCCCTGTGTCCCTCTGTCCCCATCCCCATGTCCCTCTGTCCCCACCCTCTTGTCCCTCTGTCCCCACCCTCTTGTCCCTCTGTCCCCACCCCCTTGTCCCTCTGTCCCTGCTGCCCCGCCATTGACAGCGCCAAAGCTGCGCGGGCAGCGCCCCCTGCTGAGCACAAGCTGCAGTGCAGAGCCGGGGCTTTTACTGCTTTAAAAAGGAAGGGAAAAAACCCAAATCAGTCACAACCTGAGCTGACTACAGGCGTTGTCCACTAGAATATCCGGGAATGTGGACTGGAATAGATACTGAAACAAGAGACATGTGTGCTCTATCTCTGTTTCTGGTCTTTGTATTTTTTCATGTGCAGAGGGAGCAGTATTCCCAACAAACACTGCATCCAATCCAAGCAACAGCAATACCCACAGACAGCTGGCAACTTCCAGCCCTCCCAATACTGTCAGATTAAGAAACAGCAGCAGGAATGGGAGCCTTTCTGCCAAGATGCACAGAAGAGACTTACTTGGACACCAGCACAGCAGCTGCATCCCGAGCCTTGTCACTGACAACCAGGTAACACTAAAGGGAAAAGAAAACTGACTGTAAAAGAACTCATACATGGACATAGAAAACCAAATGTGCAACAACTCTGTCCATAATACACTACTGAATACTTACATGATAAATATTATGATGATTAGACACATGCAATTACTGTGATTACAAAGTGAGCTTAAAGTCAGTACAAAGTTCATTTTCCCATTTAACAAACTGTATCTGAGGCATTGTCCCTTTGTGTGCCTTTCAAAGCAGGTTTATTACTGAAGGTTTATTTGCTGAAGTTTTAACTCAGACACACTGGCCTACAAGCAGTAAGTTCCTCAGTGCTGCAAGTATCAAAATCCTGAGCTGTTGGGGTACCTGTGGGGAAGGGGAGTGGTTTATTTTTATCTCACAGGCGTGACAAGTCAGCCACCTGGCTGACACCCACTGGAACTTGATGTCTTTGTTTAAAAATCTTCACATAGTCACAGTTTCCAAAGTTGCTCACTCTGATCAAACCCTGATTTCCTCTAGAAATCCTCAGATTTGGCTTTTAGAAGCTCTCTGGCACTTTCAAGCGTTGAAAGCCTCCATTATATTCAAAGGCAGGGGTTCACCTCAGATAAAATTCATTGCATCAGGGGAAACAAGTTCCAGTCTCACCTGACTCTAAAGCGGCAAACAACAGACTGAAGATCCAGAGGTAAGAAAAATCTCCTTACAGATTAGACACAAAAATATGGGCTGAAATAATATGCAGAAAAGAATATAATTGAGGAATGTAGAGAATATGTTGATATTTATCCCATACTGAATGACTGAGCCAAAGACCCCAGGTGTGAAAGCACGACAGGATGTGTTCTCCTCACCTTTGCCATTTCCAGGATGCGATCCATGGTTGGCTGCCGAGCCTGCCCCTCCAGGGAAACCAGGTTCCCATCAAAACGGGCCAGGTCAAAAGGAATCAGGCAGATCATGGACAGCCACAACAGCAGCATGTAGCGAGTTTCCCAAGTCTGGAAAGGAATGGTACAACAGAAGGGTTTTACCTCATTTTCTGCAACATGAAGTACAGAGAGCACAGACAACTCCCTGGCTCCAAGGAACTTTCAAAGATGAGCAAGAGAAAAATCCCAAGGGGAGTGCCCTGAAACTCCAGAGGACACAGAACAAGTGATCCCAAACAGCAAAACTGTAACAAAATTAATGGATCCTCCCCCCCAGTTAGAAATCTAAACATCCTTGTTTCCTTCCCAAAGGAAAACTGCACCTTCCCATTTTCCTGTTTTTTCCTATCTGTGCCTCCACTCACAAATATAGCAAATATAAGTATGTTTTTCTCCTTAATTTCATATCTATTGCTTTCATGGATGTACTGAAACAACTTCAGAAGAAAGGAAGCTTTTCAAGCTTTAAAGCTGTACACCTACAGCAGCCAAGTGTCAGAATTGACACTTTATTTTTAAAAAAGCTTTAGAGCAGCAATACAATTATTGTCTTCGAATCCATTATTTTCTTTACTTTTAATAATGATCTATTTTAAAATTCATCAATCTTAAGCGGTTGTCTGGAGTTCTTCTTTTTCCTCATTTAAAAATACAAGAATATAAACTACAGTACCCTGGAGTCAGACTGGATGATTATTCAGTTAATCTTTTTAGAGGTTCAATGCTTTCACTGCCCTTACTCTTGTTACAATCAGTTTGTTCCTTACATAAGTGGTTAAAGGTTCTACTTGCACCTCTGCTGCCACTACTTCTAAATCCCTGGAACAAATGCCATGAAAGAAAAGCAAGACCCCTCCTTGGGGAGGGCATTTCTCCTGTGACAAGATGATGGCTTTCACACCAAATTCAGGTGTTAACACCAGACAGGGTCTGTCACTGCTTTATATACTTTTTCCCAAATTTTTTCCTTCAGTTTTTTCTACTGGAAACATAAAAGTTAAACAAAAAATACAGCAAGTCCTCACCTCAGGGTCTCTTGGGTTCTGCTTTGCAAGCATATCCAGAACAGGCTGCAGGTCCCGGACTTCATGAGGGAACAGTGGCAGGAAACGTTTGTACCCTCTCACCTAAAGCAGAAAGTTTCAGAATTCAGTCCCCCAACCAACACCAGCACACACTGAGGGGAAAGGAAAGACCCTTGGAGGAATTTCCTTACTAGGATCCTCATGTCATAAGGAGAGTAAGCATGCAAAGTCTGAAATACCTTCTGATATTGGTGTTTTTACAAAGTTATTAAGAACTCATGAAATGATAATTGACTTTAAAACAAGGGACATCTGGAGACTGTCTAGTCCAACCCTCCTGGTAAAGCAGGGTCACCCCAGCAGGGTGCCCAGTATCCCAGGGATGGAGACCCCACCACCTCTTTGAGCCACCTACTCCAGGGATCAGCCCTTACAGCCCAAAAATATTTCCTTGTGCTCAAATGTAAATTCCACATTCATCTAATTGTTCATCACACTTCACTTTTCAACATTATCACTCATGTTTTATCACTCAGTATCTCCATGTCTGCAATTCTTTTGCATTCAGACCTAGATTTTTCACTAATGTGGATCATTCCATAACATCAGCTATCATGAAAATGGGAAACAAGAGAACTAATCTTTCACAATACACTGTAAAATATTTAATCACATTAGACAATTACTTTAATTTTTTTGAAAATAATGAAGAAAATATTTGTAACTTGCAAACTTCAGTTAAAGTACATTGAATTTAGGATTTTTTTACCTTTGTAATGATGTAGAGAAATTTAAAAGCCAGGTGAACTAGTGGGGGAGGAGATCCACTGTCCCGTACTATCTCCAACAAGGAATTCATCATCCCCTCTAGTGAAAGGAGAGGAAAACCAGTGAGACTACAAGCAGTTCACAGAGTTCCTTGTACTTCTGACAGAACAGAGTGAGACAGCAATAATATAATGGAAGTACTATCAGCCACAGCAATCTTGTAATGCAAGCCCAGAGTAACAGATTTTTAAGTATAGACACAAAAATCATTTAAGGATGACATTCCTACCTAAGTGGCGATCCAAAAGGTGAGGCTGCTCCTGATACTTGTCCATTATACCTGAAAATGAGAAGATATCTGTAATAAACTACTCAAAGAGCCTTAACTGTGAGAATACCCACTGTTTCTGAACAGTTTTAGCTTAAGATTCCTGCATCCCTGAGCTGCCACCACCTGTAAGAGAGGTCAGAAGATTAGAAAAACCACAGAATGGAGCCTGGAGCAACCTGGTGTCTGTGCTCATGGCAGGAAGGGTGGAATGAGATGATCTTTAAGCTCCCTTCCAACCCAGAGCAGTCTGTAATTCCAAGTAACAGTACAAGCACAGTCTATCCCCCTCACACTGCACTCATTTACCTACACTGAACCATCAGCCCACTCCCAGGAGCCTCTCCAATTTCCTTGGACAAACCTCCCACAATAACACTTTGCAATGAGGGTGCTCCTCACAATCCTCAGAGCTAGTTTCTTATTTTGAAACAGAATACAGGGAATTATTCAGCAAAGAACAAAGAATCTTTAACAGATTTTAACCTCAACAAACACAAACTGCAGCTCTTATCACTGTGCTCCTCAAAACCATCCAGATCCCTTACTCTATTTTGCTGTCAATAACACAGTCTCTTCCTTTTGGATACTGACTCAAGAAGGGACAAATTGAAATTGAATATTGAAAAAATAATAAGAGTAACTTGCCAGAGCTTTCAGACACAAAAGCTTTTCAATTTAAACCCAGAATCAACAAAAAGCAGCCACAAAAATGAAAGTTGGATTCCCAGGATCATTAAGTGATCCAGTATGGCACTGGAGATTGCCTGGTTTATTGTAGCTATTTGGTCAAAAAATAGCTTTTGAATTAGAAAACTAAAACCTCCTTAACCTTCCCTTTTCTGTATTTGTTTCTCCCACAAACAACTTAACTCTCTGTCCTTTTTTTCTGCTTGACACATGAACACTTAAATTTAACACATGACTCAAAGCCAACAGTGCTGCAGTTGACCAGTGGATGACACTGCACAACCACTTCAGACACCAGACCATCCAACAGTGTCCTTGTGCAATTCCACTGGGATACCAGAATGCCATCAAGAGGGAAACTTGAGCTCCTAATCATCACTGACTTCCCACCTGAATTAATGATGCCTTAAGCTGCATACAAACAGCACAACCAGCAAACACAAATTCCAGCACCAAAGCTTTCCAAAGAAGAGGAACTGAAGAACAATTTTTTTCCCCAGGTCACGGTGTGGCAAAGATAAAAAAAACCCCAAAGATAAAAGCTGAAGAGAATGAACCTAAACCAGATCCTCTAAAGCTATGATTTCAAAAAAGATCTTCCTATATTTCCTACAAAATTGCAGTTGCAGATTAAACTGTTTCCCAAACTTCTGTTTCTAATGGTTCATCAAAAAATGAGCATCATGAGTTTTTCTGAACTTTGGAAACTTTCATTAAAATCCTCTGGAACAAGTGATTACTGTGTTCTGTGTTCCCAGATAAAAGGTATTCCCTAAGTTTCAGTGCTCTAATCCACACATTGAGCCTCTTGGCAGATTTGGGACACTTTGTCCAAGAAGGATCAATGACACCTGAGTACACTAAATATTATAACCCAATACTGAACCACATACACAGTATCTTTTTTGAGTACATGGAGCCTGTGTTTACTGGGCAACAACACACAGGCAAAAAGCTCATAAATACAATTAAAATGCACAGAAACACTCCACATGATGTGACAGACAGAGGGACACACCAACATGATTTTTCCAGCAATGGTTTTTCCTGTCCCACTGAAATCTGACATTTCCTCTGTGATGCTGAACCTCACCAGTGTGAGCTCCTGGGGTTTCTGTCTGAGCAGTTACATGTCCATCACTCAGATGGAACAGTCAGCTCAGTCAACCACAATAATGCTACAGAGAAACCTCTGCAGGGTCAGATCTCCAAATCTGGGGGGTTCTGCTTGATGGTTTGCCCACCTCATTTCTTGTTGACAAAACCAAAGCTGCTGAGTCAATATTCTGACTGTGAGTTTTTGCAATTCCAAGAACACTCGCAAAATGCCAGTCTGCTAAATTCAGTTTGCAAATACATGAAGCACTGGATGAACTTTTGCAAATCACCCATCACAATATTGAGCCAACACACAGATGTGCCTTGAAACAGGCTGGTCACCCAGGACACTGCTGCATGCACCTCACCATGGCCCTCCCAGGTTCAGCTGTGGCCCAGGGCCAGGACAGCTTCCCTTAGGTGAACAAAAGTCAAACCAAGTTACCTCCACTTGGAAAAATATACATGATCTGTATGGATTCAGCCACTCTTCACATTTCACGTGAAAAGAAAAGGTAAAAATAGGGAATGGACACTTTGGACCACAAAATGAGTGTGTTTCAATGAGTGATTAGGTTAAAAAGTTGCTTTATTTGACAGATATACAAAGTTTTAACTAAGTTAAGGCCTGAATTTGAATAGGAAACTGGAGGCCCAAGATGAGTCATAATTCGGATTTTTAGAAACTAAGACCTACGTTTTCATTTACAGCAGTTAAATACCAGGTAATAAATAAATACCTATACGGAAAACAACATGAGCAAAAAAGCAAGCCTGAATTACCTGTTTATAAAGTTCCAGATTATCACTGACCCAAAAATTAGCGGTTTGGTCCCTTTTTGGTAATCAGCAATAGTAAAATGAATAATACACAATAAAATGTTTATATCAAGCATAGTAGGACCACTCCCTTTGGCTGCCGTGCTTACCTATGAACCGTTCCACGGCCATTTCCCTCGTCACCAGCTCCCCGAACACTCCCCTCAGGTTCCCGATGAGCTCCGCGACCTCCCGGCTCTCGCTGAAGCTGTCCAGGATGTTCCTGTCGCTGATGGCTCCCGGCTCCCGCTCCTCGCCCTCCTCCGGCTCCCGGCCCGCTCCGTCCATCGCGGCGGGCCCGGCGCTGCCAGTGACAGAAGCAGCCTCAGCTCCGCCGCCCCTCACACCGCCCGGCCCCGCCATGCGGCCACCGCGCCCCTCCCGCGGCCCCTCCCGCGGCCCCGCCCGGCCCTACCGGCCCCTGCCGCCGGCCGCACCGCGGGGCTCCCGCAGCCGCCGCGCTCACCGCTCCGGCCCGGCGCGCTGCGACCACCCGGGACCACCCGGGACAAGGCACTACCCGGGAGCAGCGACCACCCGCGCCAAGCGCCCGGTGCCGCCCCGGGCCCGCCCCGCGCCGCCGCTCCCGCCCTGCTACGGACCGCCAGCAGGGACAAAAGGCAGCGGCACCGCCGAGCGCCGGCCCCGCCCCTCCGCGGGTGGCGGGAGCTGAGCGGCGGACACGCCCTGGGGACACACGGGGGACAGGGACATCCAGCCTGGGGACACCCAGCGGAGACAGAAACACCTACTGGGGATGGGGACACTCAGCAGGGACAGGGACATCCACGGGGGATGGGGACATCCACGCCGGGGACACCCACCGGGGATGGGGACATCCCCGCTGGGGACACGCAACTATGGTGTGTCCTGGGGATGTGACAAGGATGGGGACACAGGCACGGGCACCCAAGCAGTGAGTGAGGATGGAGACAGAGACCCCCACTGAAGGGAACAGGGAAGGGGACCTGGGCACATGGAAAAGGACAAGGATGGGGACAATGTCGGTGGCACAAGGTCTGTGGGAGTCAGCTGGATGATGCTGATATCCATGAGCTCCCTTCCTCACCCAGCCCACACCAAAACACTGCATTACATGGTTAATATCACAACTCATTATCTAAACCTCATCAATACTGGAAACAATATTGAAACCCTGAAAGCTCCAACTACAGCTCCACTGATTATACAGGAAATTCAAGGAGGACTACAGCCCAGCCAGGATGTCAGAACAGGTAGTTGCTCTTTCCTGGTATCCAACAGCTCCATCCACACTCAAATATTTTATCTTCAGGCTCAAATTCACTCAATCAAACCACAGTCACAAAACACATATACACGGAGTGCTGGGTTTCTGCAAGGCAAGTGTTTTATTGGAGAAGTGTGAGTTCACAATGATACAGTCAGTTTGTTCACATCCATGAACACCACTGCACTTCACTCTTTCCTCAGACCTAGATCTTCCAGCCATCAGCTACAATGCCAGCTGTGTTCTATCTCTACTGTTCCACTTTTCCACTATTTTAGTTCTGTTAAGTTTTATAACCAACCATGACAGATTCCCCTGAATCAAAGGAAATAAAAATTTTTCACTATTTGTATCATATTTACGGACAGTAAAGTGCATTGTTTTAAACCAATTGCAACATCAAATTTTAAACTTTATTAAATCTTTATAGCACAACCATTTAAAGTTAAGAAAAGTCTAAACATATTTGAGCAATTTTGAATATAATATTTTAGTATTAGTCATGCCAACCATCTGAACCTGAATACTCAGGTCATTCTTACCCAAATTTTCTAATTAATAGTTGTGGGACTGCACTTACTTTTACTCTCCTTTGCCACTTTCTTCCATTAAAACCCCTCAGAGTCACTAATGTACACTAGCTCAGATTGTACACCAGTACCTTTGCTGAACACTTTTCTCCTCAAATTCCCCCTGCCCGTGTTTTCTGTAAAAATAAAGCAGTAAGGAACAATAAAACTCTTTACAAATCCATCAGATTTGACACTGTTCCTTCCATAACCCATTGGTGGCACAACAGACCAGCTTTGCCCACTGCACTCATTTCTTAAAATTGAAAATACATCAAGCTCCAACCAACCCAGCAGCCAGAGGTGCTTCTTCTCACCCAACCACAGAGCCTCCCTCCCACATTTGCTGTCTTTTTACAAAGTTATTTATATATGTTACTATTGTAGTACAACACACTGAAATACCACACTAAAATGATGAAATGCTATTATCAACTTTGAGTGGTAACCCTTCTGACTGTACAGTTAATTACCAAGGAACTAGACATCATTCCAGAAAATACCACTGGAATTTCATTTCTTATAGCAAGAGAAAAACTAATGTGAGTAAATTATATTAAATTAAAATAAATATTAGAATTATTATTAATTACATCTATTTGTCAAATGCAGCCAAAGGGCCTTGTCTGCTGATTAAATTAAAAAAATAATGTTTTCAGATTCACAGAATCTGACTGAAATTTAGGATTATGACATTTGACACGCAAAAGGAAAGGGAAGGGAAACAGAAGACCATGGAAATATTCATGGGGAAAGGGTTGGGAACAGACAGAAAACTAAACCAGAATTTGCTATTACTTCCAGCAGCACTGTCCCACAGCTGCAGCTCTCCATGACAAACTGCTGATGGAGCAGCAGCAGGACTGGGAATGCACTTCTGTGGAACAACTGTGGGAGCACAGCAGCTATGAGGTGAGAGAGCAAGGGCAGGATGACTGCCAGGCTGCCTTCCAAGCCAGTGGAGCCTTCACAAACAGTGCAGCCCTTTCCTTCAGCAGGGGAGGAATCTGTGGGAATCAGGGGAGGAAACTAGTGCCCAAGTTAAAGATTACTCTTAGTAATTGCTCTTAGTTAGTGAGACTCAAAAGTGCACTAAGCCTTCTCCGTATCAGGTGTTTTACCATCAGTTACAACTTCGTGGTACTAGGGGTGAGCAGGGGCTGCTCATTCCTATGGGACTGTGTCACAATTTCTCAAATGTACCTGGTTACTTCAGAAGTTTCCTCATCATGTTTAGAGTAGAGCCCCTGTACCCTGTCCCAAAATGGTTCCAGTGGTTTATGTAATTAAAGAGCTGATACAACTTGTTTCGTTTCTCAAATCCTGGAGCTTTGGGTATTTTACTGTGATAGGCAGAGAAGAAAGAGCTGCTGAACCCCCCAAACATTCCAGCAATGGCCAGTTCAAATTCTGAATGGCCATAGAAGGAGGCAGGGTCAAATATAATCGGCCCAGAGTCGTCCTCAGCCACATTCCCTGCCCACAGGTCCCCGTGCAGGAGAGCAGGAACAATTTCTACATCACAGAACATTTCAGGAATCTTTGGCTGAAAAAGTATAAACAGACATGCAACAATTAAAGAGTTTTGAAGAGAATATTAAATAAAATAAAGCACTGTAACATGTTAGAGCCTGAGCTGGCCAAATGTTGCCTGTGTTCAGCCTTCATGGAGCGCTTTGGACATTGATGGCAACAAGAACAGTGATAAATGTTCTGGATTGTTCTTAACAGAGTTTAGCAAAGCACTTAATTTACAATCTAGTGAATCAACAACTGGTACTGATGTATTGTTTCCAGATGTGGATACTCTTGATATTCTTGGATACTCATGGATACTTTTGCTGTCATGAGAAATAAAAAATAATTTCATTTAAACTAAAAAAATTCAACGGCAAAAAGGACTGCAGTAAACATCTGGAGCAATGAACAGAAGAGAGGAACACATCCTTGGTGTTCCCTGAGTGCTGCATGGAGCATGGCCTGAACCAGCCTCAGCTGTAAGCCTGGGTCAGGTAAAATACAAATCTGTCCAAGCAGCAGAATTTCATCCACTTCATAACACCAAGCTCTAAGGATTTACCTTATTATTATTATTATTAGCTATATTATCAGAAATAAATGCTAATGCTAAATTACAAAGGTTTTTTTCCACTATCTATAAAAAGTAACAGGAATTCTCTTCAGCTGTCAGTGTTGCTGGACTCACTGTGAAGCTCATGCAGACCCTGCTCTTCATTCCAAGCTGGGTAAATTCCTTACAAAACACATTTACAATCCACTGATATACATTTCCTGAAATTCTAGAAAACAGATTTAAAACATACTTTTAGCTGTGACCAGAGTTCTCTGGCTTCTCTGTCTCCATAATCTTTTTCAATCAAATCCAGCTGAGCCTGGAGCCGGTGACGGATAAAGAAGGATGGCCAGTCATTCTGCCACTCATTCACCTGCAAAATACAGCAGAGGTTTGTCATACACAATTTTTAAATATGTGCACTCAGTGTTAATAGCAGAGATCCAGTTAAAACATTCAGTGCTGTCTTGGGTTACAATACAGAGTGTGATAAAAGGTATCTTCTACCACCATCTGTTGAGGGTGGGGGCAGTGATCCTTATCTCCACGGGAGATATTCTGCTAATGGGCCATCCATTGAAACCAGGCAGGGCATTGTTCTTTATCTTTTCACAACCCATCCTTCCTCTAGGGAGTTATCTTCTGCTAATGGCCATTGAGTCCCACTGTGGGACTGATAAAATTACTGCATCCCATTGGGAGATGCTTCAACCAGGGGAAAAGCCAAGCCTTTCCTACCAAGATAAAAACTGAGATTTTGGGACACTAAGGGAGCCCTTTTCTCACTGGACTCCAGAGGAAAACCAGACTTCTCCACATCATCACTGGACCTTCAGGGAAACTGCACCTTGCTCAGGAGCACTGCTTCAACTGAGCCACATCTGTCACTGCAGGAGGATGCAGCCACCATGGAATGGGACTGCTGCCAACACCCTGCCTGACGGGTGTCAGGTTGTACTCTGACTGTGTCAGGGTTTGGTGTTTGTTTCTTTGTAGTACTGTATTTCTATTTTAATTTCCCTAGTAAAGAACTGTTATTCCTAATTCCCATATCTTTGCCTGAGAGCCCCTTGATTTCAAAATTCTAATAATTTGGAGGGAGGGGGTTTACATTCTCCACTTCAAAGAAAGGCTCCTGCCTGTCTTAGCAGACACCTGTCCCCCAAACTAGGACAAGTGCTGACACAATGGCCTGGACAGTGTAACCAGTGCACAGCAACATCACAAGTTTTGCTTTGGGAGTGCTGCTCTCCACCACACTTTGGTGGGGCTCTCTTTAATATAAGTTGAGGTTCTGGCTATTTTCATTCATTCTAATTTTTTTAATGTATTTTAGAGGGAGAGTTTCTGGCTAAATCATTTCAGTTGCTCAATGTCATGTTTCAAAACTTTCTGGAAATGCAGAAGTATTCATTCATTTTTACTGGGTGACACGTTTCTAATTTGGTAAAAAGTTGTACTTAGCAAAGAGTTTGAGATACTGGAGGCTCACTCAGTTAAGTTGTAGTATGAAATTCTGACACGTGCAGAGGCAGAAAATGGTGGAATTATCTCCAAGAGCCCTTTCCAATGTCTTATGAGACATTACATAGTGAGGCTCTCCAAAAGCAGTGGAGAAATCCATATAGTAAGGGTTAATAAAACCAAGACATGGTATGTGAAGGAACACTGATATTTTAAAGTGTCACCAAGCTAAAGAACCACCACATCATTCCAAATTCTCACTCAAACCACCGTGCCTGCTGGCCACATGCACCGTACAAGGCAACAGGGATGGAACAGGGAAAGCTTTCTGTGGTCAGAAAGCTGCAGACAAATGGAGCAAGCTCAGGTATGAGGAGTTTACAGACCTCTACCAGTGCCTGTTGGCTTTCACAGCTGTGAACAGACCATACCTGTGGGATATAACCACAGCAAGTGGCTGTGTGGAATCCAAACTTATCCACAAACTGGGCCTCGGAGCGACCGGCTCCTTTTCCTACAGAGCAAAATAAATATTAGGGGATTTGAGATCTTTACATGGTAAAGTTTGCAAACACAGAACTTAAGGCAGAAAAAATAACTTTAAGCAATAAGATACACTTATTTCATGGTCACAATCCTTTCTAAAGCTGGAAAGAAATCTTTTGGACTTGAAGGTGCTGAATGGAAATGGAGGCAGAGTCAATCACTGTCAGGGAGTTTGCTTTGGATGAAGGAATTGGGCATTGAGGAAAGGAGCCCAAATACAGTCACAGCCTGCTGTTCTGGCACTTGGACATGTTGCCATTAAATGTGCTTTGATTCATAGATTATTGGGACCCGCCAATAATTTGGCCTTCACTCAAAAATATATAATTATAATTTGTCCACTACTAAGAGTCAGACCCAGCCCACCTCTGAAGTCACAGGAACAATACAGATACAGACTGAGACTTCAGGTTTTAATAGTAACAACTAAAAAAAAAATTCTTTATATAGGTGATTTTTCTTTTCATGTATGCTTTCATTCACTTTGAGGAGCAAAAGTTTTTTAATATTTTGCTATCTATTTGACTTCAAAAATATCATCGCCAACATCTTTAAAGGGGAACTTAATTAGGATTTACTAAGGAACAATATTCTGTAATCAGTTAATTATCTAAACCAACAGCAAGCAAAAAGTGGGATTTCTCTAAGCTCAAGAACATTTTAAGAGAGTGAGAGTGCATGAGCCTGAAAGGTTTCACTGACACTGAAGAAGAGTCCAAATCCATCAACGCTTTACCAATTGTGCTTCCCTCAGTCCTCAGCTTCTCTCCAAGCTTCTGGTTATAAAGATGAAGCTCTGCTATCTGCTCTCCCAGCTTTGAAGAATATCTGTGGGATCAAATAAACCAAAATAAAACTGACACAAATGAACACTGAAAAAACCCTCAATTAAATATGACCAAGGCTATTTTTGGTAAACATAGAACCTTAATGAATTTCACAAGCGCCTAACAGGGAGCAAATGACTTGCTAACAGCTCTGAAGACACAGATAATACAGCAAACACTCTAAATGCTCTTGCAAGAAAGGTAAAGAGAACACCAGGCGGTGTAAACAGGAGCAGAAAGGGCAGGACGATCATGTGCTCCTCCTTAGCAGCCCCACTATCAGCAGAGAACAGAACACAGTATCTCCTGTTGGGCTTTACCCTTCCAAATCAGCTACACAGCACTTGAAAGGGTAAGTCTGAAAAGAAGCCATAGGCAGGGATCGAATCGAGGCTGCCTAATACTGAAGATAACAACTAAAAATCAGTTAAATATTCCACAGGTATCTTAACAGTAGTTTCAAGGATGAAAACTATTTTTTTCTCCATGCCCAGCATGGGGGGAAATGATGGATTTAAAATTGTAGCCAGAAGGACTAAGGTTAGACATTGGAAAATCCTTTCTAGGAACAGTGGAGTGGATCAGAATGAACTGTGGAGGCTGTGGGATTGCCATTATTGTCCCAAATAAAATAGATGGATCGCACAAGCAGCTGCCAGAAGAGCCATAGGCATGGCACTGTTCCCATATGGAGACCTGGAACACAGCAGGGCTCCTGAAAATCTGTTTTCAGCAACACATGACTCCTGAATTCCATGTTCTAGTTGGATGACAGATGAAATGCAAATTCATGTCATCTTAATCATGGTTTAAATCATACTGGAAGATTCTACTTAGAGAAGCAGAGGTTTCAAAGACCTAAGCAGCCTGCAAGGTTAAAGAAACCTGTTGGGCTGGGAAAAGAAACTCCAATGCAAAATCTCGTGAGAGACTGAGAAGCCAAACTCAGCTGTGATTACATTCAGTGCAGCAGCATCCCAGCACACATGGAGCAGCACACAAATGAGTAATGACAGCCACTTCTAGTGCAGGAAAAGCAAAATATGGACAAGGAGTGTGTACACACATATATACATACATATATACTTTTTTTTTTTAATATGTACACGGAGAAACACAGATCTCAACAGAGAGAAGCTCTGTCTTTGAGAGAATAAAGCAACTCTGCTCATGAAGTTTCCTGGCGGACTGTAAGACACTATAAAAAATGAGCCCCAAAACATAGTAAAAAGAGATACATGAACATACTTGTTGAGATGCTTCATCTTTAGGTACTCCATGGCAAACATGGCTCCTCCTCCAGGCAGGTCAATCACTTTGATGGGCTGAGGCACTCTCACAATATTGGTTTTCTGAATTGCTTCCAAACTTGCCATTTCCCCTTCAAACATTTTTCTAGCCTGTCAAGGAATAAGAATATCCTTGGGCTAAACTATGGATGTCCACAGTAAGTACTTTGGAAAAAACAAACTTTTACAAAGTGGCAAGAGAATCTTGATAAAAGGAGAGAGCTGCAGCAAGGCTTCAGTCCACATAGGAAGACTTAAGGGCCTTAACCCTAACTTAACCCTAACTTCTTTTTTTTTCCTAAATTCATTCCAGGGTTGTAGGATATGTCACATTTCACCCTGATTTCCAACTGCTTATGAAGACACCAAACTATCTGGATGCAACAGCACCTCTGAGTGTAATGTGGCCACTGCTAAATGAGGTAACATTGAGCCCTTAAACTGGTTCTTCTTTCCCCACAGGCCACTGGATGGAGACGACAGCACAATTATTCAGCATGTGCTCTGCATTTTTGAAGCAAAGGTGCTGTTCTTCATGGCAGTTTAGGATGGGTTTGATATTGATAAAACAGATTTCTGGTGCACTGTGGTGTTAGAAAAAGCTCAATAAAAAAAAACAAACTCAATTGCGTATTCATTTAGTAATAGAAAAGGCAAAAGTTTGGCTTGAGAAGTTGCAAGAGTTTTACTTTTAGAAATGCAGAAAGCAACAGCGATGTTTGAAACGTCTGTAGCTTTAAACACAATACGTGAGTTTTAGCACTGGCCCCTGTTTGTGCCCTCCCATTATCGATCCTCCCAACTGGAACATGAAAAGGAATGCAGTGAATGCAAAGTCAGCTCTGGGCTTTTCCAAACTCCAAGTACCACAATAACAGCTTTGTGCTTGGCCTCCTTTTTACAGGAATTACAGCTCATTCCTGCTGTTGAGGGTTATCACATTGCATTATACTGCATTTCACACTGATCAAACCTGCTACATTAATTCTGGATATAAAATAGACACAGCTTTAAAAAGAATACTGAGAACTGCAATAATTATGTATTATTAACAAGCAACTGCTTTTAAAATAAAAAGCTATCTCTATGCAATCATAAGATCTGCTGGCATTGACCTGAGGTTTGTGGTTGATTTTCACAAATACCCGTCCTCTGTCTGTCTCATACGTTTGGCCTTGGCTGATGCATCCTCCCCCAGAGCTCCCCAGTGCCTTCAGAACGTTGGTGTTCAGCTCTGCCTTCAGGATCTTCTCCATGGTTATTTCCAGGCTGCTGCAGCCGCTCCTCTGCTAAACCTGCTGCGAAACAGGATTAAAGGTCTGGGTCCTTCTGCCACTGTCACTCTGCGATGAGGTAGGAAGGGCCACCCACCACAGAAATAAATAAATAAAACAGTTGAAAAATAGATCAGCCACAAAGAATGTTTCAAAATGCTGTGCTTGCCGTGGGCTTTTATAGCTATACATGAAAAATAAAATTATTTAGAAATATTTGCCAGAATAAACTGGAGAGATTAATTCTAGGAGAGGTGGGTCCTGGGGCCTCTCAGCGGTGCTGGAGCTGCTGGTATTTGTAGTTTGGAGCCGCTCTGAAGCTCCGGGATCGCCTGCGGAAGGGTGGTTTCAGGCCAATCCACTAGAGGGAAGCTGAAGGCAGCCCCAGGAATGGCCACAGGCTCTGTATAGGGGGCATTTGGTGTAAAATCCAAATCTGCAGCCCAGAAAGATGCGATTAAATCCGATAAGCGGCCGGGCGGGGTGCGGGGAGGAGGATGAGCCAGGCGAGGAGCCCGGCTGGAGCCCACGATTCCCTGCGGAAATTCCTGCGGGGCGGGACAGGGCCGTGGGGATGGGGGAGATCCCGGCCGGGCGGCGGGATGGGACCTGCGGGCACGGCGAGGGTGAGCGGCACCCCCGGGTCCCGGTGTGAGGGAACAGCTCCGGCAGTGCTGGGGGATTGCTCCCGGTGTGAGGGAACAGCTCCGGCAGTGCTGGGGGATTGCTCCCGGCGTGAGGGAACAGCTCCGGCAGTGCTGGGGGATTGCTCCCGGTGTGAGGGAACAGCTCCGGCACTGCTGGGGAATCGTCCCGGTGTGAGGGAACAGCTCCGGCAGTGCTGGGGGATTGCTCCCGGTGTGAGGGAACAGCTCCGGCAGTGCTGGGGGGCTGATCCCGGTGTGAGGGAACAGCTCCGGCAGTGCTGGGGAGCTGCTCCCGGTGTGAGGGAACAGCTCCGGCAGTGCTGGGGATTGCTCTTGGTGTGAGGGAACAGCTCCGGCACTGTTGGGGAATCGTGCCGGTGTGAGGGAAGAGCTCCGGCAGCGCTGGGGGATTGCTCCCGGTGTTACGGGGGCTGTTCCCGGTGGAGGAGCGGCTGTTCCGGCTGTGAGGGGAAGCTGTTGACGCCGAGATGGGAGGCAGTTCCCGCTGTTACGGAGGGCTGCTCCCGCTGTTATGGGAACAGGTATTCCCGCTGTGAGGGATGCTGTTCCCGGTGTTACAAGGGGCTATTCCCGGTGTTACGAGGGACAGTTGCCGCTGTTACAAGGGGCTGTTCCCGGTGTTGTGAGGGGCAGTTCCTGGTGTTACAAGGGGCTGTTCCCGGTGTCACAAGGGGCTGTTCCCGGTGTTACGAGGGGCTGTTCCCGGTGTTGTGAGGGGCTGTCCTGGTGTGACACCATTCTGACACCATTCCTCGCTCCACACAAGCCCCCCATGGCCCTCTGGACCCGAACACACAGATTCTGGTTTTATGGCAGCGCACGCTCCATGTACACACTAACAAAAATTAGAACGTCAAGTCTTATTTTAGAGCTTGCTCACCACAGAACTGGTGCTTTGGGATGGATGAGACATCCAATGCCACCAAAGGATATGACATTCTGCTACTGGATTTTTGTACTGCGTTTTAGTTTCTGATGTGCATGGCATTGGTTTCACTACTGCGTGTGTTTTTTAAAAGGGGATAAACACCATTAGATTCAATTATTAATTCCACTAAATCTGGAAAATTACTTACTAAATAAAAATAAAAGAAAATCCTGTCTTTTTTGCAAACAATCAAAAATATAAAAATGAGTAATGGGTCTGCATATTCAGGCAGAGGTAGTTAAAATGCATTAAGCACCATGAAAACATATTAAACATAATTAAAATGTGTCCAATACAATAAAATATATTAAATATACTTAACATAGTATTTATCATTGTTAAATTCTACCAAGAGTGTGACAAATTCTGTAGTGCTACAGTTGTGCATTTGGATTCCTTGTGAAGTTCCCCCAGTAACTTTTAAGGACAAACTTCACTAAGGTAAAAATGAATCTATAATTATTATACACATGCACAACAAGGTCCTGTCTCATTAGTGTATATAATTAATTTGATAAATGTTTTTGTATGTTTTTTAATATTTGAGGAATTAATTTGTAGGTTAAATACTTTTCTGTAATAATAAATTACACTTCATACCACTTTATGAGAAAGTTCTAGGAGAAAAATGCCACAGAGACTGTGGTAAAAGGCACACGACTTGAAGAACACTATTTCAATAAATAAATAATTTGAATGTTTCTGGAAAATAAGTCCTTTCTTCAGATTCTTTAGAAATGATTTCTTTAACTGGGGAGGGTTTCCATTATCTTCCTTTAGAAGAATTTGAAGAACAATATACCTGAATTGGATACCAGGAATGTGAGCCTGTAAGTATCATATAAGGCTTCTGATACAACATCTGTCTACAAAATTGTTACCTGAAATGTTGAAGAATAACTCAAGCCAAGTCTTTCATGTGTGAAGGGATTGTGTGACTCCTCCTCCTCAGTAATAACAACATTTGGGAGCAGCTTCGTCCCAGTTTCCTATCAGTGTCTCCACTGGTGTGAGATACCACCAAGAGTCTCTGGTGTTCCTCCTGGATCAGCACTCACATCCTCTGTGAGTGCGGAAATTCCGGCCAGGAAAACGCAAGAGTGGTGCCGGGTCCTGGAGCAATCAGTTCATCAGCTTAAAGAAAAGTGTCCCAGTGAACAAATGTCCCAGGGAAAGCGCAGCCGGCAAAGCCCGTGCGGCGGCAGGAATTGCTGTGGGCTCTGTCCCCAGGATGAGCGGGCTCCGCCTGCTGGGCTGCGTGTGCTGGGGGAGCTCCGGGAAACGCCGCGGGATGGACCTGTCGGGATGGACCTGTCGGGATGGACCTGTCGGGACGCTGAAACTGCATCTCCACTGCGGCCGGGCACGGACATGGACACACGGACACACGGGTACGAGTACGGACATGGACACACGGACACGCACACGGACACGGACACACGGACACGGGCACGGCCACGGCTGCCTGCAGCTCCGAGGGGTTAAACCTGAATCGGACACACCCAGACTTTAGCAATGCTCTGCATTTGCCCGCCCAGTGTCCGGGTGCAGGATGAGCCGTTCTGTCCCATGCACACGGCTCCGTTGGTTTATTTCTTCCAAATTATACCCTTGGCCTCCTCAATCGCCAGTCTGGTCCCTTTCTGTGATATGCAGGAGGAATGCCTGGCTGGAGGGAGCATTTCTGCAGTTGTGTGTCCACCCCCAAGGCCAGAGGCTCTGTTCTTTCTGCCAACCATACAAACACAAGGTAAGGAGAGGCTGGAGCAGAATTCCTCTCTCCTGGTAACGCTTGCAGCAATCCCACATGGATTAAGTAAAGCCTGGGGCCCTGGTTGGGCAGGAGAAGCTTTTAAAAAGGCAAACAAGGGTTTGTTATTTCACATTACCAGTCTCTTGGCTGCCTGAGGAAACAAAAGCTCAGATTTTGTGACTATTCTATTACATATATATATGCACACACATATATATATATGTATCCAGAGAATACCATAGCAGCTGGTCTGCGCAGAGCTCCGGGGCTGCACTCAGCTGTTGAGCACTGAAAAGCTGAGGTCACCTCCCAGCAGAGCTGCTCACACATCCGAGATGCGACATCAGCACAAGGCACAGAGCGAGCACGGAAAAGGAGGTGAAGGCACAGGAGGGATGGGGAATGGCTGGTGTCGGTGTGAGCACACACAGCCTGGGCTCGGAATAATCCGGGTTGGAAGGGGCCTCACCACACTGTCGGGTCCATCATCTTGCTTGAAGTTAAATTACTACTTAAGTCCAGTTAGGGTGCTCAGGGCCTTGGGCCTCGAGAACTTCCACATTTTCAAGACGTATTTGTGGTGTTGGTGGCTGGGTTTGGGGGTTGGTTTGGTTTGGGGTTTTGTCAAGTCAGGGAATCCCGATTCTAGCGTTTTCCAACCGCAGCTCCTGTGTTTTTACTAGTTTGATGTGAAAGCTTTTACCAAACACTCCTTTGGAGCTGGGAGAGGCCCGGGCCACCCATCCTGCCCTCTGGGCCGGCGGTCAGTCCCGGTTCCTCCCGGTCAGTCCCGGTTCCTCCCAGCCAGTCCGGGCGGTCAGTGTCGATCACTGCTGGTCACTCCCGGCGCTCCCGCCGCCATTCCCGCGGCGCTCGACTCCTCGGCGCTCCTCCCGCCCGCGGCTGGATCGGCTCTGCGCTCGGCAGCGCTGCCTGGCAGGGCCGGAAGCAGCCGCCGGCCTGTCCGCCTCGGCCCGGCGGGACTCGGCCGGACTCGGGTCCGTTCAGCGCGCCTCGGGCGGGTTCGGCTCAGCTCAGCCCGGCTCGGCTCCGGCGGGCTCGCTGGACGGAGCCCGACTCGGGCGGGCTTGGCCCGGCTCGGTTCGCGCTCCCGCGCCGGGGTGAGGCGGGCGGGCGCCGCCATGGTGTGAGGGGCGGGGGCGAAGGGGCCGAGCCGGAGCCATGAACCTGCTCCCGGCCAACCCGCACGGCAATGGGCTGCTCTACGCTGGCTTCAACCAGGACCACGGTGAGGCTGCGGGCTCGGGGAGCCGGGTGGTGCCGCGGAGGGGCGGCGGTGCAGAGCCGGGGCCGGGCTGGGCTGGGCCTGGGGCTGCCGCGGCTCCCGCCCCATCACTGCGGGTCCCGCTTGCGTCCCGAGGCTGCCGCCGCCGCCTTAGGGGATGCCCGGGGTGTGGCGGCTGCAGCTGCTGCAGGGAGCCGGGAAGGCTGCTGGCAGCGGGAGCATTTAGTGGTTGTCCCGTTGTTTTAACGCTGGTGCGGTCGTGTGTGCGCCCAGCGCTTCGGAGAGTTGAACGGGTGGCTGGGGGGAGAGGAGAAGGAACAGGACCGGGCTTCTTGGGGCTCGGGCTGCTCACCGTGTGTGGCTCCGTCCCCCCCCGCAAAGCCTGTTCTTCAGGGCTTTCTTTGGGAACTGCCCACACTTCAGCCTTTTCTCAGTGTACATTCAAAATCAGTGGTGTCACTGCTTTTTTTCTTTCTTTCTACCCGGTTTGTGTTTTAAAAATAGAGGTTATCACTACTAATCACACTGGCAGGGAAGCACTGATACAACAGCCCTCCCCCGTGAATCCTTGGCTTATCTTTTCCCTTTGTTAGAGGGGAAGGCCTGCTCCAGAAAGGGGGTACATGTGCTTCATCCTGCTTTGGCAAGACAAAAATAGCACCAGTCTTATGAGTATGTGTCATTTTTGTGTAAGAAAGAGTAGAAGCTCATAATTTTGTAACACCCTTTTGCCTTAACAAATAATATTCTTGCTTAAGACACTCTTGCAGCCTCTGTCATTGTAGACTGCAGCTCACGTACCTGTTGCTGACACTGTTGAAGTCGTGTGTAAACATGAATTATTCTGTTGAGTTTGGTCAAATGCCTCTGATGATATCTTGGCAATAGCACATCAAGCAGGTAATGAGGTGTGAGCATCTTGGCAGCTCTCTTCCTGCTATCCCATAGACTTGAAAAGAATGGAATAGTCTGTTTCTCAGCAACTCTGCACTTACATCATCCTCCCTCTCCAACAGAGATGGAAAAAGATTTTTGAGGATGAGCTTAACTTCAGATCTGCAGGGTCTGTAATGGAGCAGGGATATTTGGTGCTTGGCCTGTAGAGCTGTGTAAGAAGAAAAGTTTATCTTTTAGTGCAAAATGCCTTTAGATCACTATTTTAGTGTAAAACTTGTTTGTTGCGAAGTTCTGTAGCAATAAATGCAAAACATCCCCCTTTTTCGAATAATGTCACATCCAAAGCACCTTAAGGAATTTGTCTTGGGAATCTGTGAGCTGGCAGTATTCGTGTCCCATCTGCCCTCACCTGGCCAGGCAATTGAGTGATGACAAAAAACACGGAGAAAAAACAAGCTGACTTCTGTTTGGCAGCTCCTGGAGCTGTTCCTGTTAGGAATGATGACACTGCACTGCAGGTGACACAGCGACCTTTTGTGAGTTTATGGCTCTTGTAAAGTACTGAAGGGCAGGTGATGTTTGGTCACCTGAAGGAGAGCAGAGAGGAGGGAAAGCTTCCTGCTTCCTTACTCTGCCAGGAATAGAACGTGAGTCACTGGGGTGCTGAAGCTCACAAGTGTGGGTGTCTGCATGTACTGTCATGATAACCTAATTTCTTAGTAATTTAAGACTGGCCAGTCCCACAAGGATGGGAGAACAGGAGGGATCATCAAAGAAGTCTCTGTGGGGGTGAATCTCCCTGACTGGCAAATGATACAGCAGCTGTGGTTGTTCTGCCATGAGCCTCTCTTTCTCTGATTTGAGTGATGCTGGTTTTATCTCAGGTGCATTTGCTACTTTTGGGCTTTAAAAAACAAACAAACAAACAAAAAACCCACAAGGAAATAGAATTTGACAGCTGTTTGAAGTCAGAATATTCTGATTTTTCATCTTAATTTGGAGACTGTGAGCTCCTGATTTCAGATCCTTTCCTAATGCTTTGAGAAGGACACTAAAGTGCTTTTCAGAAATGAAGAGACACAACATCATAATAAATGGCCATACCTGTAAATTGCTGACAGATTTCTCTTTTGTCACTGTTGCAGCATAAAGCTGGTTTGCAAACTGAGCTGTGGGTTTGTTTTGTGGAAACACTTAAGTATTTACTCTTCTTCAGTGGGTTGGGATGCTTTGTAGCACCCTGCAATGTTGGTGGGGTCCTGTGCTGTTGGCTTTACACAGCATTTATGGTGCTGAGGAAAAGCACAGCACAGAAACTGCGCTGGACATTATTGCTTCCCTGGACTCCACTACTGCCCCTGCTGGACCGCAGGCCCTGGAGCCTGCAGGTTTCTCTGTGCCCATGTGTCCCTGTCAGTTTGTGGCATCTTCTAGGCTGGCCATTAATTTAACCCTTCTTCTTCTGCAGATTTGGAGGAACAAAACTCACTCTGGCCTCACTGGCAATGGTGACAAATAGCACTTTTACTATAGGAACAAACACAGCTGTGGGTCAGGGCAATAACTCTGTCTTCATTACATTAAAAAAAAATAAAATATATCTGAGTTATCTTTAGTGAGTAGCTTTCCAGCCCATCTGTCCCTTCTTGGAAAGAGAGGTGCACTTCTTGTGGAAGGAAGTGAGCCTAAGGAAGTGTTCTTTCCTCTGTCAGCCCCTTTCAGCTCTCGCATGGAACGGCTTACAAGCTGTAGCCATCAAATTTGTGTTTCCAATGGAACAGAAATCAGTCAGGTGGGAAGCACCAAGCTTCAAAGCTGCTCCTGTAATCTGGACTTGAAGCAGGGACAGGAATCTTCTGTGGGGTTTTCTTCTCTTGTTTGACTCAGGGGTTGCCGTGCCTGAGGGCTTCATATCTCTGTGGGTAGTGATGGACCACATGGGGAATTTCACCATTACTCACATCCCCACGTTCTGGTGTGTTCTCTTCAGTTGAAAATGTGGATATTCCCAAGGCATTAAAGCAGCCCACGTCTTACTCATGAGGTTGATCCTGCAGAAAGCTGTAGTGATGCTGCAGGAAGTGTAAAGTGTGTGTCTGATTGCATCAGGGATGCTCCATTTGGGTTGTTAGGAGCTGCTGGGATCAGCACAACTCAAACCTTACAGCACTTTCTTAATACACAACAGCTTCAGCATGCCTTCCCTTTGACTTTCCTGGAAATACAATATGGGATTAGAAAATAGTTGCTGGAAAATAGTTATATGGATCAGCTGTGAGGAACAGATCAGTTCTCATCCTGTACAGTGGTGCTATATGTAGAGGGGGAGGTTTCCATTGCAGTTTGACCTGGCTGCCAGAGTGAATCAATGCTGAGAGGGGAGGAGAGAAAGTGAGCAGGGTTCATATCAAAGCCTATTGCAATATGGTTGTTAATCCTGCTACAGTGACTACATTCACATTATTAGCCACTTTGTGTTTATGTATGTAAACAAGAACTTTGTACACTTATTATGGCAATAATAACTTATTTATGACAGTATCTTGGACTGGGTGAAGTTGTACCTGAGAGGCTTTTGGGTTAAAGGTGTAGGTTTTTGTGTTTTGTTTTCTTACCCCACACACCCTGTGCTTGTTGGAGTACTGAGTTTGGGAAAGGGTTATGTTTAGACAGAGCTCCTCAGCTTTTATTTGAGGGGTTCAAATCATTGCAGTATATAAGAATAGAACCAGAGTAACTGGAACTTATGTTGCAGTACCTCAGAAATCTTTAACTGGATTTTTGGGGGAGTACACATGAATTGTGAGCCACCAACCTGCCATCAGGCTGCTGCCAGTGACAGCAGCTTCTTGGTGACTTGTCATTGCTCTGACTTCACTGTGGCATTTCTTTGTACCAGTGCCTGTGCTGACCTGTCAGCAGGGCAAGGAGCAGGACAAGGGACTGGCAGTTTAATGGATTCCGCTGAAGAAGCACGTGCATACTTCTATATTAAAAAGTAACTACTATTATTTTCCAGAGAGTTTTAATCTGGTTTCTGCTTATGTCCTTTGACAATTGGCATATAATTATTGGCATGGTGCAGCAGTCAGCTCTCGTTAGCGCAGTTGGAAAAGCTGTTTGATGAGCACTGTGCTCTGGAAACATCCACAGCAGAGTCGTAATCGTGAGGTGAATTTGGATCTATTAAGAAGGGAGCTCGCTTGCTTCGTAACTGTTGGACCATAAACATTAAAATGCTGGTTTCCTGCACCCTAGTGTGGCACAGGATCCAGGTGGGTTGGGAATTGGTTTCCTTACCTTCCATTGTTTTCTTACCTACCTAAAACCAATACCAAGACATTTCCACCAGGCCAGTGTAGAGGACAGCTTCTCTGGAAGATTTTCACTTGCCATCACTAACAGAGCCTATGGGTGTTGTTCAGCTTGAGTGTAACCATGCAGTTGTTGAGCAATGCTTTCCTAACCCTCTGGCTCTTGCTTCCTTCTTGAGTGTATCTGGCAATTACTATATATGTGTATGTGTATGTGCTTTTTACTACAGGATGCTTTGCATGTGGAATGGAAAATGGATTCCGAGTTTATAATGCAGATCCACTCAAAGAAAAAGAGAAACAAGGTAAAACACTTACTTATTACACCATGCTGCTCTGTGTTGGAAGCTCAGCCTTCTCATTTTTTCCTGACTGATTCTTGCTCAGCTTTCACTTTTCCATCCCTGGAAGGCTTTGAATAAAGCCTCAGGAAAGGGAGCTCCTGCTGGTCCCACAGGGACTCTCACTTGTGCCATTGCCTGGTCAAAAGTCTTTGTGCTGTTAATTTGCACAGTTGGCTGATGAGGAGTTTGTCTCAGCTCCTGGCAGAGTTGTGTTTGCTGTTGCTAATGTTTGTAGCCTGAGTAGGAGAGGTGTTTCCTGGGTTTTTTTTACAAGCAGGAGGAGTTGCCACCTGCAGCCATCAGAAGTTGTTCTGTTCTTGTGTGCTGATCTGGGTGATCCAGTGTGGTAGTAAGACTCCAGGTTTTGTCCTGGAGATCTCAATGTAACATTTCTCAAACTCAAAAATATTGTCTGCAAGAGCACTGAGAGCTCAGACCTCTAATGCTCTAAATCTTACCTTCTATGTGTGCTTTAAAAATTGGGGAGGATCACAATGTGGTAAAGCTTCTCCTGTGTCTTAACAGAAGTCAGTAGATGAGCTGTGTTAACAGTGGAACCTTTTATCAGAAGGCAAACAAAACTGAGTCAAAATATGGGAAACTGAAACTGAGCCATGTCATTCTAACTCTAAATATAGGAAGTGAGTTGCTAAACAGGTTTCCCAGCACTTTCAGCCTGTGATGAGAAAAAGGATTTAATAAGAGGAAAAATGCCCTTAAACTAGCAATTCCTACGAAGTCAGGCACATTTCCACTTGCTACTGCTGTAAGGATTTTAGTCACTGTTCACATGGCCAAAGCTGATAAACTATTTTCTACTCTTAATAGTAAATTCTTCTCTATTAGAATAATACAAAACATACGTGCCTTGGGACTGTCACTTGTGACAGCATGTCAGAGTCAGGATTCAGCCTGAAGTCCTGTGGAGGTCATTGCCAAAACTCTCCCTGTCAGTGGCTCTGGATGGAGATGCTTCCTGGACTCCTGTGGTGAAAAGTTTCTTATGAGTCAGATTGCCTTTTCTCTGGGGAGTCTGTGAGCTCTCACTGACCTGGCTGCGTAGGTACAGAGATCCTGTTCATTGTTCCTGTAGGTTTAAACCTGCCAGGACACTCCCAGCTGGAGCTTGTCCATTTGATTTTCTCTGTAACCCAAATCTTGCTGCAACCCCAGCTTCTCTGTCTTACATCCAGGAGTTCCAAGCAATACCCATTGAAGCAATGATTCAGTTCTCTAACACGGATTCAGAACACATTACACATTCTTCAATTGTTTCAGTTTATCCCTTTTAAATGTTGTAGAGCTTTTTGTCACAGTGATAACACCTCTTCATAACAGAATGTTCTGTCCTGCTTTAAATGCTTTAATGGAGTCAAGAGGAGAATCTGGTGCAGAAAGGGGTAGTGCTCAAGTATACAACTGTTCAGGAAGAAAACATAGCACTCAGAAGTGCTGTTGAAGAAACCACAAGGGCTTGTATGAAATCCAGGGCTTTACTGCTCCAGTATGAAGAACTTTCAAGGAATCCACGTTCTCTGGTTTTTAAGGGCAGCCAGGGTAGGAAGGAAGATGCTCTTCTCAGGTGTCTGAGAAATGTGCTGGATTACACGAGCTTTTCTTATAACAGTGGTAAAAATTAGATGGCAATTTAACTGGTTCTGGCACTTTAAAATAAAATATTTGTTTTGCAGAGTTTCTAGAAGGTGGTGTCGGCCATGTGGAAATGTTGTTCCGTTGCAACTATTTAGCACTAGTAGGTGGAGGGAAAAAGCCGAAGTACCCACCCAACAAAGGTGAGCTTGAGGGGTGGAGCCTGCAAACCCCTGCCTTGCCCCTGTGTGACCCTGCCCAGAGAGCTCCCACAGCAGGGCCCCCAGCTGATGTCCTGAAGGTCGGGTGAAGGGCATGGTGCAGCAGGTTTAAGTCACCGTGCTGCAGTGAGTTGCATCACTGCTGGTGCAGGGCTGACAGGCTGGTACCTGCAGGGGCTGCTCTCCAAGGCTGCTGACCTTATCACAGTGAGCTCTGCAAGGAGCAGGAAGCTCCCTGCCTGGCAAGCTTCCTAGGAAAACGTACCACTCTTTTCAACTGCTGCATTAGTTCTTTCATAACCCTCAGAGCAAACAAAAAAAGCTGCTTTTCTTTAGAAAAATACATCTTTATTGTCAGTTTTTGTGGTTGGAGTCGAGCAGCTCCTGCCTGAACCAGTTATAGTGGGAATTAGGGGGGTGCTATGTGGTGGCTCAATGCCCTCTGGTTAGCAGGATGCCTGTCTGCAGCTGCTTAACCATTGGATGAACCTCTTGATCAGACTGCTGGGGGAACTGCAAGTTGTTATGAGGGAGTTGTGGATCTCTGAATGTGCCTTGATGGTCTAATGCAATCTCTGCCCTGTTCTAGTCATGATCTGGGATGACCTGAAGAAGAAGACTGTCATTGAGATAGAGTTTTCCACAGAAGTCAAAGCAGTGAAGCTGCGAAGAGACAGGTAGGTACAGCAGAGGGGACAGACACCCAGCTTGGCTTTGTGCTCTTACTCATTTCCAGCTGCTTGTAAAAAGAAAACGATCCAGCTGTAACACCAGCAATTGCAGGTGAAACAGGCTTTTGGGGCCAGAATATTAGGTGTAAACATACCACAGTTTAAGTATACTGCTATTTGAAGCCTTGGTGAAAAGCCTACGAGACTTCCTGGTCCCCTGATGTAAGGAAATACTCTCCTGGGGCTCCTGCTGATTTTCTAGGTATGGAGGAGTGTGAAGAAAATTCCAGCAGATCCCTGGAGCAAGAGCAGCTGTGAACAGCTGGAGTCTGTGTGTGCGTGGGTGGAGGGGCTGGATAAAAGCGTTTTGCAGGCTTATCATTGCGTGGCTGCTGCAGGGCTGGGAGTCTGCTGCGAGGGAGGGCAGGAAGAACGTGGCTGTTAAATCAGTTGAAAGCCTTTGCAGCTCTGAATGAATGTTTGTGTCCCTGTTTTACCCTCTTGGAGTCACAGGAACCTCTGGTCTGTTTCAGAATTGTGGTAGTCTTGGACTCGATGATTAAAGTTTTCACGTTCACACACAATCCCCACCAGCTGCACGTCTTTGAAACCTGCTACAACCCTAAAGGTTAGTTGTGCTTGTGGGCTGGGGAATGGAAGCAAGTTTATTGTGATCTTGACATGCCATTTATCTTCAGCTGCCTCAGTCAGTTCTTTAGAAGTCATTAAACACTTACTGCACTGCAGTTGTGTCCTTTGGAGATGCTTTTGTGTTTATAGAATGGTTATTAGAATTTATAAATACTTGGCCCAGAAAAGCTGCTTCCTGTGCTCATGTTATAGATGTGATTTCTATAAGAGCTGTATGCTTTCTTCTGTAAAGAGCCTGTATTTTTGCTGGAAGGTTAATTATAAACACAAACTCTAGTAAAGTGCATCATTTTTCTTTCCTAATAGAGCTGGAGGTGTTGAACAGACTCTGCTCTCCTCTTAAAATCAGCCTAATGAGCAAACTGCTACTGTTCTTTTTAAATAGCAAGGCCTGGCTGTGGCTGTTGTTGAACCAAGGAGAGGGGCTCAGGCTCTTTCAGTGATGGCAGGGGCAGAAGGAGCTGGTGCAGGGCTGGCAGTGCCTTGGGGGAGTGTCAGGAAGGGTGGAACAGACACTTGTTGAGAGTGAAACAGGGGATGCAGGCAGTGCTTGATTGGTAGAGAGGATCAGCTGGGATGTCAGGAGGGTTTTCTCCACTAGATTATACAGGATTGCAATCCCCATCTCTGAGGGTTTTCATGCCTGCCTGGAGCCAACATGGAATTGCTGTCATGGAATCCCAGCCTGGATGCAGCTGCAGCAGCCTGACTGACAGGCAGGGGATGCAGGAGGAGGTTTGTTCTTGCACTGAGGTTTCAGGAATTCACTTGGCATCAGCAGAACACCTGGGATTGGTGTGATTTACCTTAAATGGGCCACAAAACATTACAAAGAAAAAAGTGCCAGTGCTGTAAGAGCCAAGTTCAGACACAAATGAATAATAGTTTAACTGATGGAGCAGTGAAGGAGACCTTTTAATTTCTTCTTAAAATAGCTTTGATGTAATGGCCTGACTGGGCTGATCTGCAAAACCACGCAGATTCTGGATAACCACAGCTGGATTGCATTGGAATAAAGTGATGAGAGCAAGTTAAAATTATGCTATTCCTCTGTTTAACTGTGCTCTGCACTCATGGACAGATGATGTTTTGAGACTAGCAATTAATGTAATGTCACTGTCCATTAAAATGAGATTCTGATTTACTCCATTTGCTTATCCTGAAATTATCAATACTTTAGAAACTTACATTTGAGAAGTTGATTAGGTTATAGAAATGATCCCATTGTTCTTTTCTTTTTTTTTCTTTTTTTTTTTTTTTTTGTCTTTCAGGTCTCTGTGTCCTTTGTCCAAATAGTAATAATTCTCTTCTTGCATTTCCTGGAACACACACTGGGCACGTGCAGATTGTGGATCTGGCTAACACGGAGAAGCCTCCTGTGGACATCCCAGCTCACGAAGGAGTCTTGAGCTGTATCGCTTTAAACCTGCAGGGAACAAGAATTGCAACAGCATCAGAAAAAGTAAGAATTATGTTCCCTGCCTCTGATGTACTGTGTGTTCTAGTGTAGTGAGATAAAACAGCAAATCACATCCTTTGGAGGAAAAACAGAGAAATACCTACTGGGAAAATCTGCCACTGATCTGTGCACTCTCAGTCTGTCTTTATCTTCCCTGCTCCTCTGGGATGCCCAAGCAGTCGACAGCCAAGGGCTGTGCCTGAGGTAGTATTTGTTTTAGCTGGCTGTAGCAGTGATTCTTTAGTGACATTTGAACACACCTTGGCCTAAGTAGTTCATGTCTTTGATGACTTCTTCAACAGATACTGTTAATTTTTTAAAAAAAAAAAGCAGTGGAAGGAAGCGTATTTGCATTCTTTCACCTTTATTATTTTCTGCTTAAATTCATTCCAAACCCACTGGCTGAAGAAATACTTGTTAATAGTTCAGTTGTCCTGGCAGGCTTCATTCTGCTCTGGCTTAGCCCCTGTTACAGAGCAGGACAGGGTGGGCTGCCCCCCTCACACAGAAAGGGAGCACGTGTTACATGGGGTGAAGACACAAGACACTGAGGAGAACATGAAGTTAGGGCGCAGTGCTGATCCCCTGTGCTGGGCTGAGGCAGAGAGAGGCAAATGTGACAGAACTGCCTTCTCCCTGGGAAGCACAGAGAGAGCTGCCAGGGCATTCATGTCCCCAGGGAATGTCAGGCAGATGGACCTGTCTCCCTGAGGCAAGCACAGTTCTTGCTGCCTTCTTCCTCTCAGCTGAAATCAGTTTCTTAAGGACAAGCCAAATTAATCCAACGAGTCTCTGTTTCACATAGGTTTTACTGCCCAGCCTGTCACTCAAAGAGTTTAAAAAAAGAAAATGTATCCTGAGTCTCTCTTAAGCTTAATGACTTCATGTCTCCTAAACTGAGTTCTAAAAGCTGCCAACTCCATTGCTAAATAGAGCCATTATCTGCTGCGTTTGTATTGAACATTCCTTGTTTAGCACAGAGGAGTTCAAGCAGCTTTTATTTTCCAACTGAACTAGGAGTCTGAGCACAGTCAGCAAACATCTCAAGCCTGTCTCTTAAATCAAAACTAAACTGTGTTCACCAAGTCTTTCTCTGCTGGGTTGTTACTTCCTGGTGTGTGACTGGAAAACTGCCTCTGTTAGCCAGGTGTGTAACAGGAGCTGCAGGTGGTGATGCACAGCCCAATGTACACCCAATCTTTATCAGAGGAGAGCACCACTGATTTGTTGATCACCTTATCTGAGACACACTGGCTCGTTGTGCAGCTCTGCTGTCAGCTGGGTTTGCTCCAGCTGAAGGACAGTTGCCCATTGCAGTGTTCTATCACCTGACTGGGTGGTGCCTCAGATTTGGATCAATACAGATCATCAGTGTGTAGTAACTGATTCTTCTGGGTTATGTCAACTGAACCAATTTTAAGACAAGACCAGCCACAGCTTGATTATACTTGGTGGGGAAGAATTGCTCAGTAGCAATGAAAACTGCAGTAGTACTGAGGGGAGCATGGCAGAAGTGATCCACAGATCCTGGGCATGCTCTACACCAGCCAGTGTCTGCAAATCAGGGCCTGAGCTGCAGCAGCACCTTAGAACTGAACTAAAAGAGACTTCCTGAGCCACTAAGTGACAAGATTGTACCTTAAGGCATTATAACATTGTGGTGATGGTGTGTGGGGAAACCAGTGTTCTTCCCCAAAATTAAGAGAGGTTTGCAAATCTACCAAGAAGAAAACCCCAAAGCAGCAGTGTGTGCAGGGGCATGCTGGTCAGACAAAATTTTAGGATGCATTCACAGATGTAAAGACAGTCTTCTGTCTTTCCTAATGCAATGCTTGATTTCTTTTCAAGGGGACCCTCATAAGAATATTTGATACTTCATCAGGGCATTTAATCCAGGAGCTACGTCGAGGATCACAAGCAGCCAATATATACTGGTATGTACAGCTGCTTCTGTGCCACCTGGGTCTGGCTGTGCTGAGCCCCTCAGGCAGCACAGGGTGGCTGTGGTACCCTGCCTGCCCTGGGCCTCTGCATCTCCCTCTGGGCTCACTGCTGGGAGGGGAGCAGGAGCTGGGAGCTCTGTGGAGCCTGGCACAGGCTGCAGGACCAGGGACTGAGCTGTGGCTGTTGCCAGGCTGTGACTCTGCTCAGCCCAAGGGGGAGCTGGGGGATGCTGAACTTCCCACTGGCACCCAGGGAGTGCCCTCATACAATTCAACACTGCCTGGGGGCAAGGAGAGCTTTACCCAACATCCTGCTGTGCAGGGGAGCAACCAGGGCAGAGGTGTGCCTGTCCCAGGAGCAGGGAAACCCTCTGCCCAATTCCCATGAAAACTGCCATTGTGCATTGCCTGCAGCAGTGCCAGTGACCCACACCAGTGATGTCCCTCTCAGGGCTGCTGCTGCTGCCCCTGCAGGCCCTGTTCTGAGCTGCCTGTTCATCACAAAGCAGCCCTGGCTGGGGCAGCCCCAGCTCCTCCTGAGCAGCTCTTACCACCCTGCCTGCTGGCCTGGCACAACTGCAGCAGCAGAACTGGCTGTGCCAGGGCTGTGGGTCTGTCCCAGGAGAAATCCTGCAGCTGTCTGTGTTCTCTGCAGTATTAACTTCAACCAGGATGCTTCCCTCATCTGCGTCTCCAGTGACCATGGCACAGTCCACATTTTTGCTGCAGAAGACCCAAAAAGAAATAAGCAGTCAAGGTAGGGATGGAACTGTTCTGAAGCCCTGCGGGGGAGGGGTCCTTGAGCTTTGAATTGCATTTAAAACACCAGCCATGTCACTCAGTAGCAAAATCTACATTGCCGAAGGTGGAAAAATGTATCTGCTGGGCTGGCATGAAGCTGCAGATTTAGGACTCCCTGGCAATTGCCAAGTTCCTGCTGTCCTTTGCAGGGCTGTAGCATTTCTGTAGAGTGGACTTTAGGATGAACATACTTTGTGGACACTTCTGGCAGTTTTTGCAGTCACTTAAAGCCAGCAAGGTAGTTGTAGTGTTTCCCTTCCTGAGAAGGGGAATTACTCAGATCATCTGATACTTACTTAAAGAAAATAAAAACCAGTAAAAAATCATGTGAACACTGCACCTTGTTCAGTAACTCCAGCAGCTCTGAGTCCACCCTAGTCAACACCTTACCAACCTCTTAATGTCTTTTTTTGTTTTCTCTTTCAGTTTGGCCTCTGCCACCTTTCTCCCCAAATACTTCAGTTCCAAATGGAGTTTTTCCAAATTCCAGGTTCCCTCAGGCTCTCCGTGCATTTGTGCCTTTGGAACAGAGCCAAATGCTGTCATAGGTGAGTCCCCAGGTTCTGGCTGGAGAGCCAGGCTTTGAGCTGTGCTGCCTTGGAGGGAGGGACTGCTCTGCTGAGACAGGGCTGAGTGTCCCTGTCATCCCAGAGCTCTGGCTGCTCCCAGTGCCCACGGAGGGAGGCACGGGGCTGGCACAGCACAGGGCTGACAGGGCTGCTGGCCCAGGCTCCTCCAGACACCTCTGTGAGGCTGAAGGGCAGCTCACACTGGAACTGGAGAAAAGGAGGGCACCTCTGGCACAGCCCCACTGACTCTGCTTGTTTGTGTTGCAGCAATATGTGCAGATGGCAGCTACTACAAGTTCTTATTCAACCAAAAAGGGGAATGCTCAAGGGATGTGTATGCTCAGTTCCTAGAAATGACAGATGACAAGCTTTGACTGAGGGAAGGGGAGTGCACGGCTCAAAGCACTGCCTCAGCCCCCCTGCACCTTTGAGGGACAGATCTGAGTGTCCAGTACTGATCCAGAAGTTCAGCAGAGCTCACGGAGAAGCCTGGCTCAACATGATCACAAGCAGCTCTGAAGTAGTGGACTACATATGTTTGTTCTCATTTCTGCAAGTATTCATCATTAAAATCTCTTTGGGTTACTGTCACCAACTCAAGTTTTCAAGATGTGGCTTTCAACAAGCTTGTGCCTATTGGGTTTCTCTTTAGTCCAAACTGTGACATGACTGTAGCTCCAACGAGAGTGCCTGCCACAGGGAAAGCTCTGCAGAGGCTGTCCACACCTTCAGCTGGCCTTAGGAAAAGGGATGTGAAAGCAGAAGATGTTAGGCATTGCTTTACTTCACTGCATGGCTGGGAGCAGGGGAACGCTGGGTCGTGTTTCCTCCACCAGGAGTCCTGCCTCCCCCTCCCCTGGCACAGCTGAGGGAACAGAAAAGGTGACAAGTATGGAGCAAGGGACACTTGTGGATCAAGTCCTGCTTGTCCTCTGACCTGGTGCCTGGGGCTGGGTGGTGAGGGTCGTGTGGCCCTGCTAGTGCTGCTTCAGGTGAGGAATCAGCATTTCCTGGCCAAGGTTCCAGACTCTTTGAAGCAGCTGGAGGCACCTTTGGGCCAGGGCTGACCCAGCTCCCCTCTCCTGTGTGAGCACAGCAAGCACCCAGGGCTCCTGTAGTTGTAGAGCTGATTCCTTCCATAATCAAGTCGGTACTGGTGTGACAGTTGTGAAACTGCTGCCAAACTGCTGCAGCTGGGAGGCTGGAGAGGCCATGTCCAGGTCCAGCACAAGAACTGAACAAGGTGGCAGGAAATTCCATGTCTGCAATGGCTTTAAACTTGCAAACTTGTCTTTTTTTTTTTTTTTTTCCTTTGAGCTGTCGCATACTCTTGCTGCCGGCCCAGGGACAGGTAGGTTAGACTGAAGCCACTGATTGTACACTCTTCCCCACAAATTGTTACCCTATTTCCTCCTGACCTAAGGCACAAGCTCCTAACCCAGACCCTGAGATAGCCCCAAGTTTGGCAGCTGTGGCACTAAACACCGGGGCAGGGAGGTCTTGCTCTTCTGAAAGCTAATTTCACAGATGCTTCAGTCCTGACACTCTGTGACTTCAGTTGCAAACTCTAACTTTGACAAGTCCCTTTTAGTGTCATGTAACCTACTAAGGACTAATTACCATGTTGATGTCAAGGTTGCATGTTGCTTTTACGCGTATTTAACCACAGGAATTGTTTTGCACACTTATTTGTAATATGTTATTTCTTTTAAATAAAAGTGACTAACTTTGCTGTATTCACTGATGGTCACAGCCATGGTTTCCATTGCTCCAGCTGGGGGAATAAACCTGTGAGTCAATAGTGGTGGCTGGTGAAGGACAGGAGCTGAACCTGCTGCATGAAGAGGGGACCAGGAGCACGTGAGCCACTGCCTGGGACATGAACCTTGTCTGTCCAACTTCCCAGTACAAACCAGTTTTTGTTCAGCACTTACCTCACCATTCCCCCCACTGCTGGGCTGAGGCTCCTCAGATTGGAAGAGCTGGACCAGCAGAAGGACCTGGAAGTGTCATTTCCCAGAGAAGGATGTGATGGGGAAGGGCTGGAGACCCCAAGGGTGATATAAATCCCCTCACTGGTCATGATCCCAGCACCAGGAAACTCCTCAACTCCCCCCTCCAGCCCCTGCACCTGCTCCAACAGCTCTGCTGGGCTTCAGCTGCCCCTGCCCTCCTGTCCCACTTATCCCAGAGCTGACAAGAGACCACAAACACATTAAACTCTTCTAAACATGTAAAATGCTCCCTAAACCTCTGCTCCAATGTGGCAGCAGGAATGAAAATAACAGAGCTGTGCAGGCAGCCAGGAGTGCTGCACTACCCTGGACTGCCCTAATACACATCACATTCCTTGTGCTACCTGCAATGGCTGTGATTAGGTACAGCTGTTGTACAGTGAACAAATCCAGCACAGGACTGAGTCTTCCCAGCTGCCTCTGGCTCCAGGTTGCTCTGGCAGTGCTTCACTGCGTTCCTCGCTGCAGCGCTGCCTCTGTGGATGAACTTACCCAGCTTGCACAGCTCTACAATCAAATGAACAGTGCTCAGTCAGTCACTTCTTGGGAAAAGGAATGGTGCTTTGAAGAATGTGGGCCCTGCACCTGGCATTGATGGACTGGTGGTAGCACATGGCCACGGGATTCCCCCCAGCCACCAGGAAAGCAGAGAGCTGGCACAGCAAGTCTAACACACGACTGTTCCTGGAACACAACCTATTCCCAGAAGCAGCTGCTCTTAAAGTGCAGGGATTAGCAGTTTCTTTTGTATTAAAAAGTAACTCAACGCCTTCTCTCCTCATTTTGCCATCTCTCTTCACAGTACCTGTGTCACAGTTCAGAATCCTGACAGGAAATAATGAGTCAGTGCACTAAACTCTACAGTAATTCCAGGTAGCTGCCAGCAGAAACTGTGGAATACAAGGATTGCTTTCAGAACCTTTAGGCAGTCACAGTAAAGGAGAAAATACAAGATTAATCAGTGCAGCTGGAGATGTGAGACATGGCCAGTTCTTACAGACACAGGGCAGAAGGGCTGTGTTGGACACAGCAGCCACAGAAATGCCACCAGGCTGGGGCTGGGTCACACTGCTCTGCCTCCTCTGGGGCACAGAACAGTTACACCACTCACTGCCTCCAGTTAAGCTGTTTTCTTCTTCCCCAAGGACTGTGTTTGTTCAGACCATGCTTTCTGTTCAAGGAACAGGTTTTGCCCATTCAGCTCTTCCCAGCAGTGTCACAGCATCCAAGGCTTGTGGAGCTGGGTTTCTCCCCAACTCTTGAAAGCATTGCCATGAAAACCTGACCCAGCTTCCAAGAAAGTTTTCCTGGTCCTTGAAAGCATTTCCCCAGCTGCTGAGAAACAGACTTTAACCAATGCAGGAAGAGGGGATCAGACACCAAACCCACATTCATGACAGTGATTCCAGAAAGTGACATCTAAACTTACTCACAGCAATGATGATCCTTGCAGGGCAGACACGTTCCTGTGCCATCCTGTGCCCCAAACACTGCAAAGCACTGGCAGGGTCCAGCCCCAGGCCCCTCCATCCCTGGCTCCCGGGGCACAGCGTGGCTGGAAGGGACACCTTGGCTTGCTGGGGCTGACACAGAAGCTGCATTGACCCCAAATATCCATTGATATTCCAAACACACTTGTTGAGTAATTTCAACTTAGTTAATTTGCTGAATAAAATTTAATTTTATTTAAAAAAATCTTATACACTATTATTCACCTAGCCCTAGTTGTGAACAGATTCTCACTTCTGAAAATAAACCACATTCTAGTCAATTCATTCAACACCAAATTAAATTACTAGTACTGGATTTTTTTTTCTTAAAAAAAGTATGTTAAAACTTTACTTTTTTTTTATTTTTAAAACCTCTAAAGAAAACGTTGCAATTGTACAGAAATGCTTCTTTTCAGGTTATGCTTTTTTTTTAAATGCCTGTTATAAATCCAGCTTGTGTAGAGTTTTTTTTCATAGTTTTTTAATGTATTATCTGCAGAGACATTGTAACAGTTCCATTGTGTGGATGAACACAAAACTTGTACAGATTTCTCATATTTGGTCTTTAGGTAAATAGTTTCCGAAAGCTGCCTAAAATAACCACTCCAAACTGTTCAGTCCATCATGAAAATACAGTTTTTTTCCTTTCACAGCAGGAAAGGAAATATAAATAATGCATCTTTATTACAGAACAGGACAAAAACCAGATTCCGATGGAGCCAACTCCGGCTCCCACTCACCTGGCTGCAGGAGGAACTAAGACGTTGTGTGAGTTGAAGACTGAACAGCAGCCTTGTTTCAATTGAATTTTGAAATGTAAAGTGGAATCTATTACCACATTAAAGTGAGAAATTACCGATACATTTTAAAATGTTCAACTGCAGAACACACACTTAAAAAAAAAAAAAATTGTTACCATAATCTGGTAGCCACTGTTAGAAAACCACAACAGCTACTGGTCATGGAGACCCCGAGGTCAGTGTCTGACATCAAAGTGTTACAGAGAAATGGGGCAGATTAATTTCTACTGAAGGGTGCTTAAGCTTAAAAATATCGAATATACCTCTGACAAGATAATTTTACTCTTTTTAAAAGGACTCGTGATAGAGAATTTTATCTTTCTAAATGAAGAACAGTCTGTTATCTTAAACATACACAATATTAAGCGAGACTCTTGTTTTACTTTAGACTGGAAAAATATGCCAGGGACAGTCAAAGTCAACACAAAGTAACAAACAGCAAAAGGTAGCAGAGAGAGAAACAGGTAAGTGCAGCTCTGGTCAAATCCATAGCAGTTCTTTACGTCAGTTAACGGCTCATTTACATCAGAGTTTCTAATCAGTTACATGCAAGCCCAAAGAAGCGTTTGATCACTACACATGGTAATAAAATTTGATTAAATTTATCAGGCAACTGCTAAAATATGAAAATTTGCAGATGTAATAAAGTAGCTTTATCTGAACTTGAACAGGACAGACAAAAGTAAATCATTCCGTTGGTTAAAAAAACCCTACATTCAGTTTTTTACCAAACAAAATTTCACATGAAAAGTAGTTGTGTGATTCCAAAGTTTCCGGAGTAGAAATGGAGTGATTTGAAATGTCAAAGACCCCATTGTTTTGCAAAGAAATGAAAATACACCTCAAAAATTTCTAATTCCACGTGTGAACAACAAAATACTGCATATCTATCAACAACTGCATGGGTGGGTGGTTCGGAAAGGCTTAGCTGCCACGGTGTCGGAATGGCTCCTGCCTCTGTTCCCTTTAGGAATATACAATCGTTTGAAACCAGTCACACTAAGCGCTATCATGCTGCCGTTACACTGAGATCCTCAGTCCTGGGAATCATCTGACAGATCCTGTTAAAGCTGCAGCCCTCCCAGCACACACAGTCCGTGGGGCAGGAGGGGCGGGGGCACAGCCTCTACAACAACATGGTTCTGCAGTTTGACTTTAAATTACCAAGTTTTAAGGCCACCTGTGTTGGGTTTTGTTTCAGTGCTGAAAGTTGAAGTCTGATTCACAGGGCCCCTTTCCCCACTGCGTGAGAACATGTTCCAACATTTTAGGTGTTAGATTTAAGTGTCTCCTTTTGGCACCACGGAGTTTGTTTTTGTTGGTTTTTTTGTGTTTGTTTTTTTTTTTTTTTAAAAAAAAAAAAAGAAAACTCCCCTAAGTTTCTAGTTCTGGCTGCCTTTGTCACTCACTGCCACGGGTGGGGTGTCCACGTTCACAGCTATGACTATGCTCTCTCCATCCTCTGTTTTGATACGTTTGAGTTCCTGCTGTTCTGACTGGTCTCCGTTCTGGCGCTTGGTGGGGAGCGATGCCGATGCGGACGCGTGGGTTGCTAACATATGCAAAGGACTTGCAGCAGCTGCAAAAAAGAGAATACAAACTTCAGCACCCTGATCCTTGTCAAATCAGGTACAGGGAGCAAACCTGCTCCATCACCGAGGGATCAATTCCTTTATTGTACCACGTGGGGTGTTGGCAGGCCCAGGTGAGATTCTGTGTGATTGTTCAATCTGCACCTGTTTAGATTGTTTAATCTAAACCTGTTGTGCAGATTAAGGACATTTTCTCAAATCACTCAACATTCACACAGATTTGCACCCAGATGGGAGAACAGGGAAGCAGCTCCATTTAGCCACTGAGAACCAAAGACAGGGAAGGATTCGATGACTGAAGATTTAGCAAATCCACACCATAACGTGTGACAGAAGTGGATTCACAATCCCCTTTGGTAGGTTCTGGCCAGGTCTCTGATCCCTGCAGGTGTGACGTGGCCTGGAAGGAGAGTAGGACCATGCCAGACCCAGCTGGGGCTGTTGGTTACGGCAGGGAAGTTCTGGGAGTCACAGAGCCAGGAGAGGAACGTGACAGGAGCAGCAATTCCCCTGCAGTGGGTAACAAGGGATTTGCCAAAGCTAAGGAGAAGGCAGGGCTGGAACAAGTCCCAGTGGTCAGCAATGACCCAGGTGACAAAATGCAAGTGCACAAGTGAATCACAGCAGAAGTGCAGTTCAAACATCCCATGGAAGATTTTAATCTTTCTCCTTCCACAGATGAGGCAGCACAAGTCACCACTCGTGGGTGAGCACAAACCTTGAAAGCCCTGAAGGTTCCTCCCTCTGCCCATGAGCAGCCCCTTCCCTCAACACAGACCCTGATTAAATTCACTGTTCATATGTCTTTGCAAAGAATGCAAAATGCTAATTACAGATTTCCTTGTTCATTGCATTTAATGAAACTTTATCTAGACATTATCAAGCCACCTGCTTTTTTCCTGCTCCCTTCCCTCAGCACCACTTCACTGACATTACCACGGCATTCCCTGCTACTGCAAATAAAACATCCAGTCCATGAGAAATTATTATTTGCTAAAATTGTAGTTTGTTATTAGTAAGCTGTCCTAGAGAGTATCACCTCTGCATGAACCAAGCTGTAAATGAATTTGTTCTGGAATCTCAGCAGTCATTCAGCTGCCATTAGAAAAGATACTCCTTGTACCATTTCTAAATAGGAGCCATGGAGATGGAACTTCTGAATAAAATCTGCCTTCCTGCAAATTTCATGTTGTTTAAATAAAAACCAAGAAGCTCACCCCTCACCTTCAAGCACACACAAGACAATCCCTGTTGCATTCTTCCAGGGCAAAGTGTCCCTGCCACAGCAGAGGGATGGAATGAGATGAGCTTTCCTGTCCCTCCTGACCTAAACCCTCCTGTGATTTTTCACTCCAGGGTCTGGTGGGTACCCAGAGACTCTCTGCCTGGGATGTGGGGGTAGGAAAAACACAAAAGAAGGATGATGTTTGAAATCTACGCTGAAAGCTGAGATAAGAATACCGAGTTAGGAAATTTTATTGTACAATAAGAAACATGAGATTCTTAGGGACCCCAGAGCTCTCAGCTGACTCACAGGGACCCAGCAATGCTGCCAAGCTGTTCTGCTGAGAGCAGGATCTGAAAGCACCTGCTGTACTACACATGGAAAATGGAACTGGAGTAGGATTTGCTCTGCATTTCTTTCTTCCCAGACAGCACAAACCTTCTTTCATCAAAAGCAAACACACAAATGTGTGTGCTGCAAACACACAGCCATGTGTTACACACACACTCAGGCAAACACAAACAAATCCATGTTTCCCAGCTCCCCCTTCAGATGCTCTGCCTGAGAATTATCTGGTTTCTTGCTGGTTTGGGAGTTACTGTAACAAGAGACCTGGAGCACACCTGACTCCACACCCATCACACACAGACAACACTGGCATCACAACTGTGCTCCTGTGTGCAGCCACATTCCCTGCACTCCCTGCAGCCCTTGGCTGCTGTGTCAGGAGCATGTTGAAATCAGCTGAGTTTTCAGAATCCAGCAAAAAGAGAATAAGAATTATTCCTTACTTTTAAAAATAGCTTTTCAGTATATTTCACATGGCTTTCAGCTCTATTCACACATCCCTTCTGACACAGAAAGTGCACCTCAAGTCTGACTCTGATGCTTTTGCTGCTCTTAAGCTGGAAGTGAAGTGGCAGCAGCCAGAACACTGACCTATAAATGTCAGTGATGGGAAAGGAGTAAAAAGGAAATGAAGCAGATAATTCACTCCATTAGAAAGACTTTTGAGCAGAAATGCAGGTAATAAATTGATATAAGACAGCCCTAAAAGTATTTCTGTAAACATATGACAAAAACCCTCCAGCTGAGTATCAGATAATACATAAAGCAAAACTGTTAGAACAAGCTGTGAGGACCTGCCAGCAGAGCAAACCTGCCCGTGCTGGGAGCAGGAGGAAATGTGTGCAATGATGACAAAGCACTGCTGCCCACTCAGCCTGCCAAGGCCCAGAGGGGAATGATGGATTCAGACACAAACCACCTCAAAACCTTACAGAATTTTGGTCTTCTCAGTACAGGTTCAATAAAGTCATAATAAAAAGTAAAAGTTCAAAGAGCCAACCCACAAGTTCTGGTTTTCCTGTTGGTGGATTCCAACAAACCACCTGGGAGCAGACATCATTTCAAGAGCTCTGATTTACAGGAACTTCTTTTAAAACTTGTTTCTATCCCAGTTTAATGAGGAGAGAGGACAGGTTGTCACCACTTAATACATCCCCATAACAACCACAAAGAGAATAAAAGAGGAGAGGGAGGGGAGCACAGGGGAGCACGGGGGAGCAGAGCAGGCAGTGAGGCTGTACCTGCAGTGCCCTGCCCCGCCACAGCGGCGCTCAGGGGCACGATGTGTGTTCCGTTCTGTGTGACAGCTTTGATGGGCAGCTGGTGCTGCCCCAGCGGCGCCTGTTGCACTATGGTAACTGTCTGTAAGGGCGTGGGCTGCGATGTCTGGATGATGCGACCAGCAGCTCCTATTGCAGCATGGCTAATAGCAGGGAGAGGCTCCACTTTCACTGGAAAACAGGAGAGGAAATCTGGTTAAAATTAAAGAACTGCTCAGGAACCACTTGGTTTCACTCAAGCAGCCCTCAGTGGAAGTGTGCTGTTTCATTACTCACTCCAACACCTCTGAGAAATTATGATTCAAAATCTTCAGTTTTAGCCAAACACTTCAAGCATTGCCCTGCAAGTACTGATGCCCCATCTCTGTCCCTCCCTAAATGAGGCTTGGAGCAACCTGGGATAATGGAAGGCATCTCTGTCCGTGGCAAGGGGTAGAACGAGACGGGCTTGAGGGTCCTTCTGTTCTATGATTCTACTGATCAGATACTGATCCCTCTGTATAAAGAGGTGCCAAAACAACCCCACAGGTTCTCACCTTTGACTTCCTTGTGGTCTCCATTCTCTTGAGGTTCTACCTTGGGCTGGGTGACCATAGCAGCTTGTGTGACGACCGCCTGTCCCGCGACAGTGTAAGTGTTTGCTGGTGCTAATCCAGTCACGTTGGTGACTGACACAGCTGGGATCTGGTGCACAACGTGAACTGTCTGAACTACAGGCTGCTGGGAGGTTGAGGTGGTCACGGGAGTTGCAACAGTGTAGGTGACGGGTTTGATAGCTTGTGGTAGCTGCCGTTGTACAGTAATTAAAACTGGCTGGCTAGAGAGAGGTGATCCTACCAAGAAAGAGATCAAAATTAGACTGACAATTTTCATTATTTCTTTTAAGCCAGTCATTCTTTTAAACTTCTCATTAAAACCTCAGAGAATTAACAAGCTCCTTCAGTAATGCCTGAATGAGCCAGAAGGTAATATTGGACAATGAAGGTTAGGACAAGTGGTTATTCCCAGCTCCAGGCTCAGGGTAAGGGCTGTCCTGGCTCTGCAAGACCCACACACCATTTGGGCACCCCAGACAAAGCTGTGTTAACACTTATTTAAGCAAAGCCCTTTCCACAGATGTGTGCTGCAGGTGTGGTGTGCAGCATGCATGCACTGGGAATGCTCTGTGTGCTGCACTGGGAATCCTAAGGAATGCTCAGGACCATGTCTGCCCTCTGCAGTGCCACATCACCACCTAGAAACTGGAAGGCAAATGTATATCAAAGAAGGTAATTAAACAAACATATCCTTATCCCATCATGCCTTATGCTCTTTTTGTTTTAAACAGGAAATTTCTCATCTTTCTTTATCCCTTCAATTCTTTTATCCCCCCCACTCTGGTAGGATGACATGGCCACAGAGATGTGAAAGGTTTTCCTTATTTCTCTAACACACACAACCTTACACCTTGTTTGGTTTTTTCCCAAGAGAACTGTTACAAGACAGCCCAGTCCTACACAGGACAGAGCCTGTCCTCAGTAATGTGACCCAAGGTTCTGGAGCAGCCCCAGGTAACAACAGAACATGTGTCCAAACAGAGCCTCCCTGGCTGGTTCTGAGCTTCTCACAGATCTGCCCTGAATGTGAAGAGGTGAAATATTCACTCATTTCTGTTGTACATATTAAGTCTCAGCAGTGTTTTGGTGTCAGCCCTCTGCCCCCAGCCCCAGTGCCAAGCTCAGGCTCCTCACCTGGGGCACTCTGTGCAAATCGCGCTTCTTGGATGACGGCGAGTTTTGGCTGGATGGCGCTGGGCTCAGGCTCCATGGGGACGGGAGATCCTTCCCTGGACAGGCTCTCGGGGGTCTGGACGCCACTGGAGTGCGCAGACAACACTCCAGAGTGGTTAGGAGAAGCTGGGGCACTTCTGCAGTTAGAAATGAAAGCAGCAGCTGATGTGTTTTAACTTCTGAACTGTGAAAGCCCATGACCTTCCTCTAATGAGACCGTAACACACTGCCCGCAGCAGGGGAGGGCACAGCTACAACCCAGAGCTCAGGATCTTTTAAAAAGCTTCTGTTAAACAGGGACAGAATTTAAAAGCAAACTGTAGGTACAGTTAACAGAGAAGAAGTGGCTGGATGCCTTCTTAGGGAGACTCTAAATCTGCAAAACATGAACATTTCTTCTGGTGGAGAAGAACAATGAGCAAATCTGAGGCTACAGGGCAAGTAGAAAAAGATCTGCACCAGCAGAAAGGCCATAACTTTAGAGAGGGAATAATTTAAACCCAGGTATTTCCCCATCACAAATTCTCCTCGAACATTATCAAACTGAATACAAAATTGTCATCTCTAAGGTCAATAAAATGGTAGCCGGTATCTGAGAATTTTCTTTGTAAACAGTTTTAAAATCCAGTAGATGGCAGTTAGAAATTAAAATTATAATTCTGCAAAACCCATCAAAGGTACAGCAAGGCTTGCATACATTAACAATCTGATAGCTAGTTATGCAAACCGAGTTCTTTAACACTAAAACCAAGCAATTAACACAAGCCTGGTGTATGGGGCAGCCTCCTAATGAAACACACAGAATTCAAACACTGAGTCTGGATGAAATTAAATTACTAAACTTGTGACTGTATCCAAAGCTATCAAGTCTGTAGCAGCCTGAAGATTAAACAACAGCCATAGTCTTTTTGTTCATCTGGTTTTCCTTACCTAGAAGAGAGTGGTCCCAGAGGGGTTCTAAAGCAAGGTACTCCCCTAGGCCGCCTTTTCCTAAAAGCCTGCTCTATTAATTTGCTTTCAGAGGCAGGGTCTATCCTCCAGAATGAGCCTTTGCCTGGTTCTTCCTGGGAACGTGGTACTTTGATGAAATAACGATTCAGAGAGAGATTGTGACGTATTGAATTCTATGGAACATAAAAAAATATGTAGAATTCATATAACTTTTCCAAGTCAGAATGTGGCCTACTGCAGCAGTTTGTACTATAGGAGACTCGGGGTGCAGCTCTTTAATTCCTTAATTTAACAGAACTCAGAGCACTACCAAGCAGTGCTGTAAACCTGAAAGGACTCTTGCATTTGTCAAATCTTTCCCAAATATTAAAAACCCAGTATGCTAATTGGAAATAACAGGAATCCCATTTATTTCATTCTCTCATGAGAAACACGGTGACTGAAACCAATGTTTAGAACACTACAAATACTTGTGCAGAATGCAGTGTTAAAAACAAAAATAAAAATGATCAGTGCTTGTACACCACCCTTCCCCAGGTGTCCCAGCTCCCTCCAGGAGGGCCAGCAGCACACAGCATATACTGATTCTGATCCTATGTGGTAATTCTGTTACTGTTCCACAGTTCAGAAAGAAAAGGCTAAATAACACAAGTTCCAAGGACAGCTGGATTGTTGTGAATTCACCCACAGACCAGCTTGTCTCAATAACAGAGCCAAGAATTTAATGTGTCAATTAAAACACCAAATGGCAGCAGGTCCTGAACCAGCTCCTCCAGATCTTTATCACCAGGGTCCCTTTGCACATTCCCACACCCTCAATTTACTGCAACATCCCCCCATTAGTCCAGCAGAGCAATGCACACAACTGCTGACACTCAAGTGATTCTATCTGTGCTTGGTTTTGGACACAGAATTTATTTTTATTTTTTCATTTTTTAACCTAGATAAACCCCAAAATCTCTCTCAGTATTATCACTGAACAAGAAGAGACTGATGCTTAGGATTCACTCTGAAACACTTGTGGGGGAACAGAGGTAAATGGGAAAAAAGCTTTATGTTACCAAAAGCTCTCAAAAATTTGCAAAGCGAATGTAAAACTTGCTCCAATATCTGAGTTCATGACCCTGATGGCAAGTTTGGAAACTTAAAGCAGTGATAACCACATATGATTTCTTGAATGCAAACTGATGAAACCAGAGATGGCTTTTTCCCTGCCAGAAATGGAAACATAACTAGAAAGATGCCAAGAACATATTTATAAATTATATTTATTTCTCCATATGCTAGAATAAAGGAGTAGATCCAAAAGTACCTGCTAAAATAAGTTCACAGAGAGGAGACTTCAAATGCTCATCAAAATGAGACCACTGTATGCTAAAGGATATAAATACCCCTGTTTCTTACAGTATGGGACTGGGACACTCTATATGTGTTTGTACTCCATGTTTTGAATAATATGTACATAAATAGTCTCAAATATGATTTCAAACATCTATCCTAAGTCACCCGAGCTGCAATCCAACTCCTAATGTGTAGAAGCTGGCAGAGCAGTGACTGAACAGCATCTGATTTTCAGCTTTTCCAATTGTTTCTATGAATAGTTGCTGATAAATGACTCCAGAACACACTGTCTGCTGTGCCTATCACCTTGGCTTTAGGAAGCCTTACACCCCCAAATCCACACCCTGCTCTATGGCAGAGCTCTTTGCCTCAGCACAACTGTGTGTGTGTTGGGTTCATGATGCTCACAAAGCAACATTATCTACACAGATACTCAAGGTACTGCAAAATAGGAAGCAAAACACACATCAACATTTTATAAACAGAGTCTTGTTGCTAAAACAACATGACTGCAGCCAGGATACTGCACTGTTATGTGGGAAAGGGAAACAAAAGAGACTTCCCAGCCACAACAGCCAAGTCCTTGACTAACCAAACCCTTAGCAAACAGCCAGGAACAGCTATGCTCCCCACTAACCTTGGGAGAGTGATCCAGCTTTTATTTAGGCCATATGACAAATAAGTATGTGATTAATACATAAAAATGTTTTCCTCTACAGGAAAGGTTTGTATTCTTCAGTCTTCCATTGTGCAGCCAATGTTAGCACTTTCTCACTTTCCCCTCACCCAATCTAAGTTTTACCTCCCTGACATTAGCTGCAGAGTGAGCACAGCCCACGATGGACCGTGTGCTGCAGCTGTTCCAGGCCCTGCAATCTGTGCTCCTTGGCCTCTGAGACACCCAAAGCAGCACCAGAGCCCTCACGTGTGTCTGGGAAGGCTCTGCCAGACTGATTTGTACTTGGTTAGTCATCCTGGCAAAAGCTGAGGCTAGTCTTGTGAAAGCGAAAAGAAAGCAGAAATGAATTCTGCAGAGTTGAAAGGTTTGGTCCAACTCGGTGCAGGAATGGGCAAGTTCACAAATCAAACAGTGCATGAAGCAGGGTGAGATAATGACAGATAAAACACTTGCTCCTTCACCTGCTGCATGGGCAAGATCACTGTTTTCAAACAGAACTGAACTTGGAGCATTTAATAATCTCAATTTTATCTCAAGATAGCAACACGGATGTTTACACAACTAAGTTACAGAACATGACACCATTCCTAGATAGCATACAGGATTCAAATCCACTGCCAAATGCACTTTGCTTTCCCCAAAGTCTGTCTGCATCCCTACTAGAGGTTTAAAGAACACCATTCCATCAACAAAGCAGGATTTCAAATACAGACTAGTGTAAAATGCCCACTTGGTTGGAAAACATACAATCAGAAGAAAGACAACACACTCATTTGACAAATTCTATTTCTGAAGGGTTATGAGGCTTACCAACTGCCTGCTCATAACCATTTACAGCTGCCAGTATTGCTCACATGTAAAAAAATAAATAAAAATTTCAGAAATCAAAATTACCTGCCAGCCCTTGTCTGCTGTCCTGTAGTAGGGATAATTTTTAGTTATGTGCGTATAAATTCCATTTAGTGTAAGCTGCTTATCCGGGGCCATTGTAATTGCTTGAACTATTAACTGTGCATAGGAGTAGGGTGGCTTAGAGTCATCCTGGACAAAAACAAGAAAAGTCTGCATCAACAAACTTTGAAGAGATACACACTGTTTACTAGATCAAAAGTCATAAAACATCACTAACTTGATTTAGGGCACTTTTGGACGGCCAAAATCTTGAGGCAGAAAGGAAACTGTGAAAGCTTTGTTTTTCTTATTAGCAATTTTAAGATAACATAAATTTTGCAGATATCTACAAAAGCAAAGAATTTTCAATAGCCTCCAAACAGATCTATAACTGAGAATGCAAAGAGACCCTCTCCCAAAGGGGACAGGGATTAATCAATCCATCAATCAATCAATCCCACATCTGATCACAAAACCATACACGTTGTTTTTACAGCATGTTAAATTATCACTGCATACACCTCAGCAAACAAAACATCCCAAATCTTCCATTCAGTTCAGGTGTAATCTCTGGGATTGGTTTCAAGCTGTGTTTACCTTTGGGCTGTCTCCCCCTGAAGCTTCCTTGTCGTTCTCTGACTGTGAATTGTCAGCCATCAAATGTAGGTCAGATGCTATTCCACGACTCATTTTGTACCCTGAAGAGCCTGCGCCGCGGGGGCTCGATGGGCAGGAATTTGCAGCACTGTAGAGCATAAAAAGAAGATCCTACTATTTTGTTATACAGTATATCACCACATTATGTCTCATCAAAAAGCTCTTACTGCAGCAAAGCCACTACCAGAGCTGTGAGGCTGCAGCTAAAGGGCTGTCAGGGCTTCCATTCCAAACCACCTTCCACGCCTTGCTATGGAACCACAACCACTGCAGGATGAAACCTGGCTCAGGCTTTCCTCCTCAAGACAAGGAACAGCTGATTGATCAGGATGTAATTTATTTGTGTAAGATTTGCCACTTTAAGTCCACCTTAGCTGCATCAGCAACCACAAATTTTCAGACACTTGCTGGAAACAAGACACACATCTTGCATGGAGTTTCTGCCATATGCTTGTGTTCAGTCTGCCCCCAAAAAATCCTGTCTCCTGTGCAGTGCTTCTGCACATTGGAGAAAATATAGCAAGCAGTGAGGTAAAAAAAGGTTTGATTCTCATTTAAATTGAAACCAGTATTATTTTAAGTCTGTACAGGTGTGTGCACATACTTACACATAGGTATGTGTATAAAAATCATAAACTTATCTACAAATGGGATGATCAGCAGTGACTCAGCTGATTTAATGCAGTATTGGGCAACAGAGCAGATACATTGCTAGAAAGCAAGAGATGACGCCAAACACAAAAAGAGTACCCCCTAACACATCACAAAAAAACAGGTAAAACTCTATATAATTCCACTGGAACTTCTTTCTACCAGTGGTTCCCTGCATTGCAGAGTCCACAGGAACTGCAGCTGCACCATGCCAGTTTTCTTCTATGATTTCCTTTCAGCCAAGAGGAAAGAGAAAGTCAGCAGGTGAGGTTTATCCCTTCCCCAAAATAATTTTGGCAGCTCTCTTGCAAGGACACACACCCTCTGCAATTCATACTGCAGCTGAATGCAAGGCAATCAAAAATTCCAAAAAACTATTCCAAAAAACTCAATTGTTGCACATGCTGTGCCCCCAGAACCAGCCTTATCTCCAAAGATAATCTTTAATCTTTGAATCTGTGGTTCAAAACATCAACAAATCAATCTAGACAATGTTATTTAGATCTATACACTAAAGCTTTAACAATTTTCATCTGTCAAGGTTTGTTTGTCTGCCTGGCCCCTCGAGTTTTTTGCTACCTCCTTTTTCATGTACAGAAGGAGGCAAACACTATAGATTGAGCAATATATACTAATACTGAAAGTATCAAAGCTTCACTTCCCAAGAAATTCACCCATGATTTGTTACTAGTGATATACTTACTATAAGAGATGGCATTTTTTAAGTGTTGTACAGAAGAATCCTTGGTTAGAGCCAAAATGTGTAGCAAATTTATTTTTTTAGATATAGGTCACTCCTGCTCTGTGTTTTCACATATCAGCTGACAAGATCCCTCTGCTCTGCTCACTTCAGCATATATTGACAAAGCGACACATATGGTATAATCAAAGCAAGTTTACAAGTCTTCCACAAAACAGGATGATTTGCAGAGAAACTGTCAGGCTTTGCTCTCAAAATAGACTCTCAAAACTGTCATCTTTTTTTTTTTCTGTAATAAACTACTCAACAGGTGCATGAAAGCCCTGAAGAGAATTACAAAATACATAGCAAGGCAAAGACAATGGTGATAGATGGGATATTATCTGAAATATTTGTGAGATGCTCTATCACTGGCAAGATGTGTTTTCCCTGAATTCTTATAAGAAAGCAAACCTGTTACACAGACAAGCCTAGATATCTTTTCTCTCTGTTTCCATCATTTAAGCAGGTATCATTAAATACTCCCAGACAGAGACCAAGAGCTTGGCAAGCATGCAAGAAGTCAATTATCCTTCCATTCAAATCTCATTAACAAGTGGTACCTTTTCAAAAAGCAGGCATGGACAGTTCTTTGCTCAAGTGAAGTTGCAGGAAGTGAGAGAGGACAAAAAATCTTTCAAAACCACATACATGACTGAAACAACTTTCAATGCTTTGACATGGAAGTTTTGCTCCTGATCTTTCCAAGACTTTGAAAAATTCCATCTGAAGTAATTTTGCCTGTTTGTGAGGATGGGTTGCTTGTGTTTAATTGAGTTTGGTCCCAAGTAACAGGTGGGACAAGGGCTGCAATTACCAAAGGAGCAGCAGGGCAAGGAAAATCCTGGCTCACCCTCCCTGGGATCATCCTGACACTGAGCTCTGCATCTCAGTCTGTGCTTTAAGTAAAAGGTCTGCTCCCCTCCAGCAGTGACTAACCAACAACATCTTCTGGAGTAACAGATCAGGCCATTTTCCACACCATTCTTCCTGATGATGAACTTCAGGAGGACAGTGGCAAATGAGGATGTTTTTAAAAGGTGTAATTTAAAATTGTCTCATTTGAAGAGTTGCAATAAGCATGCAAGGGCAAAAAGCAATTTAAATTGTTGGAATGCAAGAAAAATGCCAAAGCAGACTGTTACACATTGAACATGTTAAACCAGAGTATGACAGACTGTTCATGCAACCATGTCAGCAGAAAGGGGGGTTCTCAGCAGGTAAGGCTGAGCTTCAGCCAAATTTTGACCTCAAAATCAAAATACTGAATGAGAAAGTTGTGCTGAGCCTGACTGCACGTGGCCCTGCTCCCACCTGCAGGGTTTAAATACCTGATAGTTCCTGTGGGAGAAGGGAGAGGGCTGATCAGGTGAGCCATGTTGTCTGGAATGTTTATTGTTAAGGGAGAGATCTGGGGTTGCACAGGCTTCACTGGGGACTCCGGGGCCTCCTGTTTTTCTCTCTTGTCATTGGACAGAGCTGTGAATGTTATCTTGATGTTTGTGCTGGGAAACCTGAAAGTACAGCTGAAAAATAAAAAAAACAAAAACAAATATGTGAGCCATTTGTTTACAGAATGTAAGACTTTCTGAATAACTTGCACATTATTACCTAAGCTCATTTAGAATTTATAAGCTACAATATTTATGTAATTACCCACGATCATCTTCATTTTACAGATCTGTGTGACCAGAAAAAGATCCCCAGGTAAGCAACTGACATTTGTAAAGGAATACAAGCTAATGCAATTCTTTCTAACAAGGGCAGTTAGTGCATTGTCTCTAAATTTCTTGAGGTTCATCCTGATCTTGCAGTAGCCCCAAAGCAGAGCTATTTTAAAAACAAAACCTCATTATTTCATGATGCCAAGGAACGGCTTCAGCAAATGAACAAGTTGGTCCATAATAGCAGAATTAATCAGAAACATGAATGTTGGCCAATTTGAGGTCTAACCAGTTTCACAGACTGGTCTAAGAGATTTGGGTTCTTTTCTCTTAAAACACCTATTAAACTAAACACATAACAATTCTAATTCTCATTTACAGAGTATACTGCTGCTTTAGTACTACATTCAAATACCTTTTTTCAGAGCTGAATTTAAGACCCAATTTCAGTAAACTCCCTGTTTTCATGTATTACCAAGGATTAGGTGCCTAAATTTAATGACAAACAATAAATTAACAATGTGCAACTGTTGAAAATTTTGAAAAAATAAAATACAATGAATGTACCTTAGGATAATCCCCTTTCTACATCCCTGTGCACAGCATTTAGAATCGAACCCAATTAAACAGAACACGCTTGTTTCTAACGTCTCAGTAAATAAATTTGCCCAGTCTTGAGCAAATAAGAAACTTAATTTTGTCTCAACAAAAGCATCTATAAAAACACAGTTCAAATAACTTTACTACCTCCTCGTCCTTACGTTGTAAGACTACACTGAACACTAAACCCACAATGACATTTACACATCTCCCACATGATGGGAAGGACTTTCCAACGACACCATACCCAGAAACAAACCTCACTAAATGCAGGGCTTTAGGTTTGTTTTGCTTTTAAGTGCTTCTAGGCAAATGTAGTTTTATACAGAAAGGAAACCAGCACATGCTGGAACAAGGGGTAAGAAATGAGCTATGAATGCAAAATACAGACTGTAAATAAAAGTGATCATTTTTCTGGAAAAATATATTAAACATAAAAGTGATGTAAGAATTGGCAGGAACACTCAGCTCTGGAGTAGCCTTAGAAATGAACTCTCATGTGTTTTGGCTTTCATATCTTAAAATGAATCTAAGGATGTTTATAGAACAAAGGCAGCATTTGATTTTCACTATGTCCCTTGCCACATGCACCACAGTGGTTCTTTTTCTCTACAATCCACATTCAAGGATCAGGAAAAAGAGAAAGAATTGACAGTGACCTTCCTTTTCTCTCTGTCTTACTTCTGAGTACGGACCGTGTCCGCATTTAACAGACGACCTATTTCTGAAACATGCTCAATGTACTAAATTAGGAACAGAATCTATGCCAAAAAACTGCACATGCATTTCAGCAAGGAAGTTAAATGGACCAATTTCTGGGTTGGATTTTCAAAATACATTCAGTAACAACTCATTTCTTCCCTTTTTCCAGCAGAAAGTATTTTGTGCTTGTATCGTTTTAGTGCTAATGGAAAGGGGTCTTGGTTGTTTTGCTACTAAAGATATTTTCCAAGCACTTCTTTTAAGCAGCAATAAAAACAACACTCAAGTGTATGCAAAGACAGCCAAAGATTAAGTAAAAATCCCTGTGAGAAAGTGAGTAACATCTGTTTGACACAGACACAGACTTAAATTTTAGTCACCTTTCCTAAGCATTTCATGAGGCTATTCCATACCTGCAATTTTACCTTAAATACTTTATAGACCAAATTTATTTTAACTCAAAAAAAAATTGGGAAGAATTGGACATGGCTTTAGGTGCTAGTTCCCAGGTCAGAGTCCCTGTTGCACAGCACTGAGGAACTGCAGTCCTCCTGTGCACAGCAGAGTGAGGATGGGCAGCAGGCACATGGGGAACAGGTGGATCCCGCAACTACAGACACCAGTACCAGGAGCATGGAAAGGCAGAAAAGGAATCCTCAGCAGCTCCTTGGATATTCCATGTAGGCACACAGATATTGCAAGATCTCCCTTCTCACCCCACTGCAGGCCTGAATGCATCATCTCCCTGTGGGCATCTGTGGAACAAGGCAACCTGAAAGGCTGGTGTAAGTAAGGAAGATACAACATCCTTACAAATTGGTTAGAGCAACAAACACCTGAATATTATCAAAAGACCACATCTGTCAATTGATTCATATTTGCAAACAGTTTTTTAAATGGAAGGATATTTTTACAGCTGGAATTCAGCCAAAAAGCAGAATAAAGAGTGTATACTAACCAAGAGAATTCCTGAATAAATCACAGCTATGCAAATATATTATATTTACATCCAAAATCAAAGTACAGAACATGTTCTAATTTGATCAGAATCAAGTTGGTTTTGGCATATTCTTTAGTTATACAATGAACTAAACAAAAACCACAGAAACACCCACAGGGAGAGACCTCATCAAACATTTAGTCCTCAACAAGCTGAACTGGGTTTTACTCACTGTTCAAAAGCTTGCAACAGTTTCATAATACACTACCACAGGATGGCTGCTGGAGGAGAAACTCATCTAGACAACCCACTTACATAAAAATCCCAAAGAAATAAAGCAATTTTGTAAGATATTTTGTACATTTATTGATGACAAGTCCAGGTGAACATCACAACAGAGCCACTGCACAACCCAGGGAGCCACAGAGGTGGTGTCACAACTAAAATGCAACTCATTACCTCAATTATTCTTTAAATTACAAAAAGCTCCTTGTGGGTTGACTACTGGAAAACAGACAAGTATCACATCATTTCAAACTGTTCTCTAGACTATATCTGCAGCTCCCAGGCAAACACAGTGATGCTGATCCAGGCAGGACCTCTGCAGAGCTCAGGAACTTTGCAGGGTGCCAGAGAAGCGTCTGAGGGTAAAAATGTCACATCTGAATTTCCACTATTTTCTCACTTCCCCACAGCAGTTCTGTCCATACTGCAGGGAAAAGCTGATGATACACTTGCAGATCAGCCTGTGTGAAAATCTATCTGACTGGGAAGGAAGGATTTCATCCTGTCTTTATCTGGGAAACCAAAACACAGCAGAAGAACTCAGTTTCTTTCCTGCTACATAAACCCTGCTGTGACACCCAGTGCCTCAGTATCCTTTGAATTATTCCAGTTTAATTGCCTTCTAAGAACCAGGACCAAAATCAGACAGAAGCTGCTGTGCCACTTTGATCAGCAGGTTCTTTTATCAGCACCTCCAGATTTTACATTCAAATAGATTATAAGGGTTCAGCAGTGATAACCCCTGAAGTCACAGTAGTTACAACTGCACAGCTCAATTCCCTCACACTGACTGTGATACTGAACCCCTGTTAACTTAAAGATTCCCTGAGATTTAAACAGATCTAAAAGAATAACAAGATGCCTGGTTTTGAACTCTTGTTGATTTACTGAGAGCCAAGGACAGCTTCAACTTTTCACATTAAAAAGCCAAGACTTAAAAAAGAACCCAGTCAGCATCTGGGAGATTGCTTGTGTCGATTTTTGACTTCAAATACTTTCAAGGTGAACACAGGCAGCTCAACTCTCCCCAAAGAGAAGCAGAGGTCATTATCAACATCTGCACCACCAAACACAGCTTTTCCACTTCAGTTTTCTCTGCCTGTACAGCAGCCTGAGATGATAATGATACTATTTATACTTTCTTCTGCTATTTTGATCAGTGAAATAACAAAAAAAATCACCATGGAAATCACCATACTTCTAGCTATGGTCTCCTTTCCACAGAATGGAGATTTGAAACGAATTCATTTTCTAATTCCTCTTACCTACCTACTTGTGATCTACTTCCCAAACTTTCCCCTTGCTCCAGTAAAACTTACTCTCCCAGCCAATTCATTTATTTATACTTCTGGTAGAAGATGTGCACACTGACACTTAATCACTACAGTGCACACTCCCAGGCCCACTTCTGAAATACTTCTATTTGAAAGGCAAGCAAAAATTGAGTTTTTACATCTTTCAGACACAACTAGAGAGAAATCAAGTTTGGAAGGGACCTCTGAAAGTGTCCAGCCCAATCCCCTACTCAAAGCAACTTAGACCAGGTTGCTCAGGGCATTGTCTCTCCAAATTTTGAAGCCTTCCAAACATGGAGTTGGACAACTCATTTCCTCCAATTACACTCTCAAGCAGTGAACAGTTTTCTCATTTGCACAGATACAAATCCTTCACTTCAACTTTTACAGCTGCTTGTGCCCAAACTGTGACCCTGCTGGCACAGCCTGGGCCCAGGCTTCCTACAACCACTCCTTAGGCAGGGGAAGGCTGCACTAAGAGCCACCCTTGGGCTTCTCCAGGAAAAAAAATTAAATTAAATCGAAGTCTTTTAGTCTCTCTCCAGCACCAAGTCCATTCAAGCAAGGGCCCACTGGAATGTGGTGCTTGGAAATTACAATTTGATTGACTTCCTGCTAATGGGGAAATTTCAGTTTGAAAGCACAAGGACCCCAATTTCATCTTTTCTCCATTTGCTGCTTCATTTATTATTGATTCCATCACAATGGATTAATAGGATATTAATTATAGATTAAACAACATGTGGCTGTGGTTTTTAACTGGTTTTTAAATAAACAAGACTTAAAAGATGAGTCTTGACAAATACAACTAGAAATACACGGAAGTGAAAAAAATCTCAACAAGTTGAAGTATGATTACATATTTCAGTGTCTGAATTTTCTACCAAAAGGTTTCTGACTGTTCAACCACCAAGAGCAGGCATACTGAATTATTCACATCCAGAATTTATTTTTAAGACTTTGGGCTGTGTTTAATTGAACTGGAAGTCAATACCACAGTCCATTTCTGGAATAGAGTCATCACCTTTAGAGCTAAAAGAATCAACAAACCCAAAATTTATTAAGAAGACAAACTGAACTGAACTGCTGTTTTTATTTCAAGATAATCTAAAAGTACTCAACAGTTTAAAGTCTGGGCTTCCAAGCTAAGAACAAGAGTGATATATAAATCCATCCAAATAGTCATATATTGAGTAGCCACCTGAAAACTCCCAGCACCAAATGGTTACTAATCAAAGTTATTAAGAAAATACCACACAATTTTTACACTAGGCATTGTGTTGACTCTTTAAACAGAAATAACTGTTTAGATATTTGTTTTACAAAATCTTTTCTAGGATTCCATTAAAAAAAGTGTTGTAACATTTTGCCATCAGTAAGAGTATAGGAAAGGTTATCATGGATACACTGAACAGGAGTGATCCAGTATAAAACTAGTCAGAGTGTAATTATTTTCTTATAATCCTAAACAGGGATAACTTCCTCAATGGGTAATTTGTTCATGTAGGTGCTTGTTCACATGGTATTTGTAAACCTTTCTCCACTGTAGGCAATAGGAGTATCTGGTTTTTTTTAATTGATGTGGGACTGGTGATGAAAAGAAATTATTTATATTAATGTAACGCAAAGCCCAGCTCCTTTAGTAGATGTTTAGAAAGGACATTTTTGATGCCCTCCTGCTTGCAGGTGACCACAGCCTGTGAGAAACCACAGCATCACTTCCTACAGGGCCACGTCCCCATTCCTTGTGGAGGGATGGATTCCGCCTCCCTGCTTTGAAACCAAGTCCTGATGTGGCTAATTCACCAAAATTTACATTCCATTATTCTTGGCCATTACTAGTCAGGACACTTCTAGAGGTTACCCAAAAACCAATTGCCCTTTAAAGAGTGGCAGCTTTTTCCTCTGGGAACTGAATCTCGACCTCACACGTGTTCCCCTTAATTCCCTGTATCCTTTGCAATTGATTTCTGTGGCCCAAAGATCAATCTTTGCACAGCATGTCCTCCACACAGAGGCTGGGAGGGCTGGAGGCATGCTCGACCTCTAACGCCGTAAGGAACAAAACACTGGCAGATTTTTAAACCAGTAATTAGAATTTTCATTCTGAGCACTGGGCATTCTCTTCACAAGGATTTAGGTATTTTTTTCAGGTGTGCCATCTAACAGGATGGAAAATACCCTAAAGAGCAAGACCCATCTATCTCTATTTTCTGATCTCTTAAGATTCAAAAGCAAATATCTATGCAGCATCAGAAGTGATGAAATATTGCTGTAGCCTCATGTTAATTCAAGTTGGCCAATAAAACACTTGTAGCAAATTGTAAGCAAAGGCTGGAAATACAAACTAGCTGTAAATTACAGGCTCCCCCATGGGAAACCGCAGTTACAGACTTCCCTGCTCATGTTTTAGCAAGTGCATAAGTATGTAAAGCTGGTGGTTTATATTCCTTACAGGAACAGTGCTGACCTGCTTCAGAAGGGTCTAGAACAAGCCTGCCTGCATCAAAAAATGATCCTATGACAGCAGAATATTGATGACGACAACAGGAACATTCCTGAAGCAGCAGCAGCAAATACAAACGCAGTAATAAACACATGACCCCTCTGAAATGGTGCTCAGCCCGTTCCCACTCACAGAGCTGACGTCATGAGAAACTGGGCATTTTTAACCCTGTATTCACAGCAGGTTCTCTAAGGCTCTTTGAGACTTTAGACTGAAGTGTGATGAACTTGTTCCACTACAGCAAATTTTGCTGCAAACGTAAAGGATTCTATTAACAACTCGAAGCTGATCTCACTCCTCCCCTGCATTATTACACTACAGAAACGCACGTTCACAGCGCATCACAGATTTTCAAAGGTTCTTGTTTCAGCAGCCAGGATCTCTTTTCTTTCCATACCAACCACACAACACTGGTACCAATCAGCAGCAAAAACATTTAGGTTATCTTACAATCATGGCAATGTGCTGTGGTTAATTAAAACTACCTATCTCAAAATCGCAAATTTCCACTGTATTCTCCTCTTTTTCTTAAAGGGCAAAATATTTAAACCAGCAAGAAGAAAAAAAGAACAGAAACCCAAACAAAACCTACAGAATTTCAATGCAGTAGCCCTGCACAGGCTGCAGGACTGAGAAAGCACTTGGCCTGCAGGCAGGAGTGTAGGCAGCAGTTACTGTAGAAACCGAGCTCTTCCCTGCTTTTCTCTGAGCAAAAGAAAGACACAAAAGAGCTGGAAAACAGCGATCGATGGGAAGCAGCTTATAAAGCTGCTTGTCACATCTGCTGCAGGAAAACCAGACACTAATTCATTAAAACTGCTCATGTAATGCCTCTGGAATTTGAGGCTCCCCAGCCTGTGAATACAAAAGAAACTCCGCCTATGGAAACACTGCATTTTCGGGTGTTTAGCATCTCTGTACACAAAAGCTGTATGCAGAGCCAGGTTGTGTGGTCTCAAGCTCTACATTTCCTACTAAACTATAAAAACAATTTAACATTTGTCCAAAAGCTCGAGTGCCTCTACCTTTGCCAAATTGCAAACAGTCCCAACAAAGCCTACATACATCCCTCTAAAACACAACAGCTTCCTGCTTAAAAAAACCAAACAAAACACTTGCAACAAGAAAACAGAAATCAATTATCATTTTTTCTTCCTTCCAGATAATTGCATTTAACCATAAATATGCAAGCTCCAACTTTCTCTGTGACTGTAAATACCATTCCAAAACTCCCCATAAAGCACAGGATTTACAACCACAGCTGAGCCAAAGCTGACAAACCAAACCCACTCCATCCTTTACCACCAAGCTGGCAGCTTACAAGTGCCTGGCACCTCAGTCTCAGTCACAGGGTACTCGTGGGGGAGCAAAAGTTCATATGGAAACACTGAGGTTCTAATAATATCAATCAGTGTTAAATGAAAGCTACCAGCAAAGCAAACCAAAGTGCTGGGAGCCAAACAGGCAGTTCCTGGCATCTCACATTGCTTACAATTAAAGCAGTAGGAGGAGTACAGTGAACAAGTGCTGTCATGATGTGTTTTGACGCAAGCATAATCATAAAAAAAGTACTTGTGACTCATACATTACTTTAGTAACAAAAGCCTTCATTCATTTATTACCTCATCTGAGATCTGCATTCCATTGCAAAATTATGCCCAAACTTCCTAATCATTACCAAGAGAGCAGCTACCCACTGAGGCAGGGTTGCACAATGATTATTCCCAATTCAAGGAAGCAAAGTTTATTTTAGATCAGCTTTTCAAGGCAGAACTCTGCTTCCAAGAGCAGCACAACCCTTTATTTGACACAGAAATCCATGACTAACTCAGGCCATTGAAGAATGACAAAAAGTGCTTCCTACCAACTCGAACTTTGAGTAGACAGCAGTGTTTAATTTCCCCCCTAAATCTGCCTCTCTGGTCAAAGAACAGGCTTTTTTCAGCCTCTTCTCACACAGCTATGGGCATTAATTAAATTTCACAGTTGCTTACCTAAAGACATCTGATGGTCAAGAGCCATTCCATATCTGTTTCACTGTGGGCACACTGCTGGGCTGGGAGTCTTAACTGAAATCAAGATTTTGTATTATATTCTGAGATTTTTTGTTTTGTAAACCAAGCTTGCTCTCCAGAATGTTTGTTCAAACAACTTTTCAAGTTTCCTTCTATTTGCAAATTCCAACTTTTCTCCTGAGTATGTAGAACCTCTAGAAATGTTCTATGCACTGACTGCTCCACAGTGTAACATAAATTTAGGTTCCTTTGTCACTTGTGTGGACACTCAAGAACCAATCAAGACGCCAAAAAGTCTGAAAAGAGACAAAGTAAAGAAACCAATCTACAACAAGCACGTTGTTATTGGAAAATATCCTTCAAGAAGCACTTCTCCTCCTCCTCTCCTGAGCTGTTTTCAGACCATGCCAAGTTCTCAAATCGTGGGCTGTGTAAGGGGCAGCAGGCAAGTACAGAAGGATAAAAGCAAATAAAAACAACAGACATGATTTAACCAGTCACAGAGTCACGCAAGTAGGAATCTGTCCAGGAATAAGAAAAATAGACTCAATAAAAGTTTTCATGAGAACACAGGCCAATCATTGTCATGTACTGAGGGAGCACCAGCACAGAGGAGAGGGTACAGCATGGCCACAGAGGCAAGGCATTAATGTCTCCAAGCATAAACTTGGGCCCATGTTTGTCATCTGTCTCTAGAGTGAGTAAAAATGGGCAGACACTTCATGATGCCTTTGACACAGCAGGGAAAAGCTGAAAGTGGTTTGAATCAGGGCTAGGGATGGCTGTGTTGCACTGGTTTAAAGGGAGCTCAGGTGCAGACACACACATGCACTCCTACTCACACCTCTTCAACATTAAGCAAAATGAAACCCACCCCAAACAACACCTACTAAAGTAATGAACAACACAAATCAAGACTCCTGAAGCACAGGTTCTCTGCAATAAAAGCCTGAGCTCGAGGATGTTTCATGGGGTACAGGGATGTGATAGCTCTGTGCTCCAAACAGGGCAGGCTCTCCTGGGCTTCCTGCACCAGCTCTGCTCCCAGCCACCTCAACTCCAGTCCCCTGCTGCCAGGAGCCACTGGTATCTCCAGTGATAGATACTGATTCAGCAGAAAACTACACAAGTTGAAATGCAGAAGTCTGCTGATGCTTTAGTAAGTTTAAGCCACCTCATAGTCTAATTTTGATTCAAAAAGACATCATGAGACCTGAATTTTAAAGCTGTGCTGTACTATATATTACACAAGACAACACTCCCAATATGCAGCTGTTCTAGCCATTCTCTTTGAAAGCTTGAGATTTGAACTAATATAGAAAGATAAGCTTCCAAAACTAATTTCTGTGCTACTTTCAGGGTCTTAACTATAACTAAGCCACTGCTTAGTGTTTCATTAGGAAACACTGACATACTGCACACAGTTCAGCTCAGTAGATCCACTGGGTTTTGAACTCTGAGGGACACCAAAGTTTAGGGATAGCAGCATTCACATGGGAACAGTGTATGTGAGAAGCCTGAAGGAAAAACAGCACCAACAGTCTTCAAAAACAGGGAGCAGGGAGGGAGTTAAGAGTTCACCCTGCACACCAAGTAATCCCCTTCAAAACCCAAGGGATTGGTTTTAAAAGAAAAGGCAAAGCTCTTCCCTGATAAAAACTGCTGGAAAAGAGCACTGAAATTTCATCATCTGCCTGCCCATGAAGTATTATTCCCATTTTCAAAAACAGATTAAACGGATTTGTGACTTGGCCAAGCTGTTTTGGCAAGTGTGCAACAGAGTTGGGAACAGAACATATTTTTCCCAACACCCAATCTTTGCTTAAACCATTGGATCATCCCCCAGTTCTTCCTTTTTCTACAACCACTTTAAGAGGCAAAATGTCAGGTGAGAGCCATGTCTCCAGGAAAAGGGAGATTAGTTCATTAAATTAGACTTAAGTAGCTCAATCAGAGTTTGTTGCACAAGAGAAGCTGTTTAAGGAGCACAGTAGTGGCTGTGAAGCCAACATGGCAAAAAGTATCACACACACACATCTTAAGACATTTATCACATTCTCCCAAACAGAGCTAAAGAAACTTCCATCAGTACTTTACTACTACACATGAAAACTGCTTATAAAATGCACACATTCTAATTAAAAGCTATACAGTTAAATACTGAAGGGTTTGAGGATGCTAAATGACACAAACTTAATTTCCTGTGTATCTGTGAGAAGCAGGACTTTAAGATAATTAAAGCAATAGTTCAAGTAATTAAAAAAATAAAGAAGAAAAAGCTAAAATTTCTATCTTAATACTGAAAAGTATAGGGAGTGAAAATTTTTTTTTTTTTGCCATTCTTTAGTACTAAGGAGTTCCTCATTCCAGCTGAAAAACAGCTGCCAGGTTACTGCAGGCGTTACTCACTCCTGTAACTTGTCCTGTGCAGAGGCACCCAAAAACATCCCCACAATGCACACCTGGAGGTGCTCAACAACAAGGGCACATCCTACTCCTGGTGATACTGCAGGACTCACTTTCATTTTGTTTATCTGTGTTATATCTATTGTTTTTAATTAATCATACTCCTACCCTGCCCTATACCAACAGAATGAAATTGAAAAATCTTTCACTAGCCAGAAACAGCCAGGTTTTTTTAGTTGTTGTTTTTCTTTTTTTTTTTTCAATAACCAAACTGTTTTAGTGATGAAAGCACAATTTTCACCTTTTATTTCTTGTCCTATGTAAGCCAAGGACACCACTGTACACTCTTCAGCCTGTAACTGCAGTCCTGCAGGGTCAGAATCCACAACGACCAGATCAATCCCCCACAACAGAGAACGTGGGATGGAGGGTGGTGACAAAAGCATCTCCTTAGGTTGTGTGAACCAAACCCAATCTGACATTTTCTGAGAGTAAAACAATCCCATCTTGAGCTTCTTTTGATTTAGCTTCAAATTCCAATCCTTTTTTATTGCTATTATTTTGTGATTTAGCTCTTCCAGACCACTGAATTTTCTAGAAACAGAATATCTTAAAGAAAAAAAAGTCCTCATACACAGTACATAATACATAAATCATTCTGTGAGACACAACAGAGCCAAAGCAACTTTGTAGGCACTGACACAGTATCAGTTAAAGACTTCCAAAATAAAAATTAATATTGAGTTGACTCTTCCTTTGGGCATGCAAATGGATGTAGTTAAGTTTATAAAATGATTGAAATGCTGAAAAAAAGCAAGCTGCAATCAACTCCAAAAAGGTTCTTAGGCAGAGGAAGATCCTGCCAACTGCTCAAACAATTAAACCTCCCTGGCTGAGCAGAAACTTTCAGTTTTCCTGCACAGAGATACAGATAAAGCAAGGTGTTTTACTTCCATCCTCCCTGGAAAAGCAAGTGACATTTGTCCAAGTCAGCCTTCCCCAGTTTATCAACTGAGCATCTTCCCTCAATGGAACTGTCAAAACAGTCATATAACAAAAATTCCTCCAAATTATCAATTATAAACTCCACACATATCTGTAGCTGGATTTTTCTTCTAGCAGAATACCACTTGCTATTAAAATTCCATTTCTGCCATGCACAAATATTGATCACTACAAATTCATAAATTTTTTGTAGTGAAATTACAACCCAGGATTGCATATTTAACAATTTCAGCAGTCATAGGATTACTTCAAAATTCCACTGCAGAATCTCCTTGTCTGGCAAAGCTGAAAAGATGCAAATGAGTTCAATGCATATGCTGCTGCACAAAGAGAACTGCAAACACTAATTTTCACAGCACTTAAATTAACATGTTTCCATTTACACTTAAGAACCAACTGGTATTTGAAAGATTTCGATTTTCAGAAAGATGTGCTGTGGTGAAATGTTAATCCCTAGTTACAGAAAGTGTTTCCTATTTTCCTTTATGTGTACAGCATTATACTACACTTCTGTCAATAATGACAAAAAGCTTTTATCCTGACAATATATATTTTTTCAATCCTTATGTCAGTATAGGAAGCACCACAAAAAAAAAAAAGTGGCATTTCCCATAATAACCAAGGTGCCCCCAAAGTTAAATTTACCATAAATACTGAAGTAGCAGCAAATACTACTAGAGATGTGGAGTTCATTTCCCTTGTTTTTAACTCATACATCTAATTATTTTATAGTCTTAGGGCCCTAGGGTGACCAAGACACTTAGAAATGCCTATCTGAAAAAGTAAAAATTCTAAATCCTATTAAGGAAAGGTAAAGCAAAAATGGAGATGATAACTAAAACATTAATCTAAGAGATATTTTAATAATTCTAGGCATGACCATGGCCTTGCCCAGCATTTTAATAACATGTACACCTTCCCAGTACACAACAACATGCAGGCTTTAAGTCAGAAAAGCTAAAAACTAAGATAACAGACACCTTAGATGATTAAAACCAGTCTGCATAAACCTGCATTTTTTTCAACATCCTTTCTCAAAAATAAGAAATCATCAGGATTTTTTTACAAATTGCTCATTAGATGTTAACTTTAAGGCACAAGTTTGTTTGTTGGTTTTTAGAGAGCCAAAAAGATGCATTAGGTATTTTTAAATCACCACTCCTTTAATCATCACCAGGAATCACATCAGAAAGACCTTATTAATTAGTTCATTTATAAATTACATCTTTCACTCAGTTTCACTCATTCTCCTGAGAAAACACCAGTCACTTGATATGAAAGTGCCAGGAGAATTAGGGACTTTTCCCCAAGAACTGCAACGGTAACAAGAAACCACACCCTCACCTAATACAGAGAGGTTGAAAGACAACAAGAACCTCGAATTCTTCATCACTGCTCAGAAAACAAAACACAAACTTTAACAGAGACTACAGAAACTGCTTATCAAATATCTGTGTTTGAAGATATGCCTGTGGTGAAGAGCAAAAGGAGAACTACCAACCACACAAACACTTTGGACCTGCTAAAAATAGCACCAGCACAGCTTTGTTGTTTTTCCAGTCCAACTTCATTGTCCACCGTGGTCTCCTTTGTTTTTCTTACTCCAGGGTTTGTGGCTCACATCTGTGACTGTGAACCACGACCAGAAGCACCAAGGATCTCTCCTGCCTGGCAGTAGGTGGCCAGGAACATCTCTGCTTGTTAAACCCCTCAGAGACAGAGCCAACCACACCAGCAGCAACTGACCCAGCAGAACAATGTTCCATAAGAAAATTGTGTGCTTTGGGGTTAGTGTGAGAACCTGCCCACAAGGGATCCAGTGGTGCCACAGCTGTGGAGTGCTCCAGGCTCACCCTGGACAGAAGGAAGCTCAGGGGGGACTGCAGCCAGATGGGGGTTGGGCTCTGCTCCCAGGGAATGAGGGACAGGACAAGAAGAAATGGCCTCAAATTGCACCAGGGAGGTTTAGGCTGGATATGAGGAAAAACATCTTCACAGAAAGGGTGGTCAGTCCCTGGCCAGGCTGTCCATGGCAGTGGTACACCCTGCAGACAGGATCAGGAATCACAAAGAATAAGACATTGCAAGAGGAGACAACTTTCACACTGGCCCATATTTAACATTTTTATCCATGGTCAAGGGGACTGAGGCTCCCTCATTCATTCAGCAGATGATGCCAAGCTGGGTGGGAATGCTGCTCTCCTGGAGAGCAGGAAGGTTTTGCACAGGCTGGATCCATGGGCTGATACCAATGGTTGTGAGGTTTAACAACAACAACAGCTGAGTATCAGCCCAAACAGCCCAATGACACTTGGCCTGTACCAGCCATGGCCACAGGGCAGTACCTGTCCCCTGTGCTGGGCACACCTCCAATCAGTTTTGGACCCCTCACTGCAAGAAAGACATTGTGGGGCTGATGCATGTCCAGGGAAGGGAAAGGAAAGGAGCTGTGGAAGGGGCTGGAGCACCAAGAGCAGCTGAGGGAGCTGGGGGGACTCACCCCAGAGAAAAGGAGGCTCAGGGGGCACCTGCAGCCAGGTGGGAGCTGGGCTCTGTCCCCAGGGAACGAGGGACAAAAGAGGAAATGGCCTCAAGCTGTGCCATGGGAGGGTTAAGCTGGATATGAGGAAAAATTTCTTCACAGAAAGGGTGGTCAGTCCCCAGCACAGGCTGCTGAGGGCAGTGGTGAAGTCACCATCCCTAGAGGGATTTAAATGACGTGTGGTTGTGGCACTTGGGGACATGGGTTAGTGGTGGCCTTGGCAGTGCTGTTTCGATGGTGGGACTCAATGACCTTGAAGAATAATTTCCAAATTAAAAATTCTATGAAATGCTAATAAAACCACATTATCAATCTTATATTAATATCTTCCCATCTGGCAATGGAAAAAGTTGCACTTCTGACTTGACAGAAAACTAATCCCAAACCTCTCCCCTTCCCTTCCCTTCCCAGGGATTGTTTTTCAGGCCCACCAGTAAACTAATCTGACTTAAGCACACAACTTGAACTCGAGCGCTCTCACACAGGGCAGGGCAGGACAGTTCTTTCAGCTCTAACTCCCAATTAGTTTGTTTCAACTAACCTAGAAACCAAAGAGTTAGTTACAGTTTATCTGCAGGGCTTGAATTTTATTGAAAGGTATGGTTAGAACAAAGAGAAAGTGCTGTTTTAATGAACTTGTACTACTGTAGAGATCTAATGTGAATATTAAAAAAAGGCTTCTAAAAACAGGAACCATGAGAAGAATACTTTTAATTACTGCAAATGCTTGAAAAATCAAGGTTACCAACGTAGTTAAAATGAGAAGCAAAAGTCTTCTGTAACAGTGTATCCTTTAAGTAAATGCACTTCCAGGAGAAAACTGAATTTCAAAGAATAATCTATATAAAGAAGCATGCAATGCTAAGCCTGTTACCTACAGTGCACACAAATAACTATGAGATGATTCATTCTGAAAAGCTCACCAAGTCCAATTAATTTTATGTCAAGCCTGATCCCATCCAAGAGGTAACACTCCCTAAAATGTTATGAAACACACAGCAAAGATGCATTATATTTGTATGTACATTAAAGTTTTATCTACTGTTGCTCTCCAGAGCTCCCCAGCCCATCAGTGTGGGTCGGTACTCACTCATTTTGTACCAGAATCCACAGCCCAGAGTTGCTGCAAATGAAGAGTCACTAGCAATCTGGGAACTTCAGCTGTCATCAAAAATCAGTTTAAAATCAGAAAAGGTCTATGGAGTGTCTGCTTCACATCATTTATCTAACTAAAGATGACAAGGGATGAGGGAGAAACTCTGCCATTTCACAGAAGTGAAACATAACAGTGAAAAATTGACACAGAGAAGAGGTATCACAGCTAACTAATGAATATAGACCATGTCCCAAGAGATCAAGTGTAAGGTCATTTTATCTCTCAATTACAAGTTGAAAATAATCAGACTGGTCTCCACAGTTTCAATGACATTACCACAGGAATTACCTGGGATGACATCCTAAGAGAATGAGCACAAACAAAATAGGGGTGGTGCTAAACAGAGAATTCTCTGCTGAACAGCAGAGAATTTTAGAAATACAGAATCAACTGCAAGAGTAGAAAAGAAGATTAAAAAAAAAACAACAACTAAAAGAGAAACAAAAGGCTCAGTGCTTGATACTGACAGAGGGGAGAAAACCTGTCAAAAATAAACTGCTTGTAACAAAAAGTAAATAATTCATGGGCTAGGCTGAAGTGGGGGCATGTGCTGGTCATATGTTCAGCGTATGTTACTGGCACCACTCACCAGCATGTTCCATGTTGTAATAGCTGAAACATTCCGAGCTGAAATGTGCTGCCTTCAGGGACGACATGATCTGGGCAGCCCTGACGAAACACACACCACTCCACACGAACACAGGCTAATTTTGGCTCCCAGGTTATTTCTCCATACTCCAAACAATGCTTTGCTTGGCACTAACTCCCTTCAAGAGCTTACATTAAATATAACCAGTGGTAGTGTGAAGCAACCTTTAAAAGCAGCAGACTCAGTTTATCCAAGATTACATAAATGACTACTGTAGAGTCTGTGGCTCCTCGAAGCAGGCACACATTTCAACTGCTCAGCAGCCTCTGAAGCTGTGCACAACTCCTCTGTGCATTCACCACCTCAAACACTGCAACACACAACACGCTGCCACCCGTGGCCCAGATGACACTGAAATGCAATGGTGATGTTTTAAGACTCCAGAACACAGTGAGGGGAACCCAGATTCAGATGGAGCTCAAATATGCAATTTCAAACACTTGCTGTCTGCAGCAGCCAGCTCTGCCTCCCCACTCCAGTCAAAGCTGTACAAGAATGCTGCTTCTGCTGCACAGAGGTGTTTTGGGGAAGGATCACCCCCTCTGCTGCCCAAATCAGCACTTCTGCACCCAAACCAGTAGCTACTATTAGATCTATTTACTTGCTTTGTAATACCTATCATGTAGCATTTCCCTTTTAAATCCCTCAGAGTGATTGCTCTTTCCTCTGTATTTTTGTACTAAATCATTACCTGCACAAGTCAAATCCTGTCTCCATTTAGAACATCTTTAAGAGGGTTATTCTAATGACTTAAAGATGGTGTGAAGCATCACAAGTATCTAAAGACCTTTCGGATTTAAAAATAAAAGTCTCCTTCATTCAGTGAAGAACTTGGTTAAGTCCAGCTCCTTGCTCTGTGTCAGATACTGTCAGTATGCTCTCTGTCAGCAATTTATTTACCACAAAACATCCCTATAAAAACACAGGGCAGTTGTATATATTCTCTTCTTTACATCTCCTGGGGAAAGCTGGAAGAAGCAGCTCCCATAAGAACAAAACATTCACAAGAAAGACAAAACTGTGCTGGTGTAACACACCCAGTAACCAGTGCTTCCCTAAGGGGAGCACAGGATGTCCCAGCTGAAGTGCAATGTCCCTGCAACAGGCTCCCAATCCCCCTGGGCCTTACCTACATCTATCAGAGTAATTAACCCTAAACTATTTTGACCTTCCAGAAAAGGAATTTTTCCGGAACAACAAGAAAACCACCAAGCGCTGCAATATCAAATGTTGTTGCAAAAAGAGCAGGTTGCAGAAACAAGAGTTTCCTTGGGGATGAGGCAACATCACCTTTCAGCAGATGAATGGAATCAGAGTCTGAATATTATGAGAATTACCAAAAACACACCCTGCCTCCTTGAGCCTCCCAAAGAGACCCAGACCACACATTCCCACATTGCCATCTCCCAGGTTCATTTCCACAACACCAGGATTTCTCTTTTTTTCATTTAAAAAACTGTGGAAAAGCCTGATTTTTACAAATATTTTTGATTAAACCAGCTGACCCCGTTTCTTCTCCCTGTAGTCAAGATTACACTCTCCCACACTATGGTTATTTTGTATTCTATATAACCATGCTTTCCAGCTCTTGAGATAAAGTTCAATTGTTTTATGGCACACTTTTCACACTGCAGCTAACTCAAAGAATTCACATAGACAAACACAAATAATCTTTCCTTCAGCTACTATTAAGCCAAAATAACTTTAAAACACTACCCCCAAACTTAAAACTTTTACAGATTTTTATTTTATCCTTCTGGTTGAGGGTTGAATTATTTATATTCAGATGCTTTGACTCTTTTGCAAGGCTTGCATGCTTCTTTTCTTTAAAGGCTCCAAAACACCCAGTTTGCTGGTAGCCCTAGATAAGAGTGAATAACCTCACGTAAGAATCTTGAGTACTTACTAGTCCACAGCAGACCAAACTTATTTATAGCTAAGTAGCAAGCTGGGGTTAGTGATCTCTTCCAGGCTCAACAATCTTCCAACCTCAGAATAACCACCCCATAAAACAAGCAGGGCTGTTTCACTCCTGACAGGAAAGTCAACATCTGTGTACGAGGGTGTGCTGGCAGATGAGTGCTCTGGCTGCCTGCACTGCAGAAAACAGCAAAAGCCATTCATAACAGGCCAAAATTCATGGAGGAAATTTAAAATCTTCACTAGGAGCTACTTTGAATTTGTATGTTTAAACACAGAAAGGTAGAAGGATCTAAGCTCTCCACCCAACTGTGAATGAAGTTTTTAATTTTACCTTGTGACAGTTTGACAATTAGTGACATTTTTTCTATCTAAGGTAATATTCCCTATATCCTATGAGGCAGTTAAGGAAAAATCGATATATGTGAAAACAAAGTTCCACCAAAAAGTCTCAAAAAAGAAAAGAGAGGAAGAAATAAAGAAAACTGTTTATTTTTTAAAGTTCTAACAGAATTCTGGCAGAATCTCAGTTCTAAGTTTTGTTACAGAAAAGGTGAATATTCATAGACTAGTTGCATTTCTCAGCTTTATGGGCAGACCAATACCAGGAAAAGGTTTTAAAAACAAAAGCCTGAATTTCAATTTAAGAGGATAAACAAACAACTGAACTTCTCCTGTGGTTTTTACCTATTGCGTCTCTTTCCGGTGTTGCTACACGCGCCTGTCACATGAACATCTTAACTGAAACACTGTGGTTTCCAGGCCCAAAATTTCTGTGTCAATTATCAATATCTAGAAAGCTGAATGAATAATACTGTACCCAACCACAAACTGTAGAGTCCACCCTACACTCAGACTTCAGCCCTGCATTCATTTCAGAACCTGCATTCCCAGCAGAGGGGAACCACCTCAAACTGCTGCATTTGCTCTTCCACTCAGGGATGCAGCTGCAAAAGTGGTGCCAGGATCTTGATAGTATCATTGAGAGCAGGGCTGCATGAGGATGCATTTCATCATTCTATGAGAATCTTGCCACTCAATCTAGTAATTTTAATACAGTTACTTCAGAATATATTGCACACTCTTCAAAGCAGGATTGTCATAGCATTTGAACACAACGTCAGTGTTTGCCTTGCAGCCCCTAATGCTACTAAAAGCAAAATGTTTAATAATGTGGAAGGGCAGAGAGGAACAAACCACGCCTCTACCTGAAAAAAAAAACCTCCTAGGTCAGACCACACAAGTGCTTAGGCTGATTTCTCCAAAATAAGTGTCTCAAGTGATGACTGTGTCAGGCAGATCAGACAGAAACACCTCCAGAACCTTATTCAAGCCTAACCCAGCCACACCCAGGACATTCACACACCTAAGGAAAGAAAACAACTCACTTCCTTGAACACCTCTCTGCTTAATGCATTATTTACTGCTTTCATGTGTGGAAGTGATAAACAGGGTTTTGATTGATGATATCTAAGTAACTCCCTCCTACCGACCTCTGTCAGCATCCAAGTCCACCAAACACTGCACAGAAATGAAGAGTGATATTTGTTATCATCTGCTCCTCCTGCAAGGGATGGTTTTCCTGAAATGCTGCACCTCATTCCCCCTGGAAGAAGGCTCAGAGTGAAGGTGAGCACTCAGTTCCATCAGAGCAGGAAGCCCATGCACAGATATTTCCAAGCCTGCTACCCAAGTAGTTTTGGAAGGCTGGATCAAAATTCACTGACTGAATTACCACGAGCATGCTCCCCTTTGATGGCACTCTGGATTTGCTGTCCTGAATAAAGAAGCAAAATCTCTCTCACTTTATTTGAGATGTTTCTACAACCTGTCAAGCTGAGGCCCTTAAAAGACACCACAGGAAATCCAAACCACGTGTGATCTACCTGCATTGTCAAATTCAGCAGATTTATGTATTTCCTGAAAAAGCACTATCCATACTTGCAGCCCCTGCAATGAAAGACATGTAAAAATCAATGAAGTTTTTACAATTATCTTCAAAATAATGCTTTCCTTTCAGGCAGTTCATAGACTGCTACACAAACTCTAATAACTCACCTGCCTGCCTTACAGATAGAGAAGTCTTTCTGAGATAAAAGGGCTTTTTTGGGACCCACACACACTACAAACAAAAACCACATATAAATTTTTTAAAATACCATTTACCCCCACTATATCCTTAATGTTCAATTTTCCCTAGAGCTTGTAATTCCACTACCACACAATATTCCACCAACTGGACTAGTGGCCTGTAGAGCAAAGCCTGGATTCAGGCAGGAGCCAGGCTGATTTCGTCTATGGACATTAACAAAAGGACATCATACATTAACTCTGTCCTCTGCTATGAGATGGAGGAACATCTTGCACAGCCACGGAACTCATACCCCTTTTTCTCTCATGTTTTCTCTGTGTATTCACATTTACAGACAGATAAAAACAGAGCCAGAGAGCACAGATGAACCAAAGGTATGAGACCATCAAGTCATGTCAGCATCCTGTCTACTTAGGGTTCACCTTTTAATTTTTTTTTTTTTAAATTCAACATAACCCTTTAGCAAAAAGCATGCTGCCACAAGAACTTTTACGATTGAAACATTTTTACATTACATTGCTAATGCTTTTTTAGGACACCAAAATTAGTTTTGCTCTTATATGGTTTTGAATCTTTCTTTTCCTTTCCATTTTTATTTCATATAGCATAAACAGCTCTCATAACTGCAACTCCTTAATGTACAATTCCACAAGTTCCAGCCAGCTGACTGCTGCCCAAAGTCTGTGCAGGCCCACCATGTACTCCACTGCCTGCCAGACCTCTCTGTGAGCCACTTCATTGCAACAGCAAAGCACCCAAAAATAGCAAAAAAAGCAGAGAGCAGCAGCATATGAACATCTGATGAGCTCCAAGGCCAGCCCAACCTGCAGTCAGGAGCAGAAAACAGGACCTTCCCTCCTGTGCTCCATTGCAGCAGCACAGAAATCTTGGATTAGCTCAGATGTTCACCAGAGTACAGCCCATGTGCCCAAAAAGTGAGACCCCAGGTCCTTCTCAATCACATCTCCCCAGTTAAATATCCAAGTCAGACACTCCTTTCACTCTGTAAGACTAACAATTGTAGCTCAGCCCTTAAACTTGAGATGATCCTAATCTTCCACCTTTCTTCAAGCCTCCCAGCACATCCTTTAACTTCTGTTCATGCAACTACAAACCCCAGAATATTCCTGCCCATGTTCTAAAGCAAAACACCTTGGGCCCATGTCCTCATCTTTGCCATGTATTAATTGAATTCCCCTCTTCCATTTTTCTCATCTCTATGAGGTATGATGCTAAAATCAACCACAGAATATCCTGAATTGGAAGGGACCCACACAGATCAGAGTCCAACTCCCAGTCCTGCACGTGGCAACCCCAAGAATCCCATCGTGTGCCTGAGAGCATTTATCTTCTTTACCATTATTTTTACTTACTTAAATAATCTGCTTGATCTGATTCAAATCTAAACTTAGTCCCACAGAGAACTTCATGTGAGTAAATTCACTCTTCTCTAAGGCCTACTCATTTTAAAATCTTATTTCTCTGTCTCCTTCATTGTTCTGCAGGCCTCCTTCACCTGCCTAGAAAGGCCAGAAGATTGCAGAATCACTCAAGGAGGGAAATCCTTTCCTGTAAGAGCCAGTTCCATTGTTTATCCTTCCCAATTAATTCCCTGGTGTGTTTACTGCACTGATTGTAACCAACAAGCCTGACTACTACAGAAGTGCATAAACTACATCTAGGCCTTGTTTGCTCAAGGTATATTCTGCCTAGAACACCCAAATATCTCCAGAGGACAATGCAAAGTAATAAATGAATTTTTTCCTGTATTCTTAATCTTAAAAAACAACAAAGATATCATCAAAACAAACAAAAGTTACATAATTTTGTTTCTATCTTCATAAACAGACTTTTACCTTACAAGTAGTAAAACATGTATTGTACATGTGTTAAGACACCAACATTACAGCTACAGCTTCAGCTTTTTGAGGAAACTGATGCTTCAAAGGAAGTTAAACCACTTTTTCCCAGCTGTGACAGAGAAAAAAGGAAGCAAAGAAGGAAAAGGGTAAGCAAAATACTTGCTCCCATACTGAAACACATCAGTGTAAAACAGAATTTAAAAGTAACTCCTGTCAAAAAATTAATTTGTCCACACCATTTCTGAAGCAGAACCATACATTTAATTTTCATTTAAGTGATCTAAAACTTGAATTTAAGTTCACTACAAGGTGTAAAGATCTTTCCCATTATACACTGGCCTGATTTCTTACCATGACAAGAATTAAACAGCCTACACCTCATAAGCTGTATCTAAGACTTACTTAAAGAACAAAAGTTTTCACAGAATCACTTTATATTACACAAAAAATATCTCTGAAACAGTCCAGTGTCTTCCAATACAAAGAGTATGACATAGTGAACAAAAACATCAACACCAGTGTGAGAACACTACTGGCAAGTGCAAATAAACAAATACCCAACTGGATGTTTGATGCTTTAGAAGTAATTTTAATTTCAAACCAAGACAAATATTGATTCTGTTAAAACATATAATAAAATGGTCTCTTTCTGTAACCCCATGACAGTTAATTAAAAAAGACTTTCAGAGGAAGTGAAGAAGCTTCAACTTTACCTCTTGTAACCCTAAACTATGATATGTCACCCATACCTGCTCTGCACCTCTTCACTAGGGCTGACTCCAGCAAGGGTTATTTTTCTGTTTATCAGTGGAAGATAGTGAGATAGATATCCCACCAATCTTGAAAGTAAACTATTGCAACATAGCTTAATTCAAACCTTGACAATTTACAGCCTCTGGTTTCACACCTGTGTGTGATCCTTTAGAACTCTCATTCAGCCTCACTCAACCCAGCCACCTCACACTCCTTTTGAACAAGACAAACATACTGAACCCCTTATGCTCCCCACTCTTCAGGACTTCTTCCAACCTTCAATTCTTTTTAGCATTCCTCCACTTAAATCCTTGCAGTTTTGCAAGATTCCTTAACACAAATTTAATTCCAGAATGATGTGAAGCTCCAGCACTGGTTGCCATTTCCCAATTTCCACACAGCCATCACATCAGTGCCTTGACACATCATCTCAGAACAGGCATCTCACCATCTCTGCAGTCATGGCTCTCACGCCACTGCTACTTTGCAGAACAGTTTTCCACCCTACAGCTTTGCCATGTGTACTTTCCAGATGACACAGTTTTGATGTTTTAAAAATTGATTCATTCTATTTTTTTGTTCTCATTATTTGTGAGCACAGTGTTTACAACACTGTAAATATTTATCAGTAATTGCATTTACTCCAAATCACCACACAAAATCCAGTAGTGATCAGGTATTTCTTATTGTGATTTAGCACTAAGCTGCACATTATTCTAACCAGCCTGTGCATTCTCTAAGTTCTGCTGTTGAAAATACAGACATTTTTTCAATATGGGATTGTAGTTACATGAAGCACTTTACATAGTTATAGCTATCCCCATCCCCAGAGAATCCAAATGGACAAGGTGCTGAGCAGTCTGATCCAACACTGAAGTCACTTCTGCTTTCAGCAAGGTTTTGGCTGGAGCTTCCTTCTGTAATTCTTAAAGTTAAGCCTTAAACCAGCACTGAATTAAAATTAATTCCAGTCAACTTTATACTAATTCTGTTCCATTTCATAACACTCTGATAATGACAGGACTCTGGCTTTTTTACTTTACTGCTCTAGCTCCAAACTCTCAATTCCATGTGCATCCTTATCCACAGGAGCTTCCTTGCTGAGGTCACCAGGAATGTTTGGATCAGCATGGACAGAACTGCTTTCCAATCTCCTCACAGTTCTCACTTCATTTGGTGCACGTGGACAAACACAAAGGTGGGGTGTTCATATTAATATCCATTAAGACACTCTGAAATTCGGAATACTGAAAATTTTCCTCCCACCAGTACTCCAGCACACACAGAGACCATGCTTTGTCCAACTCCTGCTTGGCAGTTCCAGGAGGACAGAGCAGCACGTGCAGGAGCTGCAGCAGTCACACACACAAACGTGAAGAAACAGACTCCAACCATGTACAGACCTTCTCTTGCCCTATAAAAAATAATGTGTCAAAAAATGTGCACCAGCTCTGCAAGCGCTCTCAGTGTAACTCACTGAAGCCTCAGCTCCCTTCAGTGATGAAACAGCATTGAGGGAATCTGAACTGGAGAATGGAGCATTTATTCCTACACCATCCAGTGCAGAATAGCTGCAGAATAAATATGGTTCCTCCCCTCCGACTGCTTTATCTAGGTCAAAAAACTCCTTAAAGGCAGGAAGTCGCAGGAAACAAATGTCACTACACATCAACTTTTTATCATGAAAACAAGCAAGGCAGCAGATAAACCCACCACCTTCCCAGGATTTCAGCACAGACAGCAGCTTATTAGAGAACTGTTGTGAAAACTCCTTATAACTGCAAAAGCCATGGCCTCACACCACATGACAAATACATGGTTTTCTTTGAAATGATATTTTTTCCTGTATTTTACATAATTTTATATAAATTAATGAGACTTGAGATGTCTTGAAGAGTTGCTGTATTTACTGAAAAATACAGCAAATGAGAAGCATAATCTTATTTTGAATAGCTCAGGCATGACTGTAAAAGAACCTTTTGCTTTATCCATGACAATTGCACACGCTCAAAAGCATAAAAAACCAACAGCAACAGAACTCCTTCACAGCAGAATTATTCTCTAAAATACATTTTCCTTCATGAAGGAATAATATTTGTAAGACAGTGGCCTTACCTAATTATAAGCAAATTAACAATACACAGTTATTTTGAACAGCCAGGGTGAAAGATTAACTTATTTTCTTTATTAGCTCATTTAACTTACTACTTTTGTTATTGATTAAGTGTATCATCCTACTCAAACATGGCACCTTGGTATTTTGATTTAATCAATGCAAAGAATGATTTAATTTGCATATCTGCTACCTTATTACTATAACTGAAGTAAGAATCTCAAAACTCTCCACTGCAGATTCTTGGAACAGACAGTTTCAATACTGACTTTGCACCTTTAAACCAAAATGACACTAATCTTGCTTCTGTCATAGAACTGGAACTTTATAGATTATAAAGAACTATAAAGATAATTTTCCAGTTTGTAGTATTTTATATAACTACACAAAGAATCTACTTACTCCTATATCTACCTACAGGTGTAAGAACATTTGTAGGATCAGCAGAATTGGGTAAGGACGTTTCGTATACATATCAATCATACCAACAGAAAAAAAAATCAAGTGTGAATTAATCCAAATATAAACTGTTTAAGTTTAAGCTTTACCTCAATCATCTGATTGGTGTCTGACAAATTGCAACACTGCTTTATTAACACACAAAAATATCACTCAGAAGGTGTGTGTAATTGAGAGGCAAATATGGAAAGAGCTGACAGAAACAACTGTAACACAAATTATTACTATAGAAACTTTCCGCTCATCTCTATTTTCATTTCAAATCATCTGTGCTCTACCTTCCTCCTACACTCCTTTTCAATCAGATCTGCTTAAGTGAGAACACTACCTCTACTGAGCTTGACATTTGCTAATCTTACTTTAAACTAGCCAAAAACCCACCTATAAACACAGCCCCATTGACCTTATTAGTCACTATGGCACAGGACCAGCATCTGTCAGAGATGGTAAATAAAAGTTTCTGGAGTCTGATTCTGTCAAGCCACAACCAATGTTCCTTAGTTCTATGCTCTGAGGTAATTTGTAATTGATAGTTTTAATACAGCTGATATGGAGCTCCAAAACACACCTCTGAACACAAATCACTCACAAGCTCCCCTGAACTTTCAGGCAGCTGCTACCCTGATGAGCCACTGTCTCTGTCAAAAGTGGTGCCAAGGAAGGGAGAAAGCAGGTGCCCACACAGCCAGAGGGACTTCCAGCACACTGTAAGTATAGGCTGCAAGAATATAGTAACAAAAATTCCTTGAAGCATGTGCTCTGTTTGATTGCTCCAAGTATCTAACAGTTATATTCATAAGAAAACCTTTAGAACATAAACCATAACCCAGACTCAAGCAATGCAAGTTCTTCCTCAGCTACCACTGAACACTACCCAAGGAAATGTTATGATCCTTTCACCTCCACTGTTCAGCCAAACCACACATGTTTCCACAGAGCACATGTACAGTCACAGCTCCAACCACACAGACATCACAACTTTGCACATCATTTAAGTCACTGCAATTAGATGACAGAAAAAAGTGCACTGATACATTTGAAGCTCTTTACAATCTGTTTCCTGGGCAGGTAACACTGAACATGATAAACTTCTTCAAAGAATTGACTCAGGGAATAGATATGCTTGATCCTTGTTCAGAATCGACCAGCTTTCATCAGCAGAACTTCTGCTGCTTAAAGGCAGCAATAGCCCCAGTCTGTAGCTCCAGACTACAAGACCAAGCTAAAACTATTGGTTCAGCCCTCTGTATTACCAGGAGGAAAAGCAGAAGAATACAAACAAATTCAATTTTAGTTTTCAGTTACATAGGCTTAATTTAGGATTAGTCAGTAAATGTTAAGCTGAAGTAAAAATGTACTTGATGTCATTTACTGTAAGAGCGCCCACACTTAGTAATGTAAAGAAGTCTGCAGAATGAATGACAGAATGGGAGAGTTATTTACTGTCTCTTACTATAAAAGAGCTTCAGTTGGATCAAATGAAATTACCAGGCATCAAGTTCCAAAAACTCAGCAAAAAAAGGTATTTCTCCCAACATGGGTTCCAATTACATTGCAGATTTCACTACCCTAAGACACTGTGGATAGAAGAGGTTTACCCAAACTCAACTACTAAAAAAAGGAGGAAATTATAAAAATTATTAAAACAGTAAATTATTTTAACTCAAAAAGAATTGAACTCTGACTTTGGATCCAAAAGAAAAAACCAGGGGAAACACAATAATTTGTACTAATCCATTTTTATGCTCCTTCCTGGCATCTGCTACTGACCATTCCTGCAGGCAGGTCATGGACTAAATCCAGCTCTGATCTGACTTTCAAATGCTGTTCTTATGTTCATGGTATCTTGTTTATGAATCACAAATTACTTCCACAAAAGTAAAACCAAAAGTAATGACTAAAATACAAAATCTATGGGTTTGTCAAAATGAAGTAAGACTGCCTTGGAACACTGAAGTCCAAAATGTCCGGAGTTCTGTGAATTGAAAGGCCAATACACAAAGCACATCCAAAAAACCCAAAAATCAAAACAAAACAAAAGCACTCCTTCAGAGCAGAGTTGTACCCAGAAGTCTGTCTGTTTTTCCAGCTGTATCAGTTACATCTGTCTGGAATCCTGCCTCTCCAAAAGCTGTACACAACAGCTCCGGCAACAACCGCTGCTGTGCCCAGCACAAAAGGTATTTTTCCAGCCAAGTACCTCAAAAGCAAATATTGATGTTATGATTTACCTAGCAATATATCCAATCAATGCTTTCACTGAAGGCAGGGGAAATTCCACAAGCAGCAAATGAAACCAATTAAAAAACATGAACTTTACGAACCGGAGAGGGACAGTCTGTGCATCTCAAAGGTAGTTGTAGGAGAATAATTGCACTGCTTTGATCTGGGTGTCTTGAGCAGGAGCCTCTGAAAGCTCTTTCATCCCACGTGTGCCATGACATTGACAGGAGAGCTCCTTGCTGGACACACTCAAAAATGGCTCTTTTCTCCCCACCCCCACTCGATTCATCTCACAAGACGACAGCTGGTTTGTACATACACAAGTAGGGATGGGAGTCTGTCAAGAACTGCAAAAACAAAAACACACTTCCCACTGCTATTACCTCCTGCTTGATAACTTCAACATTTGAATTGCCAGTGAGGCTTCCAGGGAAGCATTAAAAATAGCAACCAGAACACTTATCTTAATGCACAGTAATTCCATGTTTCATGACATTTTTATCTGTAGAAAATATGCCTTTATTAAAGGTAAGTGTACACTCCAGCATTAATAATTTAATTTCCCCAGATGTTTAAAATGGGTTTTACAGGGGACTACTAAAGTGTATTTCTGTTTTTTCCTTCCAAAACCAGGGAGTTCAGTAACATTATCAGTACAGTCAAATTTAAGCATTGTACTGAAACAAAAAAAGGCCAAGGACACTGGAACTCCTTACAATTATTAGTGACAAGCAAAATTTCAAGTCTGTAAGAGTATTGTACTTGGCACCTTTGTAAGTCACTATGAATCAGATACAACAGAGATCAACCCTCCATTCTTGGTTTCCAGGATCACTTAAAAACAAACAGAAGGAACAGGCCACCCTGAATTTTTTAAATTTCACCTGCCACTAAAATTTCCGATGATTGTGTAGTCATAGGCAAAGCATATTTATTACTGGCAACAGAGTAGGATTAAACAACAACAAAAATAGATCTGGTGATTACTTGAGCTGGAGGCTGGCAATCATCAATCTTGAGCTCACACCAAAACTACTTTCTTGCCCATCACACTTCAACTGTTCTTTAATGTTTACATTACACTGAAGTAAGTTTGACTCTTAAAATCCAGGGGAACACCTTCAGTGTGACCAGTTAAATCCACAACAAAACTGAAGAACAGGACTACAAACAATATTAGTCATCAGCAAGTCACAGCAAGGACTTCCTAGAAGCAGACAGTACTTTGAATTTGCCTGAAGACTACTGTTCAAAAAAAAAGCTTTGCAAATAATGAAACTACTATTTCCCCCTCCAATCCCACTAAGACTTGCGTTTTAGAAACAAGTTTATTTTTTAAAAAGCAACAAAGTAGCACTTGATCTTACTCTTCCTGCCCTTCAGGGTGACACTCACCCCATTGCACGGTGGCTCCAGCTCCCAGCCAGGGGCACCTTTTATTTACAAGGCTATACCTACAGTTTGTAACCAGGAGATAAACACTTCCACCAAGTCAGGGCTCTGGAAACTGAGAGCTGTGTGTGCACAGCCCAAGGAATGGTGTCACCTCTGAACACAGCAAATGCCGGTTCCTGCACCACCACCCACGTTCACTGGTGAAGAAATTTTAACTACATACAAATTTTCATTATTGTTCAATAAAGAAGTGAGACAAAAAGTCCTTCTGAATCTTCTTTCCACTTGAAAAGTGACATTGGTGGAAAGAACTAGAATAAGTTATTTATAAGTGGACAGCATGAAGAAGTACTTCTTTTTTCCTCAGGTCTTAAGCATTTAACAGAATGTTACTGACTCAGTTACTCCAACTCATTCTAGACTGTTTGAAATCACACAGTTGTGCTTACAATTAGTATATTATACCACAGTGCTTACAAAGAAGAAAGTATTTGATCTACATTTCATGAATGTGTTAGATTAAAATAGAGATTAACATGCCAAATAATTATTAATATTAAAAGTAGAAAGCAAAAATAGAAGTGACAGTTAAAGGTCAAACAAGCCCTCCAACTACATCCAGGATTACACACTGGCAGTGTTAAAGCCCTTCAGAATGAGCATTTCCTAGAAAGCAGCAAGGTAAGACAATTTGATTTTCACAGAGAAACCAGGTGAGTAAACTAACATCGGGCCGACACAGCAGAAAATACACACCAATGTCCTAAACACAGTTTAAAGACGTAGGGCATTAAGGCAGTGCCACTGATGGCATGTGCTTTAATAAGGTACTGCACTCGTAACGTTTTAGGTATTTCTTAGTCAAGGCAGCTAAAATACACTAAACCAAAACACTTTCACTTTTCCTACATGTGACTCCTCAGAGCACAGATCACTTATTTACAGTTCAACACATCCTTAAATGTCGTGGGCAGGCCTCACGTATTGCCCTAGAAAATCATTTTGCACAGACAGTTAATGTTTGGTAATGGTAAAGGAATGTATTACCGTTTAAAACCTCTTAATACATTTGTTGTCACGTAAGGAAAACATTTGAAAACGCTAAGGCCAGCAGAAGCATTTCACGTGGATGATTCGGTTTACCCATAAGAATAAACGTTAAAATTAGGCAAAGCAGCAGAAACTACCACCAAAACCAGAGCAAGCCCCGGAGCACCGAGGGAGAACATCCCCCCGGTTCTGCCAAAGCAGCGAGGGGGCTGCAGGATTCCCCCAGCGCTGATCCTCAGCGCAGCCAGCCCGGACTCGTGCAGAACCGCCCGGCCGGCTTCCTCTGACACCCGCAAACAGGGCTCGGGGTGCACCCGGTCCTGTTCGCCAGCGCCGGGGCCGCTCCAGCGCGCACCGGGCGCTCCGTGCGGGGCTGCGGCGGGGCGGGGGAAGGACACGGCGGAGGGCACGGCGGCGGTGCCGGGCGGTGCCGGCGGAGGCGCGGGCAGGACGGGGCCGCTCTCGCCTGTCACATGCCATGTGCACCCGCGGCCTCCGGCGGGCCCCGGAGCGCCGGCCCCGCGTACTCACACTCGCGGCAGCTGCAGCGGCGGCGCCCCGCGCCGCTGGAACACGCCGTCCACGAACACGCCGTTCTTGCCGAGGCAGCGCAGGTAGAAGTCGCCCCCCGCTCCGCCCGCGGGGTCCCCCTGCGGCGGGGGCGGCGGCCCGTCCGCGCCGGCCGGCGGCGGCGGGGGCGCGGCGGTGAAGATCTCGAGGTGGCGGCGGGAGATGAAGCTGGAGTGGCCCATGCTCACATCCACCGAGCCCTGCGACGAGTTGCGGCCGATGGTCACCGAGCGCTTCTTCATGAGGTACTCGAACTCCCGGCCCTCGAGCCGCGCCACGGCCGCCGCCGCCGCCGCCGCCGCCATCTTAGCGAGGGACGAGCGAGGCGCGGCCCCGCCCGCACCGGCCCCGCGCCGGCCCCGCACACAGCAGGGAACGGGGCCGCGCACCCGGCCCTGACGCAGCCACGCGCTGATTGACAGCGCGCGGGGCCAATGCGCGGCCCGCACGCCCATGGGGCTACGGCGGGCGGCCAATGGCGAGCGGCGCCGGCCCCGCACGTCCGAGTGTCGGCGCACGAGCGCAGGGGCGCGGCCCGGAAAACGCGGAGCGGAGCCGCGCGCGGGCAGCGGGGCGGAGCTGCCCGGGCAGCACCTCCCGCCCGCCGGCAGCGAGGAGGGAGGGAAGGGAGGCGGAGGAGAGGAAAGGGACGGAGCCGGCTCTGGGACAGCCACCTCTGCTGGCCATCGGAGCCGTTCCCCCTTCGTGCCCTCTCGGGCACCTGCAGCCTGCGGCGGGGACCCGGGCTCCGCACCTGCCGTCCGCCAGCAGCGCCCTCAGGAACGGCACCGGGCGCGGGGGGACAGGGGGAAGAATCGAGAATGGAATAAATACAAGTAGATAAACAGTGCTACAGGGTGAGCAAGAACTACTGGAGAGGGTTGGGTAACTAAGTAAATTTAGCCTCAAAATACTGTATTATTAATAATAAAACTAAAACTCCAAGTTTGATCCCTCATCTGCATCTGACAGCCTTCTGAGGGTCATGTTAAACCTAAAGGTAACTCCGCACTGTCAGTTTTGTAACATCCATGGAAGATCATTAGAGTGCTTCAAATGCACAAGTTGCAGGTGAGGCAGGCTGTATTTGTGCACACACCTCGGCTCAGTCCCAGTTTTCTCAGAGGAACTAGGGCACGAGGAGTGAGCGAGTGACCCGACACGAACACCCAGACAGCGAGTGCCGAGTGCCGCTGCTCCAAGGGCACGGCAGCAGCAGGGAATGGCACAGGTGACAGCGTGGAAACACTCACTGAGAATCCACAGCCGTGGGCTTGAGTTGAAAATGTTAGAGGCTACCAAAAAAAGGTGGCATTAATTGTACGCAGTTTGTCAAATACAGCATCTGCAATGAAAATGTTTTTCCTGATCCAAATACTCACAGTTACAGGACCAGGTGCTGTCAAAAGGGAGAAGTAAACAATTTAGCACTTTTGGCTATAAACTGCGAAAAGCATGGTGCCTATTTACCAACACAGCTACTGCAAACATGTCACTGTAACAGCTCCATAACCTCACCACGGTTTGTTGAGAACAGGGTTGTGTTGTTTGGGTTTGTTACAGTACTGAAGCTCACTACTATTAATTAATAAAAATAACTGCCCAGAGAAGCTGTGGCTGCCCCATCCCCAAATGTGTTCAAGGCCAGGTTAGACGAGGCTGGGAGCAGCCTGGTCTGGAGGAAGGTGTTCCTGCCCATGGAATGGGATGCACTTTAGGTCCCTTCCAACCTAAACCATTCTGTGAATTCAGAAGACATTAAACATTTTTACTTTTCAGACAAAAAACAGTCAGCCTGGTAACAAACATCCAGCAGTAAAGTTGAAATTGAAACTTTTGGGTTTGCACATTTGAGTCAACACATCTTCAACTGCAGAATTATTTAGTGAATGCTTAGGAATAGAGCACAGTGCCTGCTACCTGCAAAGTGATGGCAAACCTTAGTTTTACCCTCAGGATTGTATCAGCATTTCTGATGGGCAGCTGCAACATAATTCCATATTGGTTCAGTCCATTTACACAATCTCATACGCACAGCAGATGCAGTAAAATATAGCAACAGTTTAGAGCTTTGGTTTCTTTCACAGAAAACTTTAGTTAAATCTTGCCCACACTTTGGTATTTAGAATCAGACTTTCTTCTATACCAACATATGTTTGGCACAGAAAATGTGGAGCATCAGAGAGCCAGTTATGACTCCCTGATTCTCAGCTTGTTTTTATCCCTTGGCTCTGCTGGCTACAGAAATGTTGTGCCTGCTTTGCTAACAATTGCTCTGGGATCCTGAGGGCCCTGCTGGCTGGAATTACCCATGGATTGCCATCTCTTAACACACCCCACCGCCTGCAGAGGGACAAAACTGGCAGAATGGGAGAGCAGCCAGGTGAATTTCCATCAGGCCAGCAGGACTTTTCACCACCCTGATGGTTGCTCAGTTTGCAGAAGTTAAAGGCACTACTTCACCATTTTCTGTTATATGAATCACAGCTTTCTTAATTTATATTAATTCATTACTAAAAAGCAGTACTGAATTCACAAAGCTGATATGCATCCTGTCCCATCCATACAGAACAGCACAGAGAACAGAGCCACTGACACAGAATGCTGAAGTTGTGCAATCTGTCTGCACTGAAATTTCTTTTCAAGGGTCCCACCATCCCTAAGCTGCTCTGTGAAAAGGAACTGAACACCAGTAGAGGGGCTGTTTGCTTTTGCATGGCCAGCAAACACCAGACCCCATTGTCCGAAGCTCCATTCATTTCAAGAAGACAGCTGAGACCTTTCTGCCCATGTTTTTCTAAACTGGAGCAGATTTAGTCACTTTGTGATCCCAACAGCACAGGTACAAGTCACCCCAACCTGCCCATGTGCAGGTCTGGTCCTTGCTGCACAGAGCAGCAATCAGAGCAGTGAAGAACAGCTCACACTTACAGATCATTCTCCACTGCTGTTCTGGATGTCTGGGTCCATCAAAAATCCACTCATTGAACAAAACCTGGCCCTGATGTCAGAGCTGCACTGCAGATACATCCTCTTTCACACTTTTTTTCCCTGCCAGCTGACTAAAAACAAAAGGCCTTTTTCCTCTGTCTGCCTTACATCCACCATAGCTATTCAGGACAGAATGAAGCTATTGACCAAAATTTAATCCTCCCACCAAACTTGTGCAATGACCACTCCCATTAAAAAAGCTCTCTAAGCACTTCTTACATTTTTCTACTTCATGCTGAGTAACCCAATGTTATCCAGTCCCCATCATTATTATGCAGCAGCACCTGGCTGCAACACAGAAATGAAGAACCTGTATCATTTAACCTTAAAACAATCTGGCCTGAGTTTAACAGAAATGTGTAAGTCCCATCTAAGTTTAATCCATTAATAATGTTTTACTTGACCAACCTGCCTTTAAATGACTACACATTTTTAGACTTTTTCATTTTTCCTTGAAGCTCACACTGTAGCAACACAAGGGCATTCATTTAGAGCTGCTGGTGTTGAGGCTAGCACTGCCATAGAATGAAGTTTTCTTTCTTGGGTTTTGTTACATATGCCCTGTACTGATGGCTATGAATGAGTGCAGCAGCTTCTCAAGATGCACATTTTCACAGATCCAAAGCACAGAGTACTACTAGAGGAATATGATGAATAATCAAGTAGATTAAGTGACCTTAATTGCTTACTTTGACACAACCAGCAATTAAACAGCTTTTAAAAGCTATCAGGAGCTATCCATAATCTTTTTATTACAGCAAGTGTCCCAGGCTCCCAGTGAGATTTGATTTTTATTAAACAAAATCCTACAAAGATAATTGTCAGAACCACCTCAGTAACATTCATGTGTGATGTAACAAAGTAAGTCCTTCAAATACCAGACCCTGCACAAGTGAATGAAGAAAGATTTCCCACATTAATAACCCTGCACCTGACAAGCACATTTTTTCCTATCCCTAGGTGAGAAGCCACTTGTAAGCAGTAACAGCTTCCTCCAAAACAGCCTCAAACCCACAGCCACATTTTTGAGTAATCCCAATGACTGTCCTGCAGCTCCTCACATACTTAAATTTAACAATGCGTGTAAAACTTAGCAGGACTCATGCTGTGATTTAGTCATTTTCTCACAAATGCATTTTTGTCAAGGGGAAGTGTTAAAAAAATACTTCTGCACTAAATTGCAAAATATTGAAAACAGCAAATGGTCAGGATGGTGGGAAGCTCCCCAGATATACTCAGCCAGTTCCTGAAGTGACTTTACTAATAACAGGAAAAAATAAACAGCTATACCTCAAATGTTAGCACTTTTTCCTTTATGGATGACTTTCACACCTCTTTAAGTAATAAAGCTATAAAGTGCAATACTCTTAAGAAAGGTAAGACATCCAGAACACATTTTTTGTAGAAGGAACAAGGAGGAGGGCAAACACAGCTACCTGAACTGCCACTTGTTAACGTGCTATTGGCTTCAGAGAGAAGGGAAATGAGCACTGCACAAGCCAAAGCCATCCAGCAGCTCACTGGGCTGGGCAGCCCATTTGTAGAACTGTTTTTTTATCCTTTGCAGACCTGCTTTATTATCCTTTGCATTCTAACCACAGGCTGCCTGCTTCCTAACACAACCCAAATAACTACTCAGCATTTCTTACAAGTGCAAGGCAGAAAGCTTCTGCCTCAGCAATCAATCACTGGCACAGAGGAATTGCTCCTCTCCAGGTGGGGAACCCATCCAAAAGCTATGAAAAATAATCAGGCTAATTAATTCTTATCTGCAAAGAGCAATTACATAACTGACCTCAAGCAGTTCTAGGAGGCAAGTTGGCGACTCAGGCATGCTGAAATGGAGTAACTTCATAGTGACCAAAAGGATAAAGCCACAGCCCCAAATCCTCCATGAAAACTCAAATGCCTTGAACAGGGAGCATCCATTCCACTCTCCTATGTAATCACTCAGAAAGGAACTCTACACCCCAACAGTGCAAAACGACTTCTAGAAGCTGCAGTAGCAGTTTTGGTTAGCTGGAAATGCAAGCCCTCCTTGCTTTTCAATCAACCTTGCACGACCCAAACCTTTGCCAAAAGAAATAGTTAATTATTGCTCAGGTTCTATTTTATGTTTAAAACTGGATGTGGTCATTCAAAAGCATTGAAGTTTTGTTACTCACTTCTAATCAAGAGTTCTATACAATGAAGTCCTGAAGCATAATCAGGACCAGATCTGATCAGTGCAGCACTCATTGGGTTTAGTGCTGATCATTAGAAGCTGCTATCAGTTATCAGAGCCACCGTTTTTTGGTAAGAATTTTCTCCGAGTTATTTTGCCCTTTTTCTGCCACAGAACGTTCATCCTATCTCTTTGCTGGATCAAGAAACATACAGCAAATCTGTTTGAAGTAAACACTGTCAAAACACACCTGAGACCAAAGTGACACCTTTCCTATTTCTGCTGTCAGAACAGGTCAGTCCTGTGACATGACATGGAAAGCATCTTTGTGGCTCCTTAATTCCTTGAGAGCTCAGATTGTACAGGATATTTTCTATACATACCCAGGTGCATGTATTTTGATAAAATGCTGTAATTTCCCACAAAAACTAAGAATGGCTGGCATCTTGATTTTAGAGGAACAGCCCCACTAGGACTCATCAAGTTTACTCACCATGATTAAATTTTTACTTTTCCTTAATCTTGAGCTGATTTCAGTCTCCTTTTAGCACCATGATATCACATACCTTTATGATATGGTATCATAAATAAACTAAGTGCTGCAAAACAGTAAAAAGAAAAGCAGCAGACTGAGTTGCCAAGGTCCAGCTTATCTAGCAGAGATGTTTCAGGCATCTGAAGGAGGTGACTGCAGCTGACACCTCGCAGATACAGGGTGGGTCTACAAAACCAGGAATACAAGTTGTACTTTGGTTGGCAGAAAAAGGCAGGTCAGAAGAAATGGAGACTGTAAGACAAGGTAGGACAGTGAATAAATGATTTACACTAATCAAAACCAGACAGGAATTATAGAAATAGGGATTAACTACATGAAATACAACCAAAGGTAAATCAAAACCAGTACTACTAAGTGTAAACTAACAAGTGTCAATAGGAAAAACAGGCTTTAAAATAATCTTTTCATGACAGAGCCTTCTAATTGAAATTTTTCATTTCAGGGTGAGAGAAATGAAACTTTTATCAAAATCAGTTTGGTTTGCATTTACTTGTTTTAAAATCAATGCCTTTTCCTGAGCCAACAGAAAGCTGAGGAGCAGTGAAAAGTAAAGGAGCAGAGAAAAGTAAAGACATATTTTTCTTTAAGTCTGTCTTTGAAATATTTCTTACTCTGTCTGACAGGATAACTGCAGAACAAAGCAAACTTCAGAAGAGAGTTATTGAGATATTGAGGTATGAAAAACTATTACACAAAGGTTAAGAACTTGCAATTGTTTTCACTAGAGACAAATATCATTGAAATCATGTAATAAGGCAAAAGCACTGTGAGAACAACCTCATGTTCCACAAACAGATACTGTAAGATGCCTATAAGGAAACTGGCTGGATTCAAAGCACACAAAGAAAGATCCTATAAGGAATATGATGACAGCAGCACTGCTTTTCACATCCATATAAAGTATTTAGCATTGGTATTTTTAATGTGTAGCCAAAGCCTGAACAACTTAAAATAGGACATTTTCCATCCCTGTTAGGAATCCTCCAACACAAGAACCAACCTCTGTTCTCTGTTTATACCAAAATCTACCAAGAACTAGTCCTGCACAGCTGCATTTGTAACACTGACAGAAGATGGAGCTGCTTAAGAATGTCCTTCCTGAAGACAAAACACGATACTGAAGTACATCCAGTGTCAGGTTTGGCCCAATTTTCTCATTTTCCTAATAAATCTCAACATACTCAAAATGGTTGTCGTATTTAATTGCTTTTTCTATGAAACTTCTTTAAGTATACATTTAATCTTTAAAACATAAAGCATTTAAAGCTCTGATAAAAGAAAGAGAAGAAGTCACACTATTGACTTCTTTCTAGGAGGGGAACACTTGAACAACAAATAGTTGTTTAAAGTTATTTAGGAAAAATACCCAAACAGATGCTGTGCTGGACAGATTCTGTTTGAGTCCTGTGTAAATCACAAGGTGTTCAAGCAACCTCCAGAAGGGTGAGGGGAGAATACAAACAAGAAAGACAGGTATCTTTTCAAGATTCAGACTCATGTTAATATGCCTTGCCATACAAAATGGACAGCACAGACAGGTCTGAGATTACCTTTAAAAAAAAAGTATATAGCCCAAATATCAATACCAAAGTCTTTTTCACATGGGGAGAAAAAAAAAAATCAATGAAAACCAATTTATATCTACTGCAAATATACAATATCAAGGCAGAAAGATGTCACTCACTTCTACATGTTCACTGGGTGATGCATAATAAGCACTGTAGAGGTGAGTCCCTTGGGGAAAACAGAACCATACATGAGGAAAAAAGTTCCCTTCAGCAGATATTCAGAATACCAACACACAGGCACTACAATAACTCCATCAGGAGCAGAAAAATAAAGCTGAGTCTCATCAGTCAAAGGCCACCATGGGGTTGTGTGAGGAACAGCCAGCAGAGAGTCTGTGACCAGAAGCTACTGATGCTCAGAGACAGTAATTACTGACAGATGTTCAACAGAGGAATAAATCTGTCTGCTGAGGACTTGGGTTCTTCAAAGCCCATCTCCTCCACCTCAGTTTATTTTGCTAATTGAATTAGCCTGTGGTTAATTTAAGATTATATTCTATTTCCATTTCAGTCTCAGAAAAGGAATGATGCAGCAGACTGTATTCCAACCACCAAACAACCCAGCTCATGATGAGGATCCAGAGTTTCTCACCAGGGCTACCAAGTGCCCTCTATTCCAGTGCACTCTGTGGGGCACCCCTGCTGCCATGGGAGCTGCCTGTTTGGATAGAGATAGAACTGAACACAAGAGCACTGTGGAACAATTTGCCTGTAATTTTTGCAGTTACTACAGTCAGCAACACACAGTTCTTCATTGCCTGTTATTAAATCACTGAGTGAGGTGCAAAACTGGGACAGGGAATCACAGAATATCCTGAGCTGGAAGAGACCCACAGAGATCATACAGCCCAATCCTGGCCCTGCCCAGGACACCCCAACAATCCCACCCTGTGCATCCCTGAGAGTGTTTCCCAGCTCTCCTGGAGATCTGGCAGCCTTGGGGCCATGCCCATTCCCTGGGGAGCCTGGGCACTGCCCAACACTCCCCAACACTCCCCCAACCTCTGTGGGAAGAATCTTTTTCTGATGTCCAACCTAAATCTCCCCTTAACATGTGGCTCAGAAAAAAAAAATAAACAAAAAACCAAAACAACAGAAGAGCAAGGTTTGCTAAGTAGAAATCATGGAAAGCTGACATGAAGAAAAGCATTTATATATATATATATATGTAATAAATATACAGATCAATATAAATCATAATTTTAAAATGCACCTAAAGCTTTTCTGAGGATGGCTGCAGCACTAAGGAAAAATGGCAACATGCATCAAGTACACATCAGAGCACATTCCACAGCACCAGCCACAGGACTACAGGAATTTTTGGACTTATCATAAGCAGTTTATGCCACCTGAAACTTGCTGAGTACAAAGGCTTTGCAGATAAAATCCAGTCACTTTCTAACAGAATTCTTAGATATAAATAAAACCAGAAACTAGTAATTTATTAAAATAGAATTGAAATACTAGTAGGTTGCAGCTTACATACACATTGCCCTTTCTCCTGATGACACAAATCAACTTTCTCACATCAATATTAAAGTTTCTAACCCAAAATAATCTGTAAAACACTATCAAATTTAGAACCTATCTGTAAATAGAGCAGCTATACAAGTATATATACTGTATATACTACAGGCACTGGCCTGGGGCTGGTCAGTGCTGGGGATTACTTGAGAAGCTCAGCAACTCAACAACTTCATTAATGTGTTGGCAGGTTCCAGGATTCTAATGACTTTTTAACTTTCTACTTATCAGTTTCAAGGGACTATTTGTATTTTCCTCATCACATCCCTAATGGCACTTTTCACTCAAATTGCCTTTATTTTACTTAACAAGGCTGTGTTTTCCTCCCCAGAAAACACTTAGGAGTGATTTGCAGGAATCAAATTGATTATTGATGTAAGCACAATTCTGCAAACTGACTTGTGACACCTCATTCAATGCATTTCTGGTCACATACTGGTATAGACTTCTCTAGAAATTATTTTATTTGCAAGTTTGGGGCCAGGGATGGTCTTCCTGCCTGACACTGGGGCTTGTCCTTTTGTGTGTGTTTTACTTCCTGCAGCTTTTAAGAGAAATGTTGCTCATTATAAAGGTATCTTTCTTAATCTCAAAGCAGGGGGCTTTGGCACCCTCTCAGGTTGGCCAAGCTTTGAAGGCAGCACTGTGAATTGAGTTTGTGTCAGTATGACAACACCCCAAGTACAGCAACTGGCTGCCCACTACCTCAGAGGCTTTTCAAGTCTCATATTCTAACAGTCCCTGCAGAACAAAATGTGTTTCTGTAATGTCACATGATTTATGCACTCTCATTCTTTGATTTCTGCTCCATTTTGATTAAAGAAAAAAGCAAATACAGGTAATAACAGGTTTCCTGTAACTAACACCAGTAGCAGTCCTCAATTTCTTCCACAGATAACATTTTTCATGAAGTTTATCGACTTTTTTTTTTGAAAATCAGACACCTGGGATTCTGTTTGGTCTTTACAAAAACCCAGACATGGAAATGCAGCTGAAAATCTCACTCCATTAATTTTCTCCCTTTGTAAGAAAAGACTGAAAGGCTATTTTTCCCCAATAAAAGAGTTGTAGTAATTGCACAGGCAGGGTTTCAGTACACAAGAGGGGAAGAAAAACATCACTCACAGCTGTAACTGAATAAACCAAGATTAGGATGGATGGAAGCAGGAAAGGAAGAGGATCACTGGACATCCAAAAGAGACACAATTTTGTATCTAGTAATATTTTTTCTTCCAATTCCAAAAGAGACACAATTTTGTATCTAGTAATATTTTTTTTCTTCCAATTCCCAATACAGACTTTTAAACACAAAACTCACCAGCGTCACCTCACCATTAAATACACCAACACTGCTCTGCAGTTTGGAACCCACCTTTGCCATTTTACACTACAAAGATCTGATGCCAAAGAGGAATCAAGATTTGAAACAAGTGAATTGAAAACATCTAAGAAGTATCCTCACATTTTTTCCCCTCTTAGCACCTGTTTACAGTTTTTATTAGCAAGGCATGAGGCAGAATAGGCAAATGAAGAAAAAAGATGCTAAAAATCAGTATTCTGGATGCTCATAATTTTAAGTTAAACCCTTTATATCCTATTTCTAATGCTCATTAGGCATTAATTTGTCACCAAAAATAAGTATTATTTGCCTAAGATCTCAGATTAATTGACATAATAATCTGAATAGCTGGATCAGCTTTTTGCTCAGTGCCTTTATGCATGACTCCAAGGTGAAAAGGTGTTTCATGTCACACAGATCAATGTTTAGCCCACAGCTCAATCCCAAACTTGCAGTGGCAGTGTCATTTCCTGGGCTTGCCACCGGTCCCCAGCCTCACAGCACCTCCCTGGTGTGACTGAGAACAAACCACATGAAAGAAATGACAGGAATAAAAAAACCCAATCAAAGACACCACCCTTCTGAGGGTGTATTTAGGTGAGTTCCTGTCTCCAGGTTCTCACATGGACTCACAACGTGTCTCAGAGGCTGTGAGGAGCCTGCAAAAGGAAAAGGGAGAGCAGCAGCAGCTGTGGGAGCTGCAACACGAGCCCAGGCCCCAGAGCCACCATTACCCTGCACAGCCTTGGAGTGGGGGCTGACAGCAACATGTGCTCACTCACTAGAGCATTTCTAGACTTCCATCAGAGATCTTCTGGCTATGGCTTTTGGAAGCTATCCTAAACAACAAGAAAAAGTACCTTATTCCTGCATTTCCTATATTTATTTATAATTCATCCATCTATGGATGAACTAACCCTATGACCAAACTTTAAGAAAATGCTGATTTAGGACTATTTTAGATATAGGGAGACAACAGCTATATGAATTACAGGAACAGTTATTTTTTCTACACATTCACAAAACACACCTGCACCTGTCTTAATTTACAGCAAAGTTCACAACCAAAACACAACCTGGTGAGATATTTTTGCTCAAATCTTACCCCAGAGGTTGTATCTGCAACCCCACACAACACACTGAATCAGGATGCTACAGACAATAATCATTTTTACCTATTATCTACTGCAACTGTACTTTCATCTGCCCTTCTGGAAAAAAAAAGACAAGTCACTGGGATATATTAAATATGCTGCACTCTATTATCCCCAAGTACTTTTATCTGAGATTTAAACCAGCACAAGAATTATCAGAGCTGCTCTGTAAGATTCACTTTAAGTCATCCCAGATCAACAGCTGAATCACTATTGTAACATAGTCAAAGCCAGGTCAGGTTTATCCTATGATGGAATTTTTAAATTCCAAAAAATTCTACTATAATAGGATTTTATTTTTTGCCACTGAAGATAGCACTTCTTGTCTTAGTGTTACTGTGTTCATTTAAATAGGTCACGTCAAAAACTGCTTTGAAATGATTATTTACACAAAGCTTACAAACACTGATGAAATTCTTCTGCTGAAATGTCATCTGATGTCTGCACCAAGGTTGACCAACCAACAAGGAGCATACAGGAGGGGAAAGAAATTTGTGCAGAGAACCAGGAAGAGCAAGGATGAGATTTAACAGGTATACCAAGGATGTGGAGATGAAGAAAAGGAATACACACTAACTTCAGAAAAGAACAGCCTATCTTGAAAAATGATTACTTCTTTAGTTAGATTTAAAATTTCTAACCCAAATATTTTTTTAGGAAAGCATATGCAGCTTGTCACCTAACCTGACAGAAGCCAAAGAACCAATGTAACTAAGTTAAATAGCAACATATGTCCATACAAGTGACCCTGATTTTTCACTGTCTCTGCTTACTCCATATACACTTAGCAAAATATTTTTGCTACTATAGACAGGAGATGTTTACCAACATACAACAGTGACCACATAAAAGGATTACTTAACACAGTGCCTGTGGTCATCTCACTTCAGGCCATATCCTCTCTCAAAGCCAGAGAAAGAAAGGTCTTTGTGATGCATCTCAAAACATCTCCATGTGCACACACTGTTACCTAGCACACACAAAGCTGTTCAAACCACAAATTGTCTGTAGCCCCCATTAATGCATTTTAAGGGTTCCCATAGTGTCAGGTCACATCTTAAAAGCCATAGATCAGAACTTTGACTATTACAATAAGAGTAAAAAAGAAAAATGGAAAACATCAATGCAAGATGCAACCATTCTGGATCCTATGTTTTATGAAACATTTCAAAATCCTATAAAATACCCTGGTGCTCAGAAGGCCAAGGCTCTGAGTAACCTGATCCAAACTTGAAGTCAGCCCTGCTTGGAGGAGGGTGGATGAGATGACCTTCAGATGTCCCTTTCAATCTGCTGTGTGTACACACACACACACACACACACACACAAACACTTGCTCTCTTTATTTCTAGATACCCTGGGCAGTCTCTGGATAGAGCTCCACTGGACACTGCACAGAGCCTGATTACACACAGCACTGAGTAGAGCTGACTGATTTTGCATCTTAAATACACATCAGCTTTACATTTATGCACAAGAACTACAGAAAGAAGCACTGCTCTATTGCTCTAAGTGGGGTGGAAAAGATGTAACTTCTCTCAGTTATCAGCTCTACTTGATCTCAGAAATGTTCCATTTATCTGTTGTATCCTCAGCATTGTGAAACCACAATCCTCACTGCCAGGGCTCAGAGTGCTGTAGTGGTGAGGAATCTCTCTGGAATTATAAATGAAATTAATCCCTTCTGCTGAGACAGGGGAAAAGAGAGGAAGCAGGCTTGTCCTGGCACAGGACACTCAAACCACAAACAGGGCTCAGGTTCACCATTCCTCTTTGACCCACATTTCACTTACACATCTTAAACTGAAACCCCACTTCTCCTACCTCTGCAATTCCTCCTTTGATGCATTCTCCTTCCTGCTATCCACTGATCAGTATTTCCAGCAGTGACTCATGAGAACACACTTATCACAACACACAGCTGAAACCTGTTTGGGGGCTCTTGATTTAGAAGCCCAAAAGGCTCCTCACTAGCAGAGACAGGACGTGAAAGCCTCTTGCAGAAGTAGCAACAAGCATCATCACACTGATGACAGTATTTCATACCATTAAATCAGAAAATTATCATGGCTTATAAAAGTTGTATTTCAAATTTATTTTAATTTTAGCACAAGATAAAACCTTTGTTGAGCTACTAAGCCTGAAGAATTCAGGATAAAACTAGGTTCCTGCATCCCTGATATATTCTTAAATAATGTGCCTCAGTGAAGCATTCCTCTTGTCTGATCAAGCTTTACAGACTTGCAAGCATTCAGAGTAAGAAAAGAGCCAGAGAATGAAGCAGCAATGTGAAATGCCAAGGAAACAGGGCATTGAAACAGTTTCTTTAAGTACCCAGCTCCAGTATCTCATGTCTCTCCAGTGGGTCTGTGATGATCTGCAAAACTCCTTATTTCACCAAGAAACCTGCAAGAGCTATTTTAAACAATTTTCCCTTCTGTTTTGTAGGTGTTTTTCACTATGAAAGTAAATCCCAATATAGGCCAGACTACCTTTCCCCAGCAAGACACACCAAGTTTTCAGGTGATACCACATTATGTGAGCTAAAAGCACAACTGCAGTTATTGTGATTTTAGAAAATAGCTTCTTGTGAAGGCAAAGTAACAGAACACTAAGTTAATACTATGAAAACCAGTGCACTGTAATTTCAATTCTTTAACTAAGGGTATGAAATTTAAGTTCAACACAGAACAGCCCTTATTTGGATGAAGTTTCCTGGTTTATGTATGTAAATACTCACATTTCAAAAGATTTGATAGATCCACAGTTCTAAGGAAACCAACTAGCACAGTAAGTCCACCTCACAAACACAAAACAAAACTGAAAGTCAGTGGTTCCTACAGCTGCTATTTGTCTTCCACTACAAATCTGTACAGAAAATTTTCTCATTTAACTTTACAAGTTTATGCCCTAAGTATTCAGTACTGCCATCAGCACAACTTAGGGTTCTGCTTAAAGGAATTCTCCTAAATGCACATTTTAAATGTGCCATGGGAGTAAGAGGGTAAGTGATTCTTATGGGTTCAGCTCTGACATCTGAACATAGTCAAATTGCACAATTCCCACAGACCCTCAGGAGCAGAAAGCTTTACTTGGTCATTTTGACTAAAGCAGAGCCACTGCTCATCACATCCCCCAGAAGCAAGCACCTTGTTTCAGAACCATTTCCATTCACCATTCTGCTAACTTTACTGGAAAGTAACAATGACAATATTCTGTTCTACAGAAGTCAGATATTCTAAAGCATGTGCTCATGTAGCAACCCAGATATCTGTCACATTAGAACATTACAAAAGGAAATGTTTGGAAGTCTACTTTCTATTGATTTTTCTTCAGCATGAAGTGCCAGTGCAATGGAAGGTGTGGGATGAATGGTGCTATATTCCAATACTATGGACAAGAATAATCATTCTCCCAGTAATTTACATGATGAGTGCAACTCAAGATATCAGGTACTGGCAGTAAGTCACTACATAATAAAAATATTTGCAGTGTGCATTTAAAAAGGCACAAGAACAAGGTTGAACTGGCAGAGAATGTGACACAGTTGTGGATTCTTCTGATCTTGAAGATTTTTTGGGGGAAATGTAATGGAAGGCTGAATCCTCATTGTAACGACACCAACAATCAAAAATCTGAGAGCACTGGAAGACACTTCACTGAGAACAAGTGTCACCAGACACATTTCTTCTGTGAGCCAAACTGAGTTATTTACATGACTCAATGTTTGGAAGTCAAAGAAAAATCTGAAAGGTGCAGAGCAAATAGAGAACATAAATACAGAGGAAGTGGCATTTTCATTTTGAGAAAGTCTCAAAAAACTGCCTTCTCAACTTTTTTCTAAGATCTATCTGTACAACATTTAGAAAAAAATCTATTGTTCATAAAGCAACATTGAGTTCAGATACTTCACCAAGATAATATTTAAGAGCAACAGCAGTTTCTTACAGCCAGTGAAAGAGCTCATTTAAAAAACTGACTGCAGAGTATAATGACCTAATTAGGGGAATTTCTCCCCACAGAGAGGCTGTTCTGGTGTAGGTTGGTGGGAAAGCCCAGCTGGCTTGACTACTGTAAGATCAAGACCTGAAAGCTTATGCAAGTGTGTGGTTAAAGAAAAAAAGAGTTAAAAGCAAAGAACTGAAGTTTCTGTGCTTCTGACAACCATACACTGAATAACCAGAATACTGCACCAACCTCAGCTTCTTGGTTCAAAACCTTTCCAGGATTACTCACACTTGGTAACTACAAAACAGAACCGCCAACACTGTTCTGTAGAACTTCAGTTACTGAAAGCACTCCACTTATTTCATCTCTGTTCCAGAAGAAAATAATTAAGATGCATCACATATCAGCTTTTGTACTATCAAAAGCCAAAGCAAAATATCAAATGCTTCAATCACAAAAGATTTTAGATAAGCACCAGAGTGGCTGATCTCAGTTACTCATTTTTTCAAAGGCACAAACACAACACAATCTACAGTCCAGCATTTTTACCCATCATCTTTCAGGGCATCGATCAACTGCACAAATGCCTTCCAATATATGGGATATGTTAAATTTGTTCCCTAAAGAAAAGCATTCCAAGAAACACATTCAGATGGAAGCACACTTGATGCTGCAACTGACACTAGAATATTGTTTCTGAGTTTTAAATAAAATGTAAGGAACTCAGTAATTAAGAAAACCTACAAAAAGTTATTAAATTCTAACTAAGTTTAGCAATACCATGAGACCTTTGGCTTGTCCTTTTTTGTTGCACCTCAGAGAACTCTGCACAGACTCTCCCAGGGAAATAATCCACCCCACACACTTTATTAACATTAACATAACACAGCAAAACTTTAGGTAATTAAGTTTAATGTGTTGTTCAACAAAACATGGAATTTCACACAACTTACTGTAATCCTTTACAGCTCACAATAACCTCATAGCAAAATCAAAATGGAGTAAAAACTGCCCCTGTATTGTTAGGCAAGAGCTTGATTTTCTTCTTGCTGCTCCCCTGAAAAGCAACACAGTAATAACAGTTACAATATGACATTCAAATACCTAAACATGAAATAAGTTTGTATTGTTTCATTATGTCTAGGGAAGTGCATTCCCTTAATCCAATTCTGTAACTTGGAAATAAGAGGAAATATCACAGGAAGTGCATTTGTGCTTTTCTACATGCAATACACATGAAGAGACCAACATGGTATGTTCCATGATATATAAACAGAGGTTTCATTATAGTGAAATGCAGACCAACACTCAGCATTACAATAAATTATTTGTCTGAAACTAACCACTCAGTTGTCTGCAAGGAAAAGCTGTGTTACAGTCCCTTTGAAGTCACTTTAGTGAAACAACCACAGGCTGTGGTTTGTCAGGGGTGAGGGGTGGTTGTTTTTGGTTTTTTTCTTTCTTCTTTAATTAAAAACAAACTACAAACACTAAAGATGAAAAACAGTACATACAGAATCTTTTAGGCCAATTAAAAATTCCAACTAGTCAAAACAAGGCACTGAAAATTGATTTGTTTGGAGAGCACAGGAAGCTGCCCTACCAAGCAGGTTATATTTTTTTTTTCTTTTTCTTCTAAATTTAACTTCTACTTTCCTGCTTCTAAGAAACTCCTCAGCTGTTCACCTTTGTCATGGCAAGTCTTCAGCATTAACAGCTTGCTGGACCTTCTCTTGAGATTGTTTATTTGCTTTCCAAGGAAACTGCACTTTACAACTGCCTTGTCTGGACAGTAATCACACGGCTTTTCAGAGAACACATTACTCAAGATGAAGAGAAGTCCTGCAACACAGAGTCTTGCAAAGTCCCACAGCTATGAGGAAAGCTGTGCAGCAAAAATCATTACAAAAGGTGCTGCCAGTGCCATTTTAGGAGAGACAGGGACAGGCTGAAGCCTCCCACAAAGCTGGGGCTTCCCAACTCAACATTTGTTACTGACTGACACCAATTCATCCTACTGCACGTTTCCTCTTCCTCACTGAACTGCTGTGAAACTTCTGAGCATCTGTTTTGTATTTGTATTCTGTTTCATTTTTACTGAATTGAGGGGGGAAAAAAAAGATACAGCCCATAATCAAATTCCAAGAAAGCCAGTTGACAGAATCACAGAAAGGTTTGGGCTGGAAGGGACCTTAAAGATCTTGTTCCAACCCCCTGGAACAGTTCTACCATGAGAATCTGTCTTATTAACACAGGTAAAGGAATTTTTGAATCCCTGTCATTCAACTACTACAACAGTGAAAGTATTTCAAATTTCTCAATGCTTCCTCAAAAAACCCCATTCAACTACTTTGACTCATCACTTTTCAATGTTAGAGCAAATAACATGTATTTTAGAAAAGATTGTTTATTACCTGCTTTGACAGCTTTGTAATTGTTACACGTAAACCAGAAAAAGAACTTTAAATTAGCTTGGTTATATTCCAAATGTTAAAGTTAGATGCTAATAACAAAAGCAGCATTGGAGAAGGATTGTCTTCAGAAACCTTACTGGATGTGGGCTGGTAACCCTTCCAGTTGGCTTGGCCCTGCTAATGCCCCTTGAAATCAGAATTTCTGTACATTTTTTCCTTCCTGTTATATCAACCTGCCAACTCCTCACAATAGCCACAACTCAAAAAGCCATTCCATTTCATCTGGCAAGAATCTTGAAGTCACTTGACTCCCTCACTGCTTCTCCATCAACTTAATTCTCTACAACTGCTGAAAGCCAGTGTCATCAGGCTCCAAAACCAAGCCAGAAACCAAACATTAAGCCACCAATGAAGCTGAAATTAAGTGCTCTTCCTACAATGTCTTTGATGTGTGAAATTCCTTAATAACTGGTGTTTGGCCAACCCAAAACTAGATTCAAGAATAAAAAGCCTAGAATACAACAGCTGCTTTATGATTATTAATACTGAATGTGCTAATAAAGCACCTACAATAAGACCTTGTTGTTTTCCTGACCCTTACAAGCACAGAATGAGAAGACATACTTGGTAAAGCCCAAAGCAACAAGAGGAAAACACGACAGCCAAGTGCCTGCAAAGCAGGAAATACCTGCCTGCATCGCCTCCCTTCAATAGGAAGTGCAGTACCACACCTTTGAAAACAAGAAGCATACATTAACAAAAGCACTGCTCCTTTCTGAAGAAAATTCACTATTTTCTATCTGCCCAGATTTCTAAAAACACTCAGTTAGCAACTGAGTTTGATCTTACTTTTAATATGCAAATTCAGCTACCAACAGGACTTTGGGCAACTGACCTGACCCCTGTGTGGACATCCCCCAGTCCGTAAGAACCTCAGTGACATCAGCACTTTACTCACTGCTGTCCTGTGAGTGAAAGACAAACCCTTTGATGGGGTGTTCACACACTGAAACACAAACCATTTTCCTCATAGTGAAGTTATACAACTACTCCTGGTAGGTAAATATTCCCTGGAATAATACAGCATGCCCTAGGATCTCTGTCTCAATAAACTCCTCTTGTTTTTGAATCTCCTTACCCTCAGGCAGCTGCTGCTCCTTAGCCTTGTACAATTACCACTGTGTACATGGCTGATCATTTGTCCAGCATTTGATGTACTTGGTGGGATTCAGAACTGAGATACTGATCTCATCAGACTCTTTCAAAGCCTCACCACCTTACCTTTTAGGGCAACAAAGTTGTTTTCATACCAAACAACTATTCACAATATTTCTTGCATCTCAGAAGGCTGAAGTAAGCAATCAGTTAAAACACAAACTGCCTCACCTGTATCAAATCAGTTCCAGGAATTCAGTTACTACTGCACTCCAAACTAAAATTATAGTGCCAGAGAAAAATGCTGTTTTGAAGAATGTACTTGAATTCTCCAGCTTCATCAGCACTGGTATTTATTTGCTCCTGACCTAGCTTCCAAGGATTCTTCTCTGCCATAGAATTGATTTTTGAACACCAACTTGTTCACCTGCTAAAACCAAAAGTAAGAACAATTAGGAAAGCCACAAGGAAAACCACAGTGGATGACAAGAATCAGACAAACATGGTACTTGACATACTTGACCATATTGGCAAGGGGTTTGGACACATCATGCAATGCCAGTGCAATGTCCTATGGTCTCTGTGTCTCCCTGTACACATTAAAATATACAGTTTTTTAAAGGTCAAAAAACTAAGACATGGATTAATTATTCAGTAATTAATGTGGATAATCAAAACCTAAAGCAAAAGTACTGGACAAGCAAACCTATTGGAGGCTCCTCTGATCTGAACTGGGAATGCCCCAGTTACTACAGACATTGCAGTAACAGACACCAGCAGTCGATGGTGGGGTGGCCTCGCTGAGCACAGCACCGTTTTAGATAATTTAACACATCACTTGGTGTGCAACATCATTTGGTCACCAATGAAACATCTTTCTTTTGAGAAAGGTTAAAGCACATGCAGTTGCACTTGCCTGCAGTACTGTAAAAGCCTAACTGCTGATGGGGACACATGTGAAGCACTGGCTATTTCCCTGTTCACTCATGAACCTGCACACAACTAAGGAAGGCATCACTGGGCTTGCTGCTTGTACTCTGAGGTATTTTACAAATTTTCCACTATCTCTTAAAGATTCTTGCCTCAGAAGGACTAGACCATCCATTATGTACCAAGATGCTTTTAGATAATAAAGCAGAGTATAAATGAGTTTCTAATAAACAAAATTAATGTGGAAATAAAATAAATTTGAAATATTTTCAAATGAGAAACATGCAAAAAACCACAGTATCACTAATGTGTCACCTGTCCTTGTCAATGTGCAGTCCCCTGGCAACTCTCGCTCCTCTTTCACAGTTACAATTCTCATGTCTCTGAATCCAGAACACACAGATTCTTTAGGCAGCTGGTCATCATTGTCATACCTGCAAATACAACCCAAGCTGAAACTCTTCTTCTGCAAAGAAGTTCTGCCTCTGTTTCATCTGCAGTAGTGGCATGTGCTCAGCTATACAAACAAGAAAACAAAGACACAAAACCTTCTATGAAAGATTTAAAGTCTTCAATTTAACTAAAAATAGCTGTATAATTTCCTTTTTATATATAATTTCTACCTCATTATTTTTAAATGCCAGTTACAGTCTTTCAAGCAAGAAAAATATTTCATCCACCCTTCCCAAGTAAGAACAGGACAGTACCAACGTTCCATCTGCTGCTATTAAAGGAGAGCTAACTGACAATGCTTTTTCTTCCTTCCCAGTGATTCTTCTCACACCCCCAGAGAGAGGCAGAGTGGAGCTTTTGACAACGGGTCAAGACACAATTGGTATCAACACTCAGAATTATTTACTTGGTATTAGTAAACAGAGGAGCACCATGACAATCTACTCACAAATCTGGTAAAAACGCTGCAACTTCTGCATCATTTCTCAAATTCAACTTTTCCTTAAGTGTCAGCCACCAGTCAATGAGACTTCCCACATAAATCCTTGTTTTCCTCTTCTATCAAGACTTTGCTTTCTCTTTTTCTTTTCCAGAAAAGACAACACTGGGGGCCTTCCACACCTCTTCGCTGGCAGGGCCATGGTGAGCCTGGAATTAAAGGAGAGGATTTATTGAGAGGCAGCTCGGAACAGCCGGTAGGTACCTCAGTGCCCTGGGCCAGCACAGAGGACTGATAGCCGAGCACCTCTGGCTCCTCCGCTGCAGCCCTGCACCGATGTCTCCAGACCCGCACCCACTCGCTCACGTCCTCCCCCTCGGCGTCCCTCCGCGGTAGCAGCGGCTGAGAACGGGGATGCTTCCAGTAGGAACACGGTAAAGGGCTGCGGGACAGTCCCGCACAGCGCTCCTGAGGGGAGGGGAGAGAACATTCCCACCCCACACCGCTCCTGAGAGGAGGGGACATGGCCGCCTCAAACCGCTCCTGAGGGGAGGGGACATTCCCACCTCACACCGCTCCTGAGGGGAGGAGAGAGAACATTCCCACCCCACTCCTGAGGAGAGGGGACACTCCCGCCTCACGCCGCACCTGAGGAGGGAGGAACATGCCCGCCTCAGGGAAAAGAGGAGCCATTCCCGCCTCATACCGCACCTGAGGGGAGAAGAGGGGAGAAGAGGGGAGAGGGCATTCCCGCCTCATACCGCACCTGAGGGGAGGGGAGAGGGCATTCCCGCCTCACACCGCACCTGAGGGGAGGGGAGAGGGCATTCCCGCCTCATACCGCACCTGAGGGGAGAAGAGGAGAGAGGACATTCCCGCCTCACGCTGCACCTGAGGGGAGAGGAAGGGCCAGGCCATTCCCGCCTCGCACCGCTCCTCAGGGGAGGGGCCATTCCCGCCTCACACTTTTCCTTAGAGGAAGGGACATTCCCGCCTCACACCTTTCCTGGGACACACACATTCCCGCCTCACGCCGCACCTGAGGGGATGCGAGAGAACATTCCCACCCCACACCGCTCCTGAGGGGAGGGGACATGCCCGCCTCAGAAAGGAGGGGCCATTCCCGCCTCAAGCTACACCTGAGGGGAGGCGCCGGGCCATTCCCGCCTCATGCCGCTCCTGAGGGGACACCAGCCCCTGTCCCCGCTCCTGAGGCGCTGCTATTCCCATCTCACGCCGCTCCTGAAGGGAGGGGAGGGGCCATTCCCCCTCACACCGCTGCTGGGGCTAGGACAGACACAGACACCCACATTCCCACCTCATGGCACTCCTGAGGGGACACCAGTCCTTGCCGCCGCTCCTGAGGGGGGACAAGCGCACCTCACACCGCCCTGCGGGGTACGCCCTTTCCCCACGCCGATGTCTCGCTGCCCCGGTCGGGGTCTCTCTGTCGGTCGGTGTGTGTCTGTCTATCTGTCGGGGCCGCTCTGTCGCTCCCTCACTCGCCGCGGCGCCGCCACCTCGGAGCGGCCCGAGGTAAACAAGGGCCACGTGACCGGCGGCGCGCGCTGATGGCGCGGGCACACGCCAGGTGGGAGGGGCTCGGCTTTAAGGAAAAAGGCTCAAAAATCGGTTTTAATGAAAAAGGCTGAAAAGTGGGTTTTAGGTGTTAAACCGGGGCAATGACTCGAAACCTGTTCTGAGAGAGCAGCCAGTGCGCTCAGGTAAAAACTGTTCTCAGCCCTTCACTGAAGCTCAGAGGAAGAACCAACCCAGCATGTTTTGTTTTTCTAAAAATATTTGCTTAATAACAAATTTTAATTACTTGTGTTATGCACAATAAAAAAAAAATCTGCTGTTTTCCCAAGCAGCAATTCCCAGGAAGAATATCCAAAATACTGTGTGGTTGTCTTGCCTTCTGAAAGGCCAGATTCAGAGACAAAACTCGAATTTTGCTCTAAAGAGCAGAAAATGTTTGAAATGTGTCCTACCTGTTGAAATGTGATAACAAGAGGAAGAAAATGCAGTGAGAATTTGCAATGCCTGTTGTCACAGTGTGTTGTTATAAGTGTCACATGTATAACCTGCATTCCACCAGGTCCTTGGCACTTCCACACGTTCCTGGTGACAGAGCCTGCATTTTAAAATAAATAACTAAAAACTCAGACCAAGTTAGCCAGCAATATGTGGATAATTTTATCTAAAAAAGACAGGGACAATCATACCTGCCAATTTGTTTTTTATCATTTCTGCTGTCAGCTTTGGTAGAGTCACAGTAGCAACTCAAGTTGGCTCAAGAATTAGTAGGTGACTGAAGACTTGTAAAAATATTTATCTGCATTTTCTGAATCAGCTGAATAGCCAAAACAATTTTTTTGGTTTGTTGTCTAACATTTACATAACTTGAAAATAAAGAACTGGAGAAAAGAGCCATCACTTCCTGAAATCTGTCTTTGTCTTTTATCATTTACATCTTCAGCCCGTGAGCAGATTTTCATAGTACATTTTATTGTGTGAGTTAGCAGAGAAGTAAAATTTAAAATAATTATTGTAGCTTAGTTACAGTTTTGCTCAAAATAACCCAAATTCTCAGTGATACATGTATATAAAGATAATCCCTTGCACTTTGCTCATTTAATTTAGATATAATTTCTCATAATTTACCATTATTTCTATAAAATATCTTCTTGGTGATACTGTTCCAAGTAAATAGGACTGTTTTAGAGGCTTTTCATATTTAGTTTTTCTGATTGCCTTCACAAATATAGTTATTGTTTGTGTAACTAGATCCACATTCCCAAGAACAGAATTGTGTTAACACCAAAACCTGTTGTGTGCTTAAGGTTCCTGTTTATTTTGAAATCACAAAGCTGCTGGGAGAAGCAAGGGGGTGCAAACAACATTTAGTTCTACCAAGTAATTTGGAAACAAAAGCAGTTATGCAGCAACCCACCTTTTATGCCTACTAAGTCAAGCAAGCTACTGCTGTTGTGCATGCAAGTTAAAAATAGCATGTAAAAACAGTGTCAGTGTCCTCAAAAACTAATTACTACCTAAGAAAAAATTTCAAAGCCCTTAAGTTAATGTATATTTGCCATTTTTGTGAGGGCTTTTTTTGTTTTTGTTTTTTCTTTTCATCTCATTAGGATCTGCCAGCCAGTGTTTATTTCGGCTGCTTGAGCTGATCCTGCCTGTGTGACAAACAGGAATGCTTTCAGTGCCACCAATATTTGTATTAATGTTGGTTTACCACCTGGACATCCCTGTCAGCAAGGTGAGTATTTTGCCTCTGAGTAGTTTCACACAGGTCCCAAAATGAGCAGCATTCCTGGTGCATGGAATTGTGTCTGACAAAGCAGCAGCTGCTACTCAGGAATGAAATTCCAAAGCCAATTCCCCAGGCCCCAAAGGTGAGGGTTTGTTCTTCACAGCAATGCACAGAGGAACTGAGGGCACCAGGTGCAGAGTCTGCCTCCTCCTAACCCCAAACTGTGGCCACATAGGAAGGAAGTTCAGAAGTTTTTATATATATATTTACATATGTATTTGTAGAGATTTGCATGGCAGTCTCACAGCTACATCAACTCACTCTCTCCCCTTCCATCAACAGAAAATCCTGGCTGTACTATCACCTTTCTGCTGATGAATATTTCACTGTGCTCAGTAGTTTGCAGAGCAAACATCTTGTTTAGCTTCCAGCTGCCAGCATGGCAGTAATGCACCTTACAAACCCCAGAAGCCTTCTGCCTCCTGAGGTGTAATTTTCATTTCAAAATGTGTTGCTACAAGAGCCATCAGTTAACCCAGGAACATGTCTAAGTACCCCACTGATCTTGTGTTTTATGAGTATTTGTGAGATGGGATTGAGAGACTGCTCCCTGGAAATGCCAACACAATCTTCATACAGTAATTAATGTGTCTGTAATGGGATAAAACCCTCACAGAGACCAAGCTGGTCTAGCCAAGTATCCTGTTTCTAGAAGGCATGGCAAGCTCAGCCCTTTCACTGGATTTTCTCCCAGATTCCAATTATCCACGATTTAAGGACTTGGAAGATGAGGGTGACTCCAAACCATTTCATTAAGCAGGTGTGAGAAGACCTACACCTCAGGAACAGAATTCCTTTTAGACCCCTCTTAATATTTTGGACTTCATAATGTCCTTCTTTAGGGAGTCTTTGCTTTTTGCTTTTGTTACATAATTGTTATTGCTAGATAGAAAGGGAGCTATGACACTGGCACAAAGCCATTTATTTCCATGTTCCAGTGCAATCCTGACACCTCAGTAAAGGACACAGCACAGCAGGAACATGAATCAGTCCCCCAAAGACCATCTCTCATCTTGTAAGCAGGCTGTTTCTAACCCAAAACAGAATCAAAGCAACTATTTAATCAATAGAAATAAGAATAAAGCTGAAAACTGAAAACAACAGGGTTTATCACCACATGATTCATTCCAGCAGGAGACTTTGCTTGTCCTTAGTGCTTTCAGAGCACCTCAAATTGTTAAGAACAGAATATAAAAGATAAATTGACACACAGTTAAGGTTAGCACACTCATTTCCAAACTGAGCTCCTGGTCATTTGGGCCTTCATGATACAACACAGGAGCTACTTTGTTCTAAGAGATTTTAAGGAAAGTGAAGTCAAGAGCTGCACTCTGACTGCACCTTGAGCAGTAAATCCAAGTAAAATCCAAAGTAGAATTCCTCACATTTAGTGTTCGCTGCTGAGGTTGGATGATTCATCACATTTAAATTCTTTCACATGAGTTTCCTAATTTCCTTCTTTTATCTGTTACCATTTAAATTCTTTCACATGAGTTTCCTAATTTCCTTCTTTTATCTGTTACCATAATATCTAAAAACAATTAATAATCGTTTATTTGAGAAAGAAACTGAATTATGCAGTGTGATACCTAATATGCAATAAAACATGCAGAAAACATGAAGTAAAAAAAAAAAAAAAAAAAAAAGTCAGAGTCAAGCCAAGAAGCTGAAGCATTTTTACTACAGAAAAATGGCATCTCTAACAATATATTTGTTTCATGTTTCCTATTTTTACTTTCTCCCCCTCACCATCTGCCTCTGTTCTGCTTTTTTCTTTCAAAAAGCATCCACCTTATTTAGCTTCACTCACCTCATCACAGGATTCAGGCTGAATTAAAACAAAATCCCCAATGCCAAAGCCAAAAAAGCACTGTCTCTTCATAAAAGACCTTCCAAAAATAACTCTCCTTTCCTTACAGAAGCTGTAGATCTTTAAGAGGAGCAATCCATCTTCATTCAGTGCTTGGCTACTCGCCCTCTAGGCAAAGGAACTCAAACTTTTGGCTCCTGGTAACTCTGGGTTGTACCTGTGCCTTCAGTGCTGCTCTTTTTGCAGATCTTCTCCTGTTCTTTTGGTAGCCAGCCCTGAATGCCACAAGAGTGAGATCCCATCGTGTGGAAAAAGAAGGCAAATTACAGAATGTGCAGTCCTTGAGCAAGAACTAGTCCTTCCATCGTGGAAGGAGCAATGCCCAGGGGGATTTGCTGTGCTGTGGAGCAGAGTCCCACTGCTTGGCTTAAGGCACCCTGCATGAAAATAAAACCATTTTGGGGAGACAGTCCTCAGAAGGAAATAGTGATAAATAGAGAATGCCCATCTTTGGCATGTGCAGTGGTCAGGAGAGCCTGGCAGTGCCAGAACCTGCGCTGTGCTGCCTGCAGAGGAAGCAAAGGATAATGAGGAGATGAAATACAAAAAGGCACTACACTAACCTGTGGCAGCACCACAACCCACATCTGGAGGTGAGTCCCTGCAGGGCCAGAAAGGTCAGGACAAATGCTCTCATTTGTGAGTCAATTCTCTGCAGCAACCACAGTGAATTTGTTACTGCAGGCCTTGCATGGACTAAGGAAACTTCTGGGCCCAGCCAGGGTACAGCCCTGAGGCTCTGGCTCTCGTGGGGAGAAATGTTGTGTGCAGTCAGTGAGGAGCCTGGCAGGGTCACACACCCTCCCAAGGCACTGACACATCCTCGTGCCTTCAGGGCCAGCGGGGCCTGGGCACCAGAGCAGCAGGAGAGGAGTGAGGGACTCGCTGTTATCCTGGCTGTGTCTCTGGGGCTCTGGTGCTGTGCCACAAGGGGCTCACAGAATCACAGAACCAGCTGCACTGGGAAAAACTCTGAGATCACTGTGCCCACCCTGGGACCAAACACCGCCTTGTCAACCAGCCCATGGCACTGACTGCAGTGTCCAGCTGTTTCTGTAGCACTGCAGGGATGGTGACTCCACCCTGGGCAGCCCATTCTGGTGTTTAATCATGAAGAAAATCTTCCTGAGTGCAACCTCAACCTCCCCTGGTGCCGCTGCAGGCCCTGTGCTCTCCTCCTGACCCTCACCTGTCAGGGAGAGAGTGGTCACCCCTAAAATTCCTCTTCCAGGCTTGGAGGGCTGGATGGGAGGGAGAAAAAAATATGGAACGCTTCACGAATTTGCGTGTCATCCTTGCGCAGGGGCCATGCTAATCTTCTCTGTATCGTTCCAATTTTAGTATATGTGCTGCCGAAGCGAGCACGAATCTGAGCGCTTACCCGTCGGTATTTATACCCCAAGGACCCAGGCTCTGCAAGGTCAGGGTGACGTGGGTGGGACAGCCTGGCGGTGCCAGGGAAGCAGCAGCAGAGTGCACAGCACCCCGATCTTACCGAGGGGTTCGGCGGGCAGGAGACGGCGAAGAGAGGGGGGACAGACCCCAAATCCGGCCCTAACCGCGTTATGCACACGGCCCCGCGGTATGCAAATGTACGCAAAGCACTCTGGGCCGGGGCGGTACCGCTGCCCCTCGCGGGGCCGTTCTGTGTCGGTAACTCCCGGTGGGCTCAGGGGCAGGTTGGGATGTGCGCAGGTGCGAATGTGGCGCTTTTCTGAGGTGACGCATCGCTAATTTAGACCTAAACTAGTTAATATTACCCACCTGTGGCGATATGCGGGTGGCCGAAGCCGTTTGTCGTTTCACAGGATCACAGAATCGTTCGGGTTGGAAGGCCCGTGTGGAGATCACAGCCCCCGCCAAGGCAGGGCCACCTGGGGCAGGTGACACAGGAACGCATCCAGGTGGGTTTGAGTGTCCGCAGAGAGGGAGACCCCACCGCTCCCTGGGCAGCCGTTCCACTGCTCTGCCACCCTCAGCGTGAAGAGCTTCTTCCTTGCTGAGGCGAAACTTGTGTTTTACGTTATGACATTTACTCCTGATGCATTTGGAGTGTGTCTCCGGAACACGCAGCTGTAGCGGGGCTGTGGCTGCAGGGCCAGGCAGGGCGCACAGTGTGTGCAGACAGCGGAGGCTCCGCAGTGCTGCCCGTTCTAAGCTGGGCCGGGAGCAGTGTTGGGTACGAGCAGCAGAGTGGCGCAGCGGAAGCGTGCTGGGCCCATAACCCAGAGGTCGATGGATCGAAACCATCCTCTGCTAGCCTTCGTGTTTTCCTTTTCCTCGCGGCACAGCGCCCGTCCTCTGCCGGATGTTTTTGGGTGTGAGGGACGGTGGAGGGGCTGGTGCGAGGACTGTTGTTTTTCCTAAAATCTTGGCGACGTGCAGTGCAGCTGCTGCGAGTAAAGGACGGACAGAGCGGTGGCAGTGGGATGCCTACAGCCCTTCCAGTGCCGTTTGAAGGTCTCGTAGAGTCACAGGATGGTTTGGGTGAAAAGGAATCTTTTAAAACCACTTAGTCCCACCCCCTGCCATGGCTGGGGACACACGAGTTGCTCAGAGACCCGTCCGACCTGGCTTCGAATGTTTGCAAGGATGGGGCATCTGCCACCTCTCTGGGCACCCTGTGCCTCAGCACCCTTGTGCTGAAAAGTTTCTTCTTTATCTTTCATAAGAAAGCTCCCTTAGATACTGAAAGGTCACAAGGTCCCTCGGGAGCCTTCTCTGCTCCAGGCTGAACAGCCCCAGCTCTCTCAGCCTTTCCTCAAAGAAGAAATGCTCCTCTGAGCATCTTCATGCCTCCGACTGGACGTGCTCCTGTAGGTCCATTGCTTTAATTAGGCATCAGAAAACTCAGCACACATTTATAGTTTTTCCCCGTTTTGCCGGATTAAATGCCAAACAATGCCAAACAGCAGGCAGACTCTCTGCACGAAATTCAGGAAAGCAAAATAGAAAAACGTGGAAACCTAAAAGTCAATGCATGTGGTATTGAAAGTCTGTATTCGGCCTCTGCATCGCATGATCTGAGGAAAAAGGCTCCCTGAACTCAATGGCACAGTGCTTCTCAGGGGGCGTTGTTTTCAGGGCTGCAGAATGTGTGAAACAAACAGTGGAGTTCCTGCATGGGATGAGTACGTGCGGAATACGTAGAAGAACCAGGCAGGGGTTTTGTTCACAAACCGAATGCAACGATGGATTTTTTTGTGTCTGCATTTGGCTCAGATGGCGCGACTCGGTAAGCTGTGTTGTGCGGTTCCATGGTGTAATGGTTAGCACTCTGGACTCTGAATCCAGCGATCCGAGTTCAAATCTCGGTGGAACCTGAACATTTTTGCCGCAAACGCGTTTCTTTCCTGCTCACAGCCATGGAAAATGAATTTAAAGCGTTTTTCATGGACTGTTAGAATGCCAGAAACATCCCATGCCTCGTGGAAAACCTATCTAGCGTAGAAGAGTAACCAGTCCGAGATTTTCCTGGGGATTACACCCCTGTATGTGTTATTTATTGCAGCCAGGTTTGTATTTTCTGACAAATAATGTGAAGAATCTTAGACATGTCACAGCTTATTGTTTTCTTTCTGTGCTTTGAATCGCCTGTGTAGATTCACAGTTCTGAATTCTGCATCAGCAAAGCTGGTGGCAGCTGCTGAGCTCTGCAGGGATGAGGTTTAGGGGTGTCTCTGACATGTTCTGCAATGTCATGTTTGCCTGGAGCGACAGGACAAGGGGGAATGGCTTTGCTCTGCCGGAGGGAGGATTAGATGGGATATTGGGAAGAAATTATTCCCTGGGAGGGTGGGGAGGCCCTGGCACAGGGTGCCCAGAGAAACTCGATCCATGCTCCAGCACTGACAACATCCAAGGCCAGGTTGGACAGGGCTCGGAGCATGCTGGTCTGGTGGAAGGTGTCCCTTTAAGGTCCCTTCCAACCCAAACCATTCTGTGATTCTGTGAAGGCAACAAATACCGCAGAAACTCGGAACAAACACGAAGGTTTAGGTCGTGTTAAATTCCCGTCGGCCAGCCCAGGTATAAAGGTAGGACAGGCAGTGAATTCCCAGCGGGATTTGTTTGCTGTGCATTAATTGTGGCGGCTGGCGGAGAGCAGAGGCACCGCCCGGTTCTATGGTGTAATGGTCAGCACTCTGGACTTTGAATCCAGCGATCCGAGTTCAAATCTCGGTAGAACCTGTCCCAGGTGTGTGTTTTTGTGCCTGGCAGGGACAGAGCGGAGCGAGCCCAAGCTCCGGCTCAGCCCCACAGGGTGTCCTGCACCTCCGCTGTGCCACGCTCTTCCCACTTTTCTTCAATACAGTGAATTCGACAAAAGACACTATATAATTCTTACTACTTCTAAATTAGGTGTATATTAATGCTGTTTTACATTAAGTACTTTTGGGGGAGGGAAAAAATGGCATTTACACTGTGGAAAAATTCATCAGGCAGATGTGCAGAATTTGGACTTTGTTTTCAGATGCACCCAAGTACTCACTTGGAAAATAAGGGCAGAAACGCATTGTTTTTGGATAAACTCTGCACAATTGAAATGGATATTCCCTCTGCCTTACTGACACAAACCCTCAGTAGTTATTTTTCATCTCCAGAGTAGCTAAGGACATCTTGGCACCTTGGCTCCCCTCCTCCAAACCTGTCCTACGAGTCACTTGTTTACACAGCAACAGGAACAAGCCTGCTCTGTTCAACAGCTCCTCCTCCTCCTCTGGCCAGGTAACCCTGCCTTGCTGGCCCTTGAAAAAAAAACAAACCACAGAACACCTTCAAATCGATTTATTATTTAGTAGAAATCCAGGTCCCAACTGCTCAAGAGAACATATGGAAATGCTTGCTCAATTCACTAAATTTTCACACAACCTACTAATGAAAAAAATCCCTTATCTATGTCAGGGCTGATTTTCATCCTTTCCTCTGCTGTTGGATCAGGTCACACACAGAGATCTTTCCCCTGCACCAGTGTTTAGGTTACTCTGTTCACTCTCACAGGCTGGCTTCAGGCACCATCATTCTCCCCAGCACCAGAGCTTTAAAGCCACAGGGCCTTGTCTGCCTTGCAAGGAATCAATATATTAATTGACAATTCTAGAGAGCAAATTACCATTTCCTACAGCAATCTGGCACCTTCCTCCTTCCCTTTAGCAGAGGTTGAGGTGCAGAGCTGTAATCCAGAAGTCCTGATCCAGTATTGGTGCCACAGCTGTGCCCCAGACAAGCCCCTGGGTGAAATCAGGTGTACTTAAACTTTGACATGGAATGAGACAGAAGCAGCACAGAATTGAGTACTGAGATTTATTCACAATTCATGGTCATGCTGCAATTGAAAACGAAGCACCAAAATTGGGGTAAGTGAACATCATCCAGGTATAATCCAGCTGAGACTGCTGTGTTTGGAGATCTGCATTGCTCTGGGGGGACAGCACAGCCCAGGGCTGCCAGGTCCTTATTCCCAGGGGACACACACAGGTGCTGTGGCTGAGGGAAAGCTCCTGCACCAGGCAAAGGGACTTCACAACACGCTGGAGCAGTCTCAGAGCAAAGTACCATAACCCCAAGAATCCAGCACCTGACATGCTCAAGTCAAGAACACCTCAATTTTATTAATTAATTTATTATGTCCAATTCCTTTCCCACAATCCCTCCAGTTTATATTTTTTTAAAAAATCCTCTTGTCTTAGCACAACATTCAAGGGAGAGGAAAATCACTGTGGCTGTGGCCATCAGGAGCTTTTCCTGTTGCTGAAAAGGCAGCAGCAATAAAAATTATTAGGCAATCAGGGAATCCAGTCAGGTAATTAAATAGTGCTGTAATTTCAGAAGTTTGGCTACAAACATGTATTGTCAACATTAATGGGCTTTAAAAGCCAGAATCTTAGACAAGTATTTCACTATAGATGAAGCTGCAACAAGGTTTTCTGATATATGTTAAAATTTCAATGAAAGCAGGTGAAGGGAGAAAGATTTACAGCATAGAACTTTTCTTTCCATTTCAACTGGCACTTTAAAGAAAAGGCCTTTAAAAAACTAAAACATTTTACTCCAAAAAAAAAAAAAAAAAAAAGAGACGTCTCATTTACTTAGGTCACTATTGATAATACATTCTGTATAGCCACTACAGGCTCAGTTAGATGCCTTGTCTTTAAAAAAGCAGACAAATCATCAACAGCTCTGCACTCTGATTACCTCAACAGGTTCAAACCCTTGAGCAGATGGAAGAAATGGTGCATCCAGCTGAAACAGGTTATTTTAGACACTGAGCCCCTGCTTTCTCTTGCAGTGGGAGCAGAGCAGAGTGGTTTCCCCCCTGCCCAGCCCATTCCTGGGCTCCCCCAGCAGCACAGGGAGTGAGGCCCCTCAGTGCAGCAGCAAGCACTGGCCAAAGTGCCACCCAGCCCTGGGGAGGATCCAGCACCGTGTACAAACTGTTCAGGGCTCTGCTTTCAGAACAGCAAGGCAGCTCCTGTGTAGTTTACTGAAGATTTCCTCAGAAAAGCAAACTGGTTTTGTACCATTTCACCCAGTATACACAAATAAAAAAATAAGCAGACTGTACAAAGAACAGCAGTGATATAATTTAAACATGCATCCGGCTACAAACCATATATACAGAGAAACAGGCCTGTACAAACAGAACAGGAGCACTTTATTACATCAGAATTGTGGTGGAGTTTCTGGAGAAAATTATGGCAGATAATCAGACCAAAGGAGGTGTATGTTGCTTCTGAAAGTAATCTGTTCTGAAATGTCACACAACACTCCCACCTTGCTCTAGCAGACATCTATTCCAGTTCCAGCTACACACAGCTCTTCCCAGGACTCCTGGACTCCTTCCTGTACAGAGGTAGATTTCTGTCCATGTTCTGATATTGCACCACATTAAGGATCATTCTTATCACAAGGAACAACTTGTAAAGGCTAATTTATATAATTCATGGGCATAATCTCATTGTGGGCATTCAGGTAATGCAGTAAATGAAATTTGCTTGCACTTCAAAGAAAACCTCCCTCCAAGTGCAGTGGTTTGGTGGAAGTCCACTGGAAAGCTGCAATTTTTAACAGCTTCACATTAAGAGAGGTATTTCTTCTCAGTAGGGTGACACTTCACTGTCTCTCTCCTTTTCAGCCTCCCTGGTCTAGCCAATGCCAGGTCTTGCCCTGCCTTCCCTGATGCTTCATACCATTCCACTGTGTCCAGGTTAAATGTGCATTTTAAACACTCACAGGTTTTTGCAGGATTTCTTACTCACACAAGCAGTTGTAATAATGAAGAAATTTGTAAGAAGATTCATTCAAACTGCATGAAATAGTTAAAAAAGCCCATCCACACTTTCAGGCTGTGTAAGGAAGGGTAAAACTACTAGCTTCAAACAGCCATTAATCTTGAACAGATCTGATACTACCAGGAAAATCTGAAGAAGTTTGGCAGGAGTCTTAATTTCTTTTGTCCATCACATCCTTGAATAACTCTGACAACTGGGAAGTTGCAGACAAGCTGCATGGCAGTACTACTTCACAATGTCTGTTAAATGAACCTATATAGCACATTTATAAAATAAGTGCATCAAAATTTACAATGCCAATGTATCCTAACTCTTATGAGCTCACAAGCATTGCTCAGTATTTTTCATCAGAGGCACCCCAGGAAGTTATTTTTTGCAGAAGTCTTTCAACATGGAGACAAATGAAAGACCAATTTGGGCAGGTTCCATTCTCAGAGAGAAGCCAAAGCAAGGAGCCCCAGTCCTCCTGGCAGAAAACTTACATGGAAAGAAAGTTCTCTTTTTGTACCAACCAACCTATTGGAACTATTTTAAATGAACCATTTAGCATTGGCTTCCCAGATTCAGATTCTGTGAAGCATTCTGTGACACTACATCAGTAAGAAATGGGGGCTAGTTTGGAACTGAGTATTTTTTGCTGAAAAATGGATAAAAGGATTATAGAAATTCATTACATCTCTCCATATACTCACTTGTCCTTTAAAGGGCCTTTTCCTTAACAAGGTAAGTAAATCCCAAGTTACTTCACAGCAACTGCATCAATACTGAAATTCCTGCTGTTTTCCTGTGATGATAGGGACTGCAGACCTAGAAGTAAAATCGTCTCACCCTCTTGGAGGAGCCCATTTTGTGCAGTGAACCCTTCACTCCAGGGACTAACTGGATCAGGAATTACAATCCCTGTGCCTGGCAGAAAGGGCTCATGTACCTTGCAAGATCAGGCTTTAGAATGAAGAAATCCATTGTAGGCAGGAAATGACAAACAGTAAAAGTTAAATGACAGTGGCAGGAATCAGGGCTTTTGGAGACTTCTCTGGTTTTGCAAAGCAAAAGTTCTTCCCAAGAACAATCCTGAGCTGGGCAGAGCCTCACTCACACCCTGGTGGTGCATGGAGGGGAGCATGGAGGGGTGCAGTGCAGCCCTGCAGCCTCAGCACAGCTCTGCACCTGCAGCTGTTACCACTTGATATCCAAACTGCTCGTGCTTTGACTGACTGCACTGTAGGTGGTGTGCAAAGTGTCCTGGACCTTCTTGGAGTCCATGCCCTCCAGCCAGTCCTGGTACATCCTCTGCACGTGCACGTTGGTTTCTGGCAGCCGGACAGGAATCGCAGTGTACACCTCTTCCATCTGGGCAAGCAGGGCTCTGTCTGGTTTGCCATCCTCACTCTGGGCCTGGCCCTTTCCATTGAGGCACCCTTAGGGAAAAAATAAATTAAAAAGATAGGAGGTGATAGAGACTTTCTTTTCATATCAAATCTCCGTTAACTCAGAATTCATTTTTCACACTTCTCTAAAGGAAGGGTTTTTTTAAACTTCCCCCCACGCTGCTATAATTTTTATTTACCTAAAGTGACTCTGATATCAACTTCATCTTAATGGGAATGAGGTTTCCATATCACAAATCTATCTCTGCATTCTCTGTGGTTTTATGATCCTAATTATGTTCCTTGTCTTTTCTTGCCCTTGACAAGCACCATTTCAGAGTATCCTCTGAGGTTTGGCAGTGCAGTGCTGGCACTTATTTATAGGTCAGAAGAGAACAAATAACATTGTGACTAATTTTAGAAAACTCAATCATTTTTTGAGCCAACACTGCACCTGCAATTGGTGTTTTAGACCCTTCAATAAGTAGTAAGATTTTAGATTATTAAGAAGAGAATTAAGAGGGAATGAAATGAAATGAAGTGCTGCCTGCAAGGCAGTTTTCCTTTGAGATTCAAGATATATGTGCAGAACAACTGCAGATCCACAATTATTCTTACCTCCTGGGCAGGCAAGGACTTCTACAAAATGGTACAAAAACTTTCCTTTTTTCAACTTCAGGACCATGTTTTGGATATTTCTAAAGCCATAAGCTGCTGCAAAACGCAGCACTGTCTCCCCATCCTTTTCAAGGGTAACTTCTTGAAAGTCCTTGTTCCTGTCAAGACACAGAGAGAATATTTTAACCCCCTGCATTCCCAGAGGAACAATCCAACGTGCCAGTTTGTATTCAAATGCTTCAAAAGGAACAGAACAAATATAACAGTGACACCAAGTGAACTCTTCCACTTTCTAAACTGAGTTAAGGACAAGTTGGGGTGGAATCTTCATAATAAAATTCTACTTAATTTTTAAGTGCAGGTAAGGTTTCAATAAAATGAGTACCAGCAGGAGCTGCTTTACACTGAGAGACTTGCAGGTTTAGAGCAGATTTATAGCCAGCAACTGCTTTCCCTGCAGCACCAACCAAAGCAGGGGAAGTTCCTGGGCTTCGGGCACCACTTCCTTGCAAGAGGGTGGCAAACCCCAGGCCTTCCAGGGAGTGGCCAATTCCCCAAGGCTCTCAGTGTCTCAGGGACATCTGGATAAAGCCCTCAATAACATACTTAAACTTTTGGCCAGCCCAAAGTGAAACCTTCCAACTGAAAATACCCTCTTCTGTTCCAGCTCACCCCTTCTACATAACAAGGGTATAAAACTCTAACTTACTTTAATGCTTTGTAGGTTATCTCCTTGACATCCACACCAAAAAGCTCCTTTGCAGCATGTTTAAAAATGTGCTCCAGGTAACCATCAGATCTCTTCCCATCATGCCTTACTACATCCCCCTCCTTTAGGTCATCAAACCTTAGGGAACGACAAAATGAAAGATCAACTCCAAAAATACCATTTTTTCACTCCAATAAAGTAGTGTGCTTCTCCCTTCTCTGTCTCCCCACCAAAAAAAGTAATTTGTAGAACAGACAACACATTACATTTTTACTTACTACAGCTTAAAAAATTTAAATTATTCAGGACAGTAGTGAGATGATGAAAGAAATTAATTAATAAAAAAGATACGGGGCTTTCCATGTTGAGAAATATCAAGCAACAGCAATTTATAAGAATGCACCTTCGTCACAACCTGAAGATTTTGTTAACAGCCTTTTACTGCTCAAGAGCCATTTTAGGGAAAAAATATTTGCCTGTGAGAATACAAAACTACTTCAGAAGTTGCAAGTCTTTGCTGACAATTCTCCTGCTTTAGGAACTGTTTGTCACTGTGCCAATCAAACCACACCAAATCAATACAGCTGCAACCAGGTTAGAATGGTACACTGAAAATAAATGCTACACTATGGTTCAGGAAAGAAAATGGGAGATATCTCCTAAGGGCATCTCCTGCAAGTTCACCTCTCCCCCAAAAAAAGGCAGCTCTGAAGAGCCCACATTCATACAGCTATTCTAATATCCAGCACTTTATCACAAATTGCTGCTGTGCTGGGATTTGTTTTAAGAGGATGACTTCAAGTTGTTCAAATTTCTCTACAAGATCTACTCTTAAGACCCCAGAAGAGCAAAAATTTCTGTCATTAGGTCTCACAGTTAAATCAGTATTATCAGATTAGTGCTTTTAAAAATTAACATTATTTTCCAGCATAAATTGAGGGCACTTGGCTTGTTCAGCCTGGAGGAGACTGAGGTCAGACATCACCAGGGTCTGCAGCTCCTCCTGAGGGACAGCTCTGATCTCTGCTCTGTGACAGTGACAGGACCCATGGGATGGCTGGAGCTGTGCCAGGGGAGGTTTGGGTTGGGTATCAGGAAAGGTTCTTCCCCCAGAGGGTGCTGGCACTGCCCAGGGAATGGACACGGCCCCGAGGCTGCCAGAGCTCCAGGAGAGCCTGGACACCACTCCAGGGATGCACAGGGTGGGATTTTGGGGGGTCTGTACAGGAACAGGGGTTGGGCTAGGTGATCCTGATGGGTTCCTTCCAGCTCAGGATATTCTGTGGTTCTATAAACTGAGCTCCAGGCACATTCTGAGTACCAGCTTGTCCTTTCATTGGACATGCTGATACAGAATTAAAAGCCTGTCTCTATGTGATTTTGATAGACAATTACATTACTGTCTCTCTGGTTATTCCTGCTAGGACTTTATTCATTCTCATTCTGTGTGACAATCCCAGGTAGAAGCAATAGGAGCTGCACTACAAACACAGCTCTGAACATCTTCCCACAGACCCATGAAATTTTTCCTGCCTAGTTCCAAGCAGAATACTAGATACTGAAAAGGATTTTTCAAAACTTCCAGAGCTTTCTGTTTTGTGCAAGACAGCACATTTATTGCTCCTCTAGCAACCCTTTGGAAGGATACCAAGGAACATCTGTCACAGCTGAACAAAGATCAGGGAGAGCAGCCTCTGTAACTAAGTCTGAGAATTAAACACCACACATGCTGCTCCCTGAGCCAAGCATAAGGAATGGAAACAAAACCTCTCCAATGCTTTGTGTGCTTCTCATCTAAAGCACAGTTCAGTTTGATCTAATCTTTAAAAACTGACTGCTGTCCTCAGTATAAAAACCAATTAATTACCATTTCCTGAAAGGCTGCTGCTTCTAGCAATCTACATGAACAGATTGGGGAAGTGGAAATTTACTGTCAGGATGCGGCTGTGACAGAGAGGGGAGCCCAGAGCAGATGGTCAGCCCCAGGACTGTGTCCCTGCAGCTTTGTGAAAGGCAGATCAGACTGCTGGGCTCTACACAAGGAGCACAGGAGAGCTCTGAATAGGGTCAGCACACCCAGCCAACCACACTTACTAGCAAGGCTTAAACTTCATACAGTCAAATCCATTATTACTGCATTAAAATACAAATTAGGAGCTACACAAATCTTCAAGTCATGCATTTTAAAGGAGTTACTGTATAAGGGTCATTACCTCCAATTATCTGCTTTATATTTGACAGTACATGCAGGTTTATATTATCTGTTTTATATTACTTTGATATATAGCAATGAACATCTAAGAGATTATTTTCCACTATATAAAGGGTGAAGCTGAATGCTTTAATACTCAGGCTTTGATGCACTTTCTTTTTTAAAAAAACAAACAAACATTCCTCTAAACAGTTTTACATTTATGCTGAGTATGTTCCACCATGTCATTTGTCATCAAGGTAAGGAAGCAATCCACAGCAAAGCTACTTACAAACTATCTACAGCTACTTCAGTCACATCTTTCATAGACACATTTTTCTGTTCCATTATTTGGAGAATTTCACCTGTGGGAAAACACATGACATTTTACTTTCAACACAAAGCACAACACACACTGTGCCTCTGTTTCAGAGCTCAGCATCCCAACACCTGCATGTGCTTTATGTCACATTCTCCAGCTCTTCCTAGAGTCACTTCCCTCCACTAACTGAGAAGCCTGACACTTCCAGCCCCAAAGAAAAGGGGCCTTCAGCTTGCCCAAACTCTGCTTAAATCCTCAGCCTTTCTATTAGGCCAGGTTTGGAAATATCCAAACCACACTGCAGGATGTTTGGGCACTATGGCTAAAGACAATATCCTCACCAAAAGGCAACTGGTGCCATGAATTAGGAATAATTCCTAATAAAATAATGACCATAGACAAGTCAGAAAATCCTTTTAAATATGGATTTGCATAACTTTTATCTTCTTTAACAGGCTGACAGAATACCTGAGTTTTTAGTTGAATAGCAACTTGGAAGGAAAGGATGTGTCACTGCCTTCCCTGTGCAGTACCTGTACTACCAGGAGCACAAAAATATGTTCTAATCTTTAAAGCAGAAAAGAAGCCAACCTTATGACTAAAGCAGACTTGAAAAAAGCAAACTCTGGCATAAAGGCTATTCTAAAGATGGTGATTCACTTATATATTTATAGATGATAATTTTAAAAAAGTTAACCTGATGTCAGGACACAATCAACTTCTGGTGAATTATACAAGGCAGTGTAGAAATCTTCCCTCAAGGCTTCCAGCTTTTTGTCATAACAAGGTGCCACGACTACATGGAAAATTTTATCAGGAGACAAATTCTGTGGAACACAGAAGAGAGCAGATTTGAACTCTGAGAGGAGCAAAAGACAGCTTGAAGGATGACAGGGACAAAAGTAGCGACATAAACCTCATGCAGGCAATAGCAGGAATAAGTCCCTACCCATTACATTTACAGAATGTTGCACACAAAAAATGATTTGCTAGAAGTCACAAAGCATCAGCACAAACTTCCAAACTTGATCTTCTGTCTGGACCATATTCTCTCAGACCACAATTTCTGCAGCTTTTTGATTGTCTTAGAAGTGAACACAAGTGAGGAGTTCAGAGTTCTGGTTTCTGGCTGTCACTCACTCACTCCCACCGACAGCAAGCCCTTCAGAGTTTGTCTCTCCATGTGCAGACAGCAGCCTTTCCCTACAGAATGTGCCTGTAGTTCCCTTTAGCTATGATATATAAAGAATAGCAATTTTTTTCAACATACAAAACTGAGGAGATAAAAAGGTTACTTCCTAGGATACAATGCTGTTATTGATCTCAGATAACAGGACAATTTCCACATTATTCTCCTCCACTCCTGTTTTGGCTGTGCTGTAGAACTACACAGGCAGCATTTCACAAAAAACCCTTTAACTGCTATGGATTTAACTTCACCCATAAATATCTAAATCCATGTTGCACTGGGGGTGCAAGGATTGCTGCCAGCTCACACTGCATTGTATGAAATGAGGTTCTTTGTACATTCTTCTCATCATGGACACTTGTACAGCAGCACAGCACCATTTCTTCTTCAAATAAAAGACAAATATAATACACTAAGATCTGTATCTCAGTTTAAAGCCCATCTTCTCTATTTAGAAGAATATAATAGTAAAATTAAATCAGAATTACTCACCTGCTGCCTGGCAAAGTAGCCCTTCACTAGGGAGCCCATGATCTGCTGTGGAGACTTTGCAGTGCAAATGTGAGGGGTCACCAGGTTGGTGAGGACCCTTTCAGCGTACCGGATCCAACCTGCAGCACAGAAATTACAGCTACAGAGAAGTGGCCCATAAGCACAGCAAGCAGCAGCAGGCACACAACAGATCCTGAAAATGATGACACTTCAAAACAGGGAGGACATTTCTGTGTAGGCTGGAAGCCCCACCCTGGGAACCATAGGAAACCTCAAAGCTCTGTTATTAATGCTTTAATCAATAATTCACTGTGTCATTAATTCTACACCAAGGTCCACTGTGCACTTCATGACCTGTTACCCCTTTCCTCATGCACAGATTTAACAAAGCAGAAACAACAAGACCCCAGCTAACAGAATTTGACCTTCTAGACCTCAGCCCTTGGATCACCACATACTACAAACAAATGTACTTTGGCTGTTTAACTGTAACCTGGTGTAACTGCAACCTGAGATTTAATATCCCTGCACCCAGCCTGCCTCCCCTAGAACAGAAGGGTCACACGGATTAAGCCTAGGAAAAAAATGGCTTCTTTTACTATTGGAGTAGCCACACCTTCATAAACACCCCCACACTCACCCACACCCATAGGAACCATCTGAAATCTCTCTGTATGCAACGCTCTGTCCTTAGTTTCTCAGGAATTCTTCTTTTCTCTACCAGATCCCTTCAGCATTCCAGCTGGGGTAAGCTGTGGATACCCACAGCACCCCAACATCCAAAGCTGTTTTATTATTCCCTTAGTAAATGAACAAATCAAGGTATTTAGGGTGTGCAGTTCTTTCTTGGGCTCTCTAGCTCTTACTGAAAAGCCCAGAATCCTTCACAGCAAGGGTTTGGAGCTTTTTTCATCTGCGTGACACCTACACTGTGCAGGAGAATTAGGCCCAGCCTTTGAGGCAGGTGTGTTGCTTTTGGTGCTAAGAAATGGTGAAAAAAAAAATCACACTTTGTCTTCAAGCACATTAGTGATTACACAAAAGAGAGAAACTGCAATACATGCTGCCCAGGAAGGGGAAAACCTGGAGCTTAATTTTTAAGCTTGAAATTATGTAAAGCTGGTACTGTTTAAGTCAGAACAATACCACAAATGCCAACAGCAGCACAAAACTGGGATGCAAAGCAGTGTTCAGACAATGTCTCTCTATAGCAGAGAAAGTTTTCCCAGTGTAATAAAATTTTTTAGTAATGAAAATGAGAAGGTGCTAAGTATTAGGAAAACACTAGGAACCTCCAGCTGTTTAAATATTCCCAATTCTTGTTAATGTACAGACTTCAAGCTGGTTTCCTTAAAAATCTGGAAGGTACACTTCATCTTCAACAAGCATTCATTTCTGCCATAGGAAAAACTGAGGACCATGGATTTACCCATCAGGACTGTACAGAATTTGAAGACTCTGAACTGGAAGTTAGCCTAATGTCCACCTTCAACTGGGACTTTAAGTCCAAGACATTACATACAACAAAGCACTGAACTTACTGGTGCTGGTAAAAAGCTGTATTAGCATATTCTGCATGATAGTTACATCCCACTGCTTAAATGGCTTTAGTGTCAAGTGCTGTCCAAACAGAACAAAAACTGCTTCAAACAAAACAAGGACAGTTTTAAAAACACTTGTGCTCACCATTAATCATCCCAGCACTCCTGCTATGAGGCTGGTTCTTATAATTGGAATGTTTTTGATACTGTAGTCATGACCTACAAGGAAATTTCACAAAATCCTAAGAGATTTCTGAGAGGTATTGTCTGAAGCAATTCTTTAAATTGTTTCTGTTCTTGTAGTGGATGGAAGAAGTGTCTCATAGCAGCAGCTCCCAAAGATCATTAGTCTCATTAGTCACTGGTTAATTGTACAAGCAGCCTGGGTGAGTGAGCATTTATCTGCACTCCACACACACTGCTGCTCCTTCCCACTCATCCCAGGGCTGAATTGCAGAGCCACAGTGAGGGAAAACCTCAGACAGCCCATTCTCATATCAGGGGACACCTGCACTCATCCAGACCTACACCCTTCATAAACTCATTTGGATTCTTGGCCATCTGCTGGCTTGTGCTGGCATCAGAGAGCAGAAGGCACTACAAATCACCATTTAAATTCTTGCAGATGTGGCTCAGAATGTTAGTTTTGGTTGGTTTATTGTGAGATCATGAAGATAGAAGCATGTATCTGTAGGAAGTGCAAAAAAAAAAAGCAAACTTTTGCTACTGTAAAACCCCATTCCTGGAAAAGGAAATTCATTGGCTGGAACAAAAGCATTCGAATCCTCAATACTTATGATCTTCCTACTGCTGCTGCATGTCTGCCCACTGGCTTTTCTGGGAGGACACAGAGGTTGGCAGTGCCTCAAAAACACTTCATGTTGCTCAGCAGCTTGGTACATTAAGGAAGGGAACTGATTCTTTTGAGATATTACATGTACTATCAGTATAACACTACTGTCCTTTCAACAGGAAACACACCAAAAAATTAGCTCACTTTCTCCCCAGAGAGTAGCAGGAGCTACAGGGGCAATGAACACCTTTTCTCAGGTTCTGGACTGTCCAGGCTCTGCTCTTGGCTCATGGCAGATGTTACACCCCAGACTACTGCAGAGGCTGATAGGTTGTGCAGTCACACACCAAGATAAAAAAGAGTAAAGCATTTATACTTGAGTTCACATTGACCTTGCATCTACAGAGCTATATAAAAACCATTTTGTGCTAAATACACCCAGTAAACAACATCTCTGGGACAAATTTATATAATCTGGGGGTAGAAAAAGGAAGGAGAAAAAGGAACAGAAAATGCACTCAGACAAATAAGGTCAGGAAACACAGTGAATAACCTCACTTTAAAGATGACTAATCAGGATTTTTGCTTTCTCTAATTGCTGACAAAGAAACATACCATGTTTTCAGATGGACACTGATATTCTGGGTTAGGTTCCCAGAAATGGAAAGACCCATGCTTCTGTTATCACCTCTAATCACAAGAGAGCTGACACCAGAAACTGTCTTGTGCAAACCACACAAAGACAAGAAAAGTGCTCCAGTAACTATTTAAAGTATTTCCACTGAGAGCAGCAGATAATCTCAGCTCTGTTTCCAGATGAAGAAAATTAAAATTATCTCAGAAATTCTAAAAGAAATCCTCAGGTTTTGAATTTTACCTAAAGCACACACAACACAACAAAACTAAGTAACAGGGGTGTTTCTACTGCACAGGTTTTATATGAAAAAGAGCAATATATGATATGTCTGCTCCTGAAGATAAGAGGTTACACTAAGATAACAATTACAGAAAAAAACAGACATGTTTTTAATACATATATGTAGTACTCAAAGCATAACCCAGATACTTCCACTACAAAACACACAGAACAAACAAAAATACAAGTACAATTAATTCAAACAGCAGTATTTAAACTTCAAATCAATGACAACAGCAGATTCTGGGGATCACCAACTGCAACTCATCATCACTCTTAACATTTCTTTAAGAAATGCAATCCACTTGAGTTATTTCAAAACTAGCAAGAAATATTTTGATATTTTTATCAGTCTTTTGAAAAGCAACACTGCGAACTTTAAGGTGGAGTTGAGGAAGGTGCTAGGCAAAGGAGTTACTTTTACCTCCTTTTTGATACTTCTTGTTTAGGAATGTGACTTTACTTGAATTGAAATGGTGCTGTGCTAAGAATGGTAAAAATAAGCAGTGACTGTATGTCCTGTATTTCAGCTGTTACAATGCAGCTTCTGCTCAGAACAGAACACGTTCTCAGGTGCAAGGCTCTCAGAAGTGAGACATTAGTGAGTCATGTCTGTGACATTTCTGTCAGAATTACTTTCCAAGTGTCAGATGTACCCATCTCAGTCATCACAAGGAATGGCACTTGCTACTTTCCCCTAGGCTTAAGTGGCAAGTTTTAAACTTTGCTTAAGGCAACGGAAGTTGTGGTTTCATTATACAAAAGATGCTTTTAAGATTCTTCTCAATGAGAAGCTGTTACACTTTGTGGTCTGAACACACAAGCAGCACCCACTAAACTCCTCCATTCCAGGTCTGATTTTCAGTTCCAAGCACTGAAATGCACTCAGGATGACCACTGATACTGGGAACAAACACTGTGTGCTTGGTGTCCCTCAAAAGCAAATAAAAAATGCTCTGAGTTATGTAAGGCGCCCAAAGGAGTCACCCTTTCCTCAGCTCCTTGGTAGTTCCAGTGAGACCAGTCTGAAGGGCAGGAAGGATGGATAAATCAGTTCTCACCAGGGCAAGCAGAGGCAAACATTGGTAAGGCATGTTCCTCCTGGTTCCTCCGTTGGTACCGCTGCACAAATTCCCTCTGGCTCTCCAGGATACTGAAATCTGCAGCTATAGTGGTGTCAAACACATAATGCACCCCTAGGGAAGCAAGCAGAAAGGAACAGGCAATCACTAGAATGTTTTCCACCTCACAAACCTCTCTCAAAGTTCCAGGCCTATGAAAACTCTTGAAGGATTAACGGGTATATTCCTTCCCCTCTGCAAATGTTCACAAACAGCAGAGTCATAAATAAAAGCCATACACTGGAAAAACATCTACATCCTGAGTTTAAAAGGACCACCAAGTGGCTAATGCTGCAAGCAGCACTGCAAACATTCTCTGCTCCCCTCTGAGCACTTTGCATCTATCACTTTTAGTTCAGTTGAACAGGATGTCACGGCTCTTGGGTGACATGCAGTGACTCTTGCAAAGCAATGTTCTTTAAAACACATACTGAAGTCACAAAAAATGATATCCAGCCAAGAGGCATATCTGCCATTGCTCCAGTTGTGTGCAGAGGTGCAGGAGCATATCACCAACACAGCAGACACCTTCTGGCTGCTCCTTTAGCAACACACTCCCTACATGCCTACGTAACACTGAGCCATCCCCACAGAAGTGAGTGAAGATAATGAATGCATTCTAGGAAAACTGGGGCCCACCACAACTTAGGAATGCTTTGAGATGAAGAATATACAGAGGTGCATCAGGAAAAACATGAAAAATTAATATATAGATAGAGATGGGAGAAAACAGTTTATAAGTTCATTACTGTCCTTTTTATTCTTTCAAGTAAATAAAAAAATCCCAAACTTACAAGGAAAGTGGCTTTTGCTTTTTATTTAAAACTTTGTATATAATGAATAAAGGAAACACAGCTTTAACATAAACCAGGCAAATACAACAGTTCTTGTAACTTCAAATTACAGGAAAAAAGCAGAACTGAGAATCTTCTAGAGATACAGTGTGTCAAAAGGACTGAAAGGAACTTAGTATAAGAATTACCTTCTCCCTCCAGTAATAAAATAATGGGAAGCTTGTGACTAAGCCCTCCCTGATTTCTTGGTAGCAAAGACTTTAGAGCCAGCTCTACAATGTCCTTCTGTTCTGTGACCTTTACTGTGAGCAGGGAATGTCTCCAGTCTGTTTCTCACACTGGTGTGTGTGGCACTTGCCTGGCTGCAACTTCAGAGTATGCAGCTCAAACTCTGAACGAGTTTGTGCAACAGCACCTTAGGACTGCACAACAAAATATCATGGAATGGAATCCCACCATTGCTTTTGCTTGGGAGGGACATTAAAGTTCATCCAGTTCCACCCCCTTGCCACAGGCAGGGACACCTCCCACTATCCCAGGGTGCTCCAAGCCCTGCCCAGCCTGGCCTTGGACACTGCCAGGGATGGGGCAGCCACAGCTGCTCTGGGAACCTGTGCCAGGGGCTCATAGCCTCATTTCTTCCTATTAATAGGAAGAAATAATTTCTTCCTATTATTTTGTCCTAATCTAACCTTGCCCTGTTCCACTCCATGCCCCTGTCAAAAGCCCTCTCCAGCTCTCCTGCAGCCCACTCAGGTATGCTGAAGGAAGGCTGCTGAGAAAGCAAAACCAACCAAAAAGATCCCTCCCTTTCTGCTTCACCACCATAGCAAACACAAACTTACCAAGGCTTTTGAGGAAACCACAGAGTCTCTTGGCTGCTTCATTCACAGAGAGGTTGAATTTAGCAGCAAAATAAGGCAATGACTGAGGGCATAGAGACACTGCCAACACTTTGTGTTTTGAGGTATCACATTTCTGGTAAATGAAGCAAAGGAAAAAAAAAAGATATGTCATTAAAACAGGGTAAGGCTCCTTGCTTTCCCTTCCTTTGCCATTGCTGGAGTTATTCCTTAGAGTCTTCTGCTTCAGTGAGCCATATCATTAAAAACCCCATGAAACAACCCTCAAATTGCAGCAGGACAGGATGACCCTCTGATCCTGACAGTGTTCATTTCCAGTCATCTCTAGATGTTTCTTTTATGTAACTCAGGGAAATCCATCCCTTGTAGGACAATTCTGTGGCTGGTTTCCACATGGCATAAGCAAAGTTAAGGGACACTCAGCACCTCTGATGTTGTAGTAGGATGAAATATTCTAGCAAATATGAAAGGAGCTGTATGTTTAAACATTATTACTTAATGTTTATAAAAGCAGGGGCATTTGAAGCTATAAATACAACCCAGCAAATTACACATCTGATTTTTTGTTAAGGCTCCTATGTCTTTATCACTGCAGTTGTTGAGAGAAAGTGGCAAGACAGGACTCTCAACAAATCAGCATTTGTAGACTCTGAGGAATCCAATGAAAATAGCCAGTGTATGGTGTGGAACTGTGCAGCTTTAATGACTGTGACATTTAGCTGAAGATTAATCTTGTGTTTTAGCTGGGACCCTTGGAAGACAAAGCAGGACTGTGCTACAGACAAGTGTCAGCCTGCAAAGGTCAGAACCCACAGTGTGTACTGATCCACATGCTGGGCAGTGACCCTTCAAGGAGAGCTCCTGACTCCGAGTTCCTGACTGCCCTTTGCTCAATGGCTGTGTTTGGACCCCTGGAGCTGTGATAAAGGTACCTGACTGCCTTGCTCTTGTAGGATTCAGGCCCTCTTAACGGGCCCATGTGACCCAAAAGATTATTTCCCCCCTTTCTCTTCTAATTTTCTCATATATGACAACATTATTCTGTATGGAGAATTAAATTCCTTCTAAGAAAATGTAAGTACTATGTAATTAATCCATATTTATGACACACATGTACAGATCAAGAAGTTTCAATTCTATTAGTTTTTGCACAGAAGTCTGAAGCAGAACTAAAATAATTTAATATAAGGTTCTAAAGATCTGAGCACTACACATAGCAACTAACTTCCAAAAAAAACCAGAACTCAGCAGAAAACAAGACAGCAATAGAACACTTACAAGGTTTGCTAAGAATATGGATAAAATACAGTCAGGTTGAATATCTATTTAAAAGAATTCTAATTTCAAAAACATGTCTTCATAGGTTTGTATAATGTGGGTACATTAGCACCAAAACCCACCCAGAACAGTCCTAGCAATGAAGGTATGAACACTGTAACACTGAACTACAGAAGAATTTGCTAGTGCAGTAATGAAATCATCACATTGCTGATAAATTTTCCTTCTGCAGGTGCAGTAACTTTGCTCTGGTGTTTACGTTTAGTGCTGTGACCTTGCAACTCCAGTACAAAATTATTTTAAGTACTTCAATGTTTGTGTTGCCTGAAGTTTTCACTTCCTCTTTGGAAAAAGCATATCCTGACAAATCTTCACATTATCTGCCTTGGGAAACCAAGCTGCTTAGTCATTCAGTAACTGCCTCCTCCTCACAGAAAACAGTGGGTCATTGTTTGGGTCACTTTACCTTATTAAGGTTGAGAACACGAAAGAACTCCTTCTGATTCTGCTGGAAAACTCTGGCTCCTTCTTCCAATGTCATGCAACTGTCACAAGCTAGGCAGTCGCTAAGGAGTATTTTAGCATTAGCCAATGTATCAAACTCATTTTTCTGGTGACCAAAAAAAAAAAGGTAAACAAGTATTTAATAATGCTCAAATGATTTTCAAGATCTCTGCAATGAGCCAGATAAAAAGCAAACACAGTATCACTATTTAGTTTAAAGCATGACAATCCACGACACTTGCATATATAAATAATATTATTTACAGGTAAACACAATATTATGTTCCATCATAGCTCTGCTCCTCCTATTATTGTGAAACTGCAATATGTTTAAGTGTAAACAAAGATCTAAATTTAGCCCTTAGTCCATATGCTTGTAACTTAATTTGCACTGTGTTTCAGAGCTGACAGTCCCTATCAACTCAGCAAGCAACTGAGAAAACTTTCCCTTGAACCATTAAAGCTCTTTAAACAGATGTCCCTCTCACAGCAAGGTGGCTTAGGCTTGGTACCATGAGGTAAAACAAACAGAACACAGTCCTACAACTGCACTGAACATATTCCGTGAGATCAAGAGTTTCACACTCCTGGCTAAGACACTATCTGCAGCTCACTTGATAAGAAAGAATAAGTAGATATTTTGTTCACTTGTACTATAAAAACTCCATAAGCTCTGATTCTGTTCTGAAGACCTGATATAAGAGTTTTGGCTCTCCAAATTTTTAGAACTTAGAATTTCTGTTTTGTGTTTGCACAGTAAGGGCTTTTACTTCACGTTTTTACAAGAATTTTGATTCACATATTAAGGGATGTCAACAATAACTCCTAATTATTTTCAACTGCTTGTTGTTTGCTTAGTAGTTGAAAGTCATCTCCTTATAGCCTCCTTTGGGGTGCACAAAAGGATATAGAGTCTAATACAGGTTTTAGAAGGAACATTACCTCTTCAGAGCCATCATTTGAACTCAGTGCATCGGCAGACGTACTTTGTGTATCATCATTTTTCTGTTTTTTACTGCATTCCTGAAACAAAACATAAAATGCGTGGATTATGCAAAGTCTGTTCACCATGCTGTAACAACACTTCTACAGAAATGTTCACGTCATTAACCACTGATAGAGTTATTTACAGTGCAATGCAAGACTGTGTGTTCAAAGTGCAATTGCTACGATGGAAATAATTTCCCAGGAATTCCCCTGCTTCACGTGTTTGAGAGTTCTGGCTGGTTTAACCTGAGGGGCTGCCCCGCGCAGGCACAGCAGGAGCCGAGGGCGCTCCGCGCTGCCCGGGCTCAGGCAGGGGCACACCCGGCGAGAACGCGCTCGGGGCTCACCCGGAGCGGTCACGGCCGGGCCGCGGGGGAGGACGCGGAGCTCGGTGACCTTGGGGCTGGCGGCCAGCACCGCTCCTCCTGCCGGGGCTCCCCGCCGGCTGCATCCCCCCATCCCCGAGGAGCTGTGCCCTGCAAGCCCAGGGGGCGGGCAGGACCCGGCTGCCAGACTCACCTTTTTGGTGCAGTTCTCGCACTTCATCTGCGGCGCGGTCCTGGCCGCCGGGGCTGCGGGACAGGAGAGAGCGGGGCGGGAGGTGAGACACGCACGAGCAGCGCCCGCCGCCAGCCCAGCCCCGCTGCCCTCCCTGCCGTGCGCCCGGCCCCGCCGCCCTTTGTTGCCGCGCCCGCCCCGCCGGGCGGTCCCCGGGCAGGGGCGGCCCCGCCGCTCTCACGTGTCCCGCAATTCCCTTGCCCGGAATTACCCCGCGAACGCCGCCGGCCCCCGGCGCTGCGGGCGGCACCGAGCGGCCTCGGGGGAGGCGCGGGGCGGGCAGCGCTGGCCGAGCCCCGCGGGGAAGCTGCCCCCGCACCGCGGCCCTGGCGCCGCACCGAGGGGAGCGGAGCCCCCCCCGCCGCACCCCCGGCTCGTCAGAGCCCCCCGCACCGAGGGGACGGGAGAGCGGGCGGGCGCGAGCCGCGGCTCATCAGCTCCACGGGAAAAAAAACAACGCCCACCGCAATTCCCCGAAAGCCCCGAGGCAGCCTGCGAGGGTAGCGGGGCGCAGGGCCGGTCCCGTACCTGCCGCCGGGGCTGTGCCTGTGGCCGCAGAGCGGGCGGAGCGGCCCCGCCTCCCCGGCACGTCCCCGGCCGCGCCCGCCGGGCTCATTGCGGACCTGCGCCGCCGCACGTACACCGAGGGGCTCCCGTGCCGGGCCCGTCCCCGTCCCCAGCCCCGTCCCGGTGGGAGCCCCGGGCCGCAGCGATCCCCTGGCAGCTCTCCCTGCGCCCGCGGCTTCGCTGCTTCTCTGGAGCGTCTCTGCGTATTTTTACAACGCGCTTCTCTTTTATATGGTACAAAGAGCTTTTTCTCCCTGATTTTTTTTGTTTGTTTTTTGGTTTTTTTTCCGATGGCTTTAAAGTGAAATGATACTCTGCGAGTTAGTAAATATAGCATCATCACCATTTTATTTAACCAGTATGCTGCTGTTTCCCATTTCTGTAACAAAACACAAGTACCAGCGATGCTGTTCCCAAGCAGGAATCACAAATCCTCATGAACACGATTATTAAACAGACATCAGCCTTCCACAGTCTCAAAGGCCCGGGAGTATTAATCAAGATGCTTATGATTTCTTGCCTTTCTGAACCTCAGGTTGTAGGATTTAGATAGAAAGGTTCAATCAACATTTTGCTCCTTTTTTAAACCCCTGGCCACATGAACACACACGTACAAACACCTACAGCTACACAGAGAAGTTTTTCAAGTGTAAAATGACATTTTATAAATTAAACCACAGAACTTCCAAAAAACGTGCAATTTCCTGCCCAAACCGCAACTCTTCTATAACACTGGGTAAATCCCCTCCTGTTACAGTAACCTCCAATGCTTTAAGCCACAGATGGTTTTTGAGCACAAGGGCTGGAGACAGGCACAGCCAGCGAGGTTTGTTATCCAAGGACACAACTTTAAACACTTGTTCCATTTTAAGGATACTAAAGATAACCCAAACGAATGTAGTGCCTTTTTTTTTTTTTTTTTGTTACTTGCAGACTATAGGTGAGTTATCATTGAGGTGACAGAAATCAAGAATTCCTTAGCTTAACCATGACGAAAGCAAACAGAAACAGTTTCATACTGACCACTTAAACAAAAGTAAGTTGATGCCACTTTACATATACTCTGGAAAAATATCACTAATATTGGCTTGAAGTAAAAATTGTAATAGCTTTGGTAACAATTTTCTGTGCTTCTGTTATCTTCATTAAAATTCTCTCACGTTTCATATTAGTATATTAGCCAAGCTTTTTAAAAACACCACCAGCACTCCTGAGCAATTCCTATGTGACCTAAGAATTTGCATTTCTTACAGACTTGCTGGAATGCAGCATTATCTGACATCTTTCTTGTTCCTTTGGATGAGTATTTTCATGCAAGAAAAGCTGTGCCAACCAACCACCTTATTCCACCAGGATACAACAGCTATAGTTGCATTGACCCATAAGGTGATAAGATGGATGAAAAGTTCTAAATTAGAAATGTGTTGAGATTTGCACTTAAAAGCACATTTAAAATCTTCTTGTTTCGCACTCTGATTATACTTACATTTATTATCCAAAACTGATATAGTGATTCTTCAAAAGACATGTCCATTTTGGGTATTTCTGTAACTGCACAGATCATATTTAAAATATTTTTTATTTCACAGAATCAGAGTAGTTTGGGTTAGAATGGACCTTTGAAGGTCATCTAGTCCAACCCCCCGTCCACTAGCCCAGGTTGCTCCAAGCCCCATCCTGCCTGGCCTTGAATGTTTCCAGGGATGGGAATCTCTGATCAATTTAGTCATCTATTACAGGACTGCATTAAACACATTCTTCTGCACATCATCAAAGGGCACAAGACTAAATTTCCTCCATATTTCTCATATTCACTATGAAAACACCAGAGAACTGCATAGAAATGGAAGCATTTTGCAGAAATATTGAGGACATCTTAGGTACACACATTAAAGATCCCTATTTCATCCTTCACATTAGGAACACTTGGACTGAATTAATTTCAATTTAAAAATTCAAACAAAAAGAGCTAAAACTTACACAAACTGAAGAGTGTGCAAGGAATCTCTATTTCAGTGCACAGTATAAGATTATATTTGTGAAATCATTGGCTAATTAGATGTCTCATTTATTTTATTGCCAAGAGCACTCTCTGCTTTCCATTAACTCGGGATGCCATTTTCCCACAGAACAGTGGATCTCTGATCAACCATCACACCAGGCCTGACAGCCTGAGTCAAGAAAGCACCATCCTGCTTTAATCTGCCCTGGGGAGGTAACAGGTAACACCTCTGCAGGGCTGCTTCCCAAAAACCTCACTCTCGAAAAGCTTTGCTGTGCCAGCAGTAGGTAGCATTTAAAGGCATCACTTGCTTTTATGGCCACTGTTGATGTATTTGGGCTCCATGGCTCCATGTAACATTTATCCCTGCACCTGAAGCATGTACACCCTGAATGAAATAGAGAAATAAGAATTCTCCTGTGAAAACAGTGTGCTGCAAACAACTGCAAAGTGTTACAGGCTTTGCATCAGTCCTGCAGGGCAGTGTCAGCTGTAAACGCCTCCTTGCCATAGTGACAGCACATGTCATTCCACAGCCGTCAGAATTGGGCAATAAATCTTGGCTACAGCTGGTAAACATGTATTCCATGAAATCTGTGCTCTGCAGGCTGCACACACACTGTTCCCATCGAGGTCAGGGGGTTCTGTGGGATGAGCTCATTTCTAACAGGATTCACAGCCAATTCTGTCCAGCCAAAGCATTTGATGGCTGCTTCCAACCAAGCTCTCTGGGAATTTATCCTGGCATGTTAGTAAGATCACATGCTTACTGCATAGCTTAATTCCTAAGTTTAAGACTTAAGGCAGGAAAAAAAAAGTATAAGGAGTTAGAAAAGAACATTTAGGAAAGTGGTCTAAAATAGGAAAAAACACCAGAATTACAGACATATCAAACTAATTCAAAATAAAGGTCAGTTCTTTCTGCATGTTCTTGGGTTTAGATCAATGACTTAAAAGTTACAAGTGTGTTTACTACACAAATAGAACATAAACACTTCCAGAGAATCTATTTTTACATTGCTGAGGAAGAAGTCAACAAATAGTCATATTCCTGAATTGTTTACTTTGGAAAATAGTATTTTTTTCTGCAGCAACGTGGTTTGGAGTTTATGTTGTTCTTTAAGTCCAGGATCAGGCTTTCAGAATGTTCCTTCTTCCTTTTCCTATTGGTAGGCATAACAGCACTCACCTACTCCAAAGAGCTGGTGTAAGATCCCCAGATTTTAGAAAAAATGCTGTAAGAATCATTAATGGATAGCAGGAGCTTACATAGATCCTTGCCAAATTTGTTTTGATTATATGTGTATGTGATATCTCCCACGGCGGAAAAAATTTCTCTGTAACTTCATAATTAAATTAAGTCATATCAGGTTATCCTGGTGTGACCTTTGAAGAACTGGAGAAGCAGAATTGCTGGTATTTTTGCAGTTAGTAACATAATAATAAAACATATCCTGTGTGGTTTATGCTGAGGGGAGGGGACAGATTAATTTCTTACTTATTTCACTCTGCTCTACACACAAGAAGTCTTTTGTCTTGTATCAATCAAAACAGCTTAACATGTGGTTTCCAGAGAAACCAGTTGCTCATAAAAAATGATTGACAGCTAATTAGACATAAATTTCTTCCCAGAAGACTCAGTCAGCTGCTTGTTTGGGTGAAGCCCACGTGATCCTTATTACTTCCTATTTTTCATCCCCATCCAGCAGCTGGTACCTTGTGACTCACAAGCAGGCCAATTCATTCTTGCAGTTCCTCACTGCCCTTTCCCATTAACACACTTTCACAGAAATTGCACTTCAGCTGGTACTTTCCACTACTTACACTTAAATGTCTGTACCAGGGACTCTGGGGATTTTTTTCCCCTCTACCTTCACTCTGGATTGTTATGAAAAACACTCATCAAAATCTCAGTTCACCAGAAGAGTGCTGAGAACAGCTAAACAAACGTCTATCATGTCATGGCCCTGAGCAAACACTCCAGAATATATTCATGTTCAGAAAAAAAGCCAAAAATTGAGGATTTCATTCAGGAAGGACATTCCTTTGCAACTGAGAGAGGACCACATATCACTTGTAGATGAAGTTACACGCTGATTTACATAAAGGGAATTTAAGAATTTAAGCTACACTGCAGATGTCTGGACTTCACCCATCCTGCCTGACATAAACTCTAATGGATTGAACAGGAACAGCTTTCCCATGTGAATGATGTTTGACTGAAACACAGAAGATTTTCCAAATGCAGCCTATTTGTCCACAACAGGAAAATTACTCTATTTCAAATGAATTAGAAACTTTCCTCTCTAAATAACAGATTTTCAAACCCAAGCTTTCAGCTAACGTACAATTCACAAAACTCATGACATCAATGTTGGACCTGTAAGATTATCACTGATATTTCTGCTTTTCAAATATAAGTGATGTCCAATTGTTAGAAAAAACAAGCTATTTGTTGGAGGAATTGCCTTGTTAAAGTCTGGGGCTTGACATGCTGTAATGATCTCAGACCTAGCAGAGGTTAACAAAGTAGAAGAAAAAAGGATGCTCACTAACAGTGGACACAAAGAATGAAGAATTTAGGGGCCATCCGGCAAGAACTCCCAAGACAAGGAGGAAACAAATAAAGTCAACTCAGCAACTGTGCTGAAATCAGCTCCAACTGGGAAAAGGTAATTCTGGCAGGGAGAATCTGCAACCACTGACACAAGAAACCCACCTACAAGAAGGAAAGACTAACAGACATATTAGCATGAGAAGTGAATCATTAACCAGTAGAAGAATACTAATTAATACGAGAACTGTGTAACTTGTAGCCAGTGAACACTAATGTCTTTATTTGCTAAAATGTGTAAGTAGTTAAAAGCATTGGGGTGCTTGATCTGTGGAAACCTCCACCTTGCACCCCGTGCAGAATAAACATCTCCTTCCTAAACTAGACTCTGTGTGTAGAGAGCTGCTAAAATCGACAGCACCTCTCTACAGACACTCCAAACCCCCTGGCCCCGTGTGTGTCAGCTGCTCCAGGTGTGGCAGCAGGGTTGTACTGAGGGATCTCCAGCGGGGCCTTCCAACCCCGCCCGCTCTGCGATTCTGCCACCAGCGCCTTTGTGGCAATAGTGCTGCCATGGAGAACCCAGAGGTTTCCTGGCCTCCACAGGGGCTGCCCGAGCCTGGGGACAGCCCCCGGGGGAGCCCGGTTCCAGCGAGGGGCTCCCCTGCCCTCCCCGAACCCCTCATGCATGAGGCCGTGTCCACCTCACCCATCGCGGGTCGGTTCACTAAGGCTCTCCCACACAGCCAGCCTCAGCCTACAACACTTCATTCCTCTTATCACGCGAGATTTCTGCTCTTGCAAAGCACCGCTAAAATAAAACAACCGAGCAAACATCGACACTCTTACTTCAGCGGCGTGCGCGGGCCCAGGCGCCATGCTGAGTACTGGCAGCGCGCCGCCATCTTGGCGCGGCGCCGCCCTCGGAGGGGAAGGGAGGGTCATGGCCCATCCTCTGCCCTCACCCAAAATGGCCGCGGGCGCGTCCGTCCATCCCTGAGGCGGGACCAGCGCGGAGGGCGCGGAGGCGGCCGCGGATCCCTTTAGAGCGCGGCTGGAGCCGGGCAGGTACCGCGGGCAGGGTGCTGGGGGAGCTGAGGGGGGCCCGGTTTCCCCACGTCCGGGGGAGCAGAACGCGAGGCTCGGGCGGGTTTGGCAGGGCCGGACCCTGCCTGGGGAGGGTCTTCACCTTCCTGAGGCTGAGGGGGAGCAGGTGCAGGGTTGGGAGGTAAAGAAAAAAGAGCTTTGTAAAGAAGATTCACCTGATGTGTGGTCCTGACTTGATGGCTGGTGGTGTGAGGATTTCAAGATGTGTCTTCCAATGGCTTTTGCTGGCTCGCCCTCAACCGAGAGCTTGGAGGAAGCATGAGAATGTTATTTTGATGCTGGAGATCAGTTCAGTGTCAAACCAGACAAATCCAAACAAAGTTGAGTTTTGGAATTTGAAATGAAAGAGCAGCACGAAAATACATCTTGCTTTGCAATCATAGCGTTGTAGTAAAAGCTTTGTGTCTGCTTTAGGGCGCCTTTATGATTTATTTATTAAATGTAACTTTAGAAGCAGCTTTGGTGCTTTTTAATTCCAAGGTCCGTCTCTTGCAAGCCTGTGAGAGATAATGCACTGATGTTGAGTGTCCAGCATTAATCCAAAACTGGCATTTGCCTGCTTGAACTTCACTAAATTATGGGGGGAGATATCAAAGTTTGCATTCATTAGTGGACTTGACTGATATGTGTGAGAGTTATATTCTAAGTAGGGTGTAATATTTGTTAAATACAGCGAGATTTCTGCAGTGATTCCGATGTATTTTGTAACTTGTATTTGATAACAGGCAGGAGAAGGCGGTGTACATGCAGAAGTATTTTCCGGTATATTTGAGAGCAACTCACGGGAGTCATTTGAAAATTAAAATTTGATGCTTGACATCCGGAGGAGATGGAGCGTGTCTTACACATAAGTGCTTTTGGCTCTTTCGGTTTCAGATGCTCTCAGATGTGTTGCTAAGAGATTAAAATCAGAGTCGTGGGTGCTTTTTTTGTTTAACTGAAAAGACCTTGCTAAATGTGCTCCCCTGGAGCTTTGTATGCAAACTACCAGAACTGCAGGAGCTCTTGTATGCAAGAACAGCCGGGTAACTAAAGGACTGAAAATCACATATTTGTCTTTTGTAAGAACTTGGATGTGCTCAGACCTGCTCTCTCCGTGTTTTTCATGGTTATTCAAAACCTGATGAATGTTGGCATTTTCTGGAACCCTGTTATCACTGGTAGCTTAATGCCAGCTTCCTTGAACTGGTTCTGTGGGACAGGCTGCCCAGGGAAGTGGTGGCGTCACCATCCCTGGAAGTGTTCAAAAAACTTGTAGGTGAGGTGCTTAAGGACATGGTTTAGTGGTGGACTGGGCAGTGTTGGGTTAGTGGTTGGGCTTTATGATTTAAAGGTCTTTCTCACCCTAAATTACTCTGATTCTATGCTGTAAAACAGTAAAAATGTCATGAAAATGCTACATGGAATTACCCAGCTCTTACTGGTTTTAATTAGTACCTGTCTTTTTAGTCTCTGCTGTTTGTGCCCAGGCTGAAGGCATGGTCTGGTTGAGGACAGACAAACACAATTGTTGTTGGAAGCTCCTGGTTGTATTCTTGAGGTGGCTTAGAAGATGGGAACGCCATCTGTGGTATTATGGGATGCCAGCAGTGCTTGGCTGTAGCCCTTCCTGCTGTGTCAGCAGGGATGAGACCCCATGTTGGAGGTCCAGAATGCTGCAGTGTCCCGCCTCAGCTCCCAGACCAGCCCCTCACACACCCTTTGGGCTCACAGGAAAATTCTGTCAAAGAGATTTCCATTCCCCTTGCTGTTTTATCTGTTTGAAGACCTGCATGAATTAGGAACAACATTGTTCCAGGTTCTTGTTTTTCACATTTTTCTTCTAGAATCTGATTATAATCGAAAGAGACTTTTACCCCTAAAATGAGAACTTTCTTCCAAGAGTTCAGATTCCTCTTGTTGTTTTGCAACTCTGCACATGACAGTTTTACTTTGTGGTTGTTTTCAGTGTACATATTGCTCTTCCTGACTGTGTTCTTACCCTGGAGTATCTTTTATAGTCTAGACTAAGACTTGGTGAATCCTGAAAAATGCTAGGAAGGGGAACTGGTGGAATTGTCAATGATTTAAAAATCCTGTCCTTTTTGTTTTTTTTGTTTTTTTTTTTTTTTGTCCAGTGAGGTTTCATGAGTCAAACTGGGCTGTTGAGAGTTTCTTTTGAAGATGTACATGTTGGTTGAAAAACGCACAAATTCCCATCTTCATCTAAAGAGATCACCTGGCATCCGATCCTGGTCTGTCTGTGTTGGTAAGACCACAACATTCCTCGGCTTGCTTTAAGGGAAGAGGGCTTGCTTTCAGGGCTTGCTTTAAGGGAAGAGGGTGACTGAATAAGCTCCTGGAAGAGCCCCCAGTGAAATGCCTGCCTTCTAGGCATTTTCCTTTCCAGAAGAGGAATGATTCTGCTTTGAACTCTTCCTTTCTCATAGTCACTGAATGAGTCTGAAGCCTTAGCGTGGCAGTTTCGCTGTGAGACTTTCAGTCTCATCTGGAGAACCTCAGAAGCTCATGGATAGAATTTTAATGAAGTTTGAAGAGCAGAAAGTTTGTTATGTGCCATCCAGCAGTAGAAATGTGAAGCTTCTGAAGGGGCTGTACAATGAGGTTGAAAAACATCTTGATTTTCAGGAGTGGAAAACTGCAGTGTGGCCATGCTGGGGTTGGATTGTTCATGTCCTTGCTGGTGAGCCCCTAAGGACACTGTATGTAATGGGAAGTCATACAGGGTGTTCTGGAAGGCATCCTTATAAACACTACTGAATATGCAGGAAAAAGAAACTTGTTAAGATTGTACTGAGAGAGATGCTGGGGAAAGTCTGGCATATCCTGCTTTCCAGCTGAGCAGATCCCACTGCAGTAACACCACGTTGTCATTGCTTTCAGCGATGTTGTTGAGATCTTTGCAGTTGCAGCAGCCTCTGGGGCGTGGGGCACTCTTCAGCTGCTTCCTCCTCCCTGAGAGAAAGGAGCTGGCAGTTTCTGACACAACTTTACTGCAGTCTTTCCTTTGGCTCCACAGAGCCCTTTAAGGGAAAATAACCATTGCAAGGTTTATGTGAGCACTCCAAGTTGTATTGTGCTGAGAGGAAGTATGGTTAGACGGGGTCCCTCTGAGGTTCTGTTCCCAGTTGTGTCATAAAATTTTTATTCCTGACCCCAGCCCCTGTGCTTTTAAATGTCTTTGCAGAATGGAAGTTTTTTAAAAACTGGGAGGAAAAAAATAACTTGACTTTCATATAGTGACCTATGGTGCAATCATGTCCTTTTTTTGAAAAGTTTTATTTTTCATCAGGGAATTTTAGATGTTTTATCAACTGCTTACTTTTCCTAATTCTCTCCTCTTTCCTCCTAGGAATAGCCTCCATAGGTTTGGCTGCTGCTTATTATAGTGCAGGTAATGGCTTATCACTTTTTTGGGAGAGTTGTTTCTTTGCTGTTATCTGTTTTTCATGCTCATGACTCATGTGCAGCTTCTGTCTGGCCCTTCAAAGGCAGTGGAGGTTCCTCTCCCACTTGATGGTGTGAATATTAAACCAATAATAACTGTTGCCTCTATGGCTTCCTGTGCTTTAATGTTCTATTTCTTACTCAGCTTCCTTTTCTATTTGCAAGTACTTTTAATAATGATATTGGTACTCTGTGGCATTTTGTACTTTCAGTGTTTTATAAATGTGATTAGCTGGTCCTCACAGCTCTCCTGGGAAGACATGTAATGATTATTTGACACCATAATGAAATGATTACTTTGCCTTTGACAGAAGTTCTCTGTTTCTCTGGAAACTGTCAAATCATCACTAGCAGAGATTACTCATCCAAGCACCTTTAGAGATCAGACAGCTACTGCAGCTTCCTCCCCCTGCAGTACAGCACACTGCACCAAATGCCAGCTGTGTTTCCATCCATGGGATTTATCCTGGAAGCTGCCCTGGGGTTCTTGTGCTGCATCCTGTTACCATCAAATGTTAAAACTTAATAGTGGGTAGGAATGTGCTACCAATATAACCCATGTTTTTTATTTAAAGAGCAAAATGCAGTGAAAGCTGCTTGAGCCACCAGCTAAGTCAGCCTTGTTTTGCTCAAGATATTGCAACAAAATTTTCTGAAACCTCAGCACAGTTCTACTGTGCCTTCACTTAAAAGCCTGAGTGAGCAAATTGTTCAGGCTGTGACATGTAAACATTTCCAGGACATGAAATGCAGATTTTTGTTTGTCAAGAGGACCAACTGATTCCTTTTATGCAGGAACATGTTCGCTTTATTGAATTTTCATTGTCCTTATCACTGTCCTCTGCAGCACAAATATTTGGTGTTTGACAGCAGGTTGGCAGTCTTGTGGATGCCTTTTAAGATGCCTTTACTTGTAGAGAAGAGAAAGATGTGATGTTACAACCTTGCCAATAACACAATACAATACTTATACAATAATACAATATGCTTATAATTCTGCATTGTTTGAAGCCCATGAAAGAAGTCTCTGAAAAGTGTGAAGACCTTCTGTATTTTCATCCTGGGAAAGAGTTATAAAATAGCTTGTAGTGCAACTAAAGGCAAAAATGTTCCATCAGAGAAACCTTTTCTGCTTTTGTTGCTTTTAAAAAGAGCATGTTCCTTTCAGGATTGTTTGAATACCAAAGAAGGGGGAAAAAAAAGCTGATTTTGTGCATTTTTTGCATTGTTCAGACAGCTTGGCATGGAAGCTCTTCTACATGGCTGGGTGTTTCTTTGTGGCAGCCCAGAATCTGGAGCAGTGGGAGGTAAGATACTGAACTCAGGAAATGAGGGTCTGTGAGTAGGAAGCAGTTGGCAGATGCTGATTCCAGCAGCCCCACGCACTTGCTCAGTCCAAACAGACAAGTTATGCTTTTGGTTTTGAGGAAACCCTCTGGGGTTTGCTGTACTGGGACTGGAATTAGGACAATAATTCTTTGACTACACAAGCATGAAAAAGTGAAGCTAAACATATGGGTATTTTTTAAGGGGAGACTTGGCCCAAAATGTTCCCTCTTACATAAAAGAGGGAGGATGACCAGGACATTCAACTTCCCATGGTTTTGAACTTAGCCTTCAAGCTAATGACAGAGCAACCACTAAATAAGGGAGCTCTAACTTTCCAGGCTGTTCAGCTTTTTTCCTCTGGGATAAGCTAGTTTAGAATTGTGTGGATGTTGATTTGAGAGCAATAAGCCACCTTGTCACCCTGCTGATGTGAGTTGTGTTAGAATGAGCAACTCACCTAAAGAGAACAAAATCCTCTTTTTTCATTGACTGTCAGGGATATTTGAGCTCTGTGTAAGCCTGGCCCATAGACCATAGCACTGGAATGTCAAATTCACCAGAAGTGAAAATTATAGGAGTTACAAGTTAGTGTTCAAGTTTGATTCCAGGCAAAGTTTATTATGTGAGGAATGTGGCAAGAGGGACAATGAACCCACTTTTAACTCCCTCCTAGAAGTCACACAAGAGATATGGTAAATTTTCTGTTCAAACCAAGAGCAAGATTGTGATTTTCACAATCTAGTAAGAGATGATGTCTCTAAACTAGCATGTATTTTTCTGTTATCAAAATTATTTTTATTTTACTTTGAAGCATTGCTAGTGATGGTGTTTTCAAGAAAGTCTGAATTTTTATTTTTCAATTTTACAGGAAGCTGTATTTGATAAGAACAAGGGAACAATCTGCCTAAAAACATTCAATCTCTACAAAAAAATACTGACCTTGTCAAAAGGAGGGAATGAACAAGGTGAGAAAGCAGCATCTGTGGTAGAAAATCTGATGAGCAGCACAAGAGATGGATATGTGCCCATTTAATAGCTTCTCTGGAGTTCTGTACTCAAATTAAGTCACATCTGCTTCCAGATCTGCTTTGTTCCCAAGCAGCAGATGTAACAATCTGCCTCTCTGGGCCCAAATGCTTTTTCTCAGTGTGCTGAATGCATCTTGTTAATTATTTTAATCTGAGGTAAGTAGGCCTACACATTGCTTTCCATAATAATCTTGGCCATTCCTGTGGGATGTTAGTGTGTTTGCCTTGCCCTTGGCTAGCCTGCTTGGCAGCTGGGACTGGTGGAAAATCTTCAATTTTGGATCCAGAAGTTGAGATTCCTGTAATCTCATCTGCTTGGGGAGCAGGCAAAGGTTTAGCTACCATATGCAAGCAGGCATGTTACATCCTGCAGGTATAGAATATGCATTGAAAGCAGCCTGTTCAGGAGGCTCAGTTTAATGCAGCATCTGATGTCCTTTGGGCTTCCTGTTGGATTAACAGAAGTTGCAATGTAGTCTGTGAGTTGGTTGAGTCACGGTGAGTTGGTGAGTTTGCTCTATTGCAAACTAGGATCTTTTATTCTGTTGCAAAAGGATCTTCTTCCATGTCAGAGTTTTTGTTTTACTTCCTGATATAAATAGAACTAGCTCTCAATAAGCTCAGAGGAGTGGCCAAATTTGGAATGACCTTAAGTTGAATTGGTTTTTAAAGAATTCATTTTCGAGATGGAAGATAAAAGATGTGGAGAGAAGGATGTTTAAAGTTTCTGAACTTTCCTTTGGGATACATGTTTACAATGGAGAGCTGAGGATATCTCTTCCTCTTTGATGATATCTGGTTTAGGTACCATTCATGTGAGGATAACAGAGATCAGCTCTGAGCAGCTGAATACTTCAGTATTTGTTCAATCTCAGTAAAGTGAGCACCTGTTGCCTACTCAGTACAGAAGAATAGTTCAAACTGCCATTACAGCAAATGGGAAATGCAAGTAATAACAGGTTAAGTGCCTGGCTGGCTGTATCCTTTTCCTTAGAGCCTGTCCCAGCTACAATGTGCTGCACTCATACCCTGTGCATGTTTCTTTTGCCTGAGCAGTGTGGGCACTGTCAGAGGCCTGGGAAAAATCCAGTCAGGATTTTTCCCAGGCTGCAATCAGCTCTGATTTTTTCCTAGGAGAAAGTTTCTTCAGAGAAGCTTTAGCTCTGATTCTTTCTTAGAATAAAGGTTTTAGAGAATTCAGTAACATAGATAAACACCTGCTGATGACGTGATGTTTTTCAGAGGCACGTTGTTAAAGATGTTACCCCTCTGACCAATGAATCTTCTCTGATTGGTTTTGTACAATGTCTGTTGTTTGGAGCCATGATTTCCTGGTATGAATTGCTCTCTTCTTGCTGCATGTCAAGAGAGTGCCATGTTACTGTGTCCTGTCACCGCTTCGCAGCACCGCACAGTAACAGAGCAGCTCCTGCAGGACTGCCCTGCTTGTGCGAGATCACAGCACTGGTGCCCGAGAGCAGGGTCCCTGTCACCTGCCTGCAGTGGCAGTGCTGAGGGTGTGCAGTCACAGGAGGGAGTGCTGACACTGCCCTGTCTCCCCCATGTCTGCAGTGGTGGCTGTGCTGAGCGAGATCCGCGATGTGAATGTGGAGGAGGAGGCCGTGCGCTATTTTGGGAAGGGTTACCTGGTCGTGCTGCGCTTCGTCACTGGATTCTCACACCCGCTCACCCAGAGCGCAGTGCTGGGCTGCAGAAGGTGCAGTGTGCCCTTGGGGAAATTACAGTGGGGGAGGTGGGAAATGCCAGCCGTGGGGGTCAGTCATTGCCAACTACTGTAACCAAGCTCAGTTTTCAGACTTGCTGGTATGAGCTGGTGTTGAAACTTTTAAACCCCATCGTGTTTTCATTTACAGACCTTTGGGTAGCACAATCAGTCAGGATCATGTTTAGATATCTAGGATCCCTTTAGTGCTGCATGTCTGCTGGAGTTGCCTTCCTGAGCTATGCAATGGCAGAGGGGATAAATTCTACTTTGCAAACATTTGGTGTATTAGTTAACAGAAAATTTATCTTAAGCAGGAACTGGGGAGAGGACTGATATGGAAGGCTTGGTGTGGCATGCTGTCAGCCATACCCTCAATGCCCTTATTTATGACTTTCCCCTAGGCAGTTATTCTCAGGAATTAGCATGCCTGTTCTTGTCTTGTCAGCACTGCAGTCCCACTAACTCTTCCCTTGTTTCTTCTTTCCACAGTGATGTGGAAGCAGTTGCCAAACTCATTACGAGTTTTCTGGAACTGGACAGAGTAGAGACCCCACAAGATTTCTCCCAGAGCAGCGAAACAGAGGCAAGTGATGCAGATGAACCATAGGTTAAATACTGATAGTTATTGTGAACTGAAGCAAGCAGAGGTTTTCACACATCTGGAAAATATTCTGATTGTTCTTCAGAAAAAGAAATCCCTCACAACCTTGACCTGGGCATTTCTCAACGTGTGCATTTACAATGGGTGGAATCTGTCTTAGGGCACATTGTTTAGTGCTAAACTGCTTCAAGACCCTGCATGTGGACACTGCTGGCTTTTGAACTTCGTCAGCTCATCAAACTTGTCTAGGAATAGTTATTTATTAATGAATTAGTTTGAAATAATTGCTTTTCCATTGATGAAGACACAGATGTGAACTTCTGCTTACTGCAAACATTTGCTGCAGGTACAGTATATGCAATGTAGAAGAGTTGCATTTGTAACTCATAACACAATACTTTGAGGTTTCCCTTTTAATATATGCAATTAGGAGATGCAGAGTAGTGGCACTTTTATGTTCTCTACTACTGACTTGCCATTAGATATCTGTGGAAATTAAAGTCTGAGTGCCTCTCTTGGAATTCTAAACATCAGGTTCATCAACCTGTAACGGTGTCTTAACTTATCTCAGGCTCCCCAAGGAGCCATAAATAGCAAAGGAAAAATGATCATGATGAAATATCTTTGGGATGTTCTACCTTAATCCTGTTCTGCTTAACTTCTGGGCAGGACAGAACAATTTTTTTCTAGACCTCAGTGTTTAAACTGTGTATTTAGAAAGGAAGCAGGGACATGTGTAACTTTAGGTAGGGAATAGACTGATGTCAAACCAGGTGGTAGCCTAGAGCTGTTGAGTATTTCCTCACTTGAAATGATACCCAAGTGCTAAATAATTAATTTTTTAAGGTAGCTGCCATGGACTAAGTGTTTGACTTGTATCTGTGTTTTACTCCAGGTGTGTGGTGTCCTCTGTTTTGACCAATGGTTTCACAAATAGTTAAAATACAAATTTGTTCAAGGTATTTCTAAAGTAAAAGCTACCTCTGTTAGTCAATATATTCTGTCTAGAACTAGAACTCCATCATGCTTACATTAACATGTCAGTACAAGAAAAAATTGTAAAAAGCTGCAAGTTCTTTCAGCATGGTACAGCTGCTTATAGTAGGTTCACTAGGTTTTATTTAGGAATCTTATGGTCTTTAGACCTGATTTAGAAAATATTTACACAGTTACATCTAGGAGATCTGAATGGGGTACGAGGTAACTGTTGTCCGTTTTCATGGTTGGCCAGCAGCAAATGTCTCCTGGCAGCAATTTCTTCAGGATCTAAAAGAGCCTGTGTTCTTGTTTCCAAACACTCTACCTCTACAGAGAGAAGGCTCTGAAAAGTTTTTGGTAGAACCCCATCCTGTTTGTGTTCCAGTTTGGTCTGAAGCTGAGCAGCTGCTCATCAAAGAACAGATTTCCCTTGCAGCCATTCAGAGCTAGGTGTGAGCTGAGAGGCAGAGGCTGGTGCTCACTGAAGGTACTCACACTGCAGCAGGGACATGGCTCTTGATGTAGCTTGCCTGCAGCACAGAGCTAGGTCTGTTTTATTTACGTAAGATAAAAAAACTTGTAGTCACATCAGGTGTCAATACAGACTTGTTCCTGAAAGTCCTGTGAGTTGTTGGGGTAATCATGATGCTTTCAGTGCCTACCCCACACCACTGGAACTGGGAAGCTGCTGTGTATGAATGTGGGAAAATTAGGTTGCAGGCAATTAGCTACATTTGCCTTTATTCTGAAGCACAGCTGTAAGCTAACCATAATCATCAAACCTGTTTAAAAATATTGCAGGGTGTAACTCTTTGTAGAGTACCTCATTTAAATCCACTGTAATGTATCCCCCAGGTCATGCTCATTTTAGAGAGAGAATGAGATTGGGTATTTGGAGAACTCTTTTTTTTTTTCCTCCACAGTGTAAAATGAGAATGATGATTGTTGTAAGGATTTCCAGTGCTGTCCTAGAGTATGTAATGGTACAGTGTAAGCTCAAGGGCTCAGCCTGTGGTGGCTGCTGTTTGTATCAAGGATAATCAGAGGGCATTCATGGTGTGCATTGCACTTACTTTGAGCCCATGGAGTGGACCATGGGTAAAACAGACAGAACTACCTGCCTTCAATCTTAGCTCTGCTGGCTTTCACTTGTATTCCCATGAGAGCTGACATTCTGTAAACCATGCTGTAGTTGTCCAGTTAAAAATCAGCTTTTGAGAGGTATGCCTGTTGGTCTGACCCTCACTGCATCCTGTGTCCTGCTTCTGCTGAGCTGTAGTGCATCCATGCATGCAGCTTGCTGTGCATTCATGGTGTTGGTCATGTCTATACTTACAGACTATGCAGTATCTTCTACAGAGACTAAAACAATGTAAGGAAAATTCAGAATCTATAGATACAATTTAACTTGAAATGCATCCTGTGCAGCAAGTTGCATGTTGGGTTGGTGTCAGTGATCACCTCTTTAGAGGTGTTTTCCAGTATCCTCCTCATTCCTCACCCTGCTGTTAGGCAGGAGAGGGATGGCTGCTGCATGCACTGTCTAGGAGGAATATTTTGACTCCTCAGCCTTTCCCTTGGAGCAGCTGGTGCCATCCTCTCTCATGCCATTTCCATTTTGCATTTGGCAGCTGGCACTGTACCAACAAGTACAGTTTCAGTGGGAACCTGTGTTCTGTAGTCTGAGCTAACAGGAGGGGGCCTGAGGACATTCTGCCCTCCTGTGGGGATGTGTCAGGCACTGCTGGCTGATCCACCCAGGAGCTTCCTGTGGCTCTGATCTATCTGAGCCTCTGAACTTGGCAATGGGACACTGCACCAATGTTAGCACTGGTTAGCATGGTGGGGTTTTCCCTTGTGTTTCTCTTGATCCACATGTGGAGCTCCTTGCCCTCAATTGCAAGCCTTGGCCAGATGCAATGCAGTAACTGTGTGCATGTACAATTAACTTGCAATTGCTGATCCCATGGATTTGGTAATGGCAGTGTCTGTGCACTCCTCAGCACTGGGATCAGCTGAAGAACTGTGGAAAGCAGGTGCAGCTCAGGACAGGGTCCCCTCTTCCCTCTTTGGACGATTCCTCTCTCATCCTCCTTTTGTGCCACTTCTCACCATTCTGCTGAAGGCTTTCCTGGATGGTTTCCCTCACTTCTCTTGGGCCCAGCAAAGTCAAAGGCCCAGTAAACAGAGCCTTACACGTGCCTGGTGTAAAGGGACTTGGACTCTAAGGAATGATGTGAAAGACTAGTTTTGCTTAGGAAATTAGGTACTCCTAGAAGACAATACAGATGTAGTCATTAACTTCTGCATCTCAGGCCAGCTAGAGACTTGTGCCTGGCCAGCTGTGGTTTGTATGATTTATAAATGATTTAAAAACCTGCACAGCAGACCCTGGGTTAGATCTAACACCCTAATTAAAAAACCAAGCCCTTCTGTCATGTCCTTTACTATAACTGCATGGTAAGTGCCACTCAGCAGATGCTTCAGCTCATGCTTGACCAGCACAGTGGCAGTTCCTTGCATGGCTGTGGTGGGATGGCACTGGGGCTGTGGCTGCTGCAGGGAGTAAAGCCAGAGTGCATTAGTGCAGAGGGACAGCACTGCTTTGTGTAAGGTGGAACCTCATACTCCAGTACTTCACAATGAAACATTCCATACCTGGCATCAATTGTGCAAGTCTCAAAGAAAATCCAAATATTTATAGTTGAGATCTGACTCTCTGGCTGTATTTATGAAGTTAACACAGATACCAAAACCTCAGCTGGCTCACATTATTAATAAAGAGTGCTAGTTCTGACAGGGTCATAGATGGCTGGGAGGCAAAAATGCTTCTAGAAAATGTTTAGAAATTGCCTTTTTTTTTTTACTTTAAAATTGCAAGTAGAATTTCAGCAAGGCCTTGTTGTATTGTCTTTTTTTAAATGTTCATTGACAAAATCAACTTTGATAACTTGTTTTGCATTGCTGTAGTATTTTGTATTGTTTTTAATTAAAATTATTAAAATATTAATGTCTGTCTAAATTATTACTGGGAACAGATCTACTGAAGGAGTTAATGAGGGGGAGGACAGAATAGAAGAAGCCCAAATACCTCTGAGAAGTGACCCTGCTGACACTCTTGCACCACTCAGCAGTCCAGCTTTTAATTCCATATAAACTGAGAGATCCAACTCTCTATGGGTGAATATTCCCATTTTCCCTCCTTTAAACCAAACCAACATGCTACACACAAAAAAGCAGCACCTTTCTAAACCACTTTGAGTATCAAAGGTTTTATTCAAGGAAAATAAATTAAGATCTTGTTTAGTTCAAGCTGTGTGACAGGTATACACAGCAATTGGTTCTTTTTAGGTAAAGATCTGCACGTGGACCTAATTACTGAGGCTGTCATTGAGTCAGCTGAAGCTTAAGTTTTACTTTCTGTATGTCAAGATTTGTTAAAAAAAAATTCAATACCGGTGCTACCAAAAAAATTTAAAGAAAGGAATAAATGAAGCACAAAAATAAATATTTTGAATATTCACTGTGGAGTAACATACTTAACTACCATACTTCTGAATTATTTCCATTTTGGTGATTATCTCAATTCTCCACTAAAGTCCTCAAAATACATTTCTATACATGATGACAAGTTTGACATTAAAGCAGAAGAAACCAGCATTTTTTCCTTATAATTAGTAGCTTTAGTCATGGCTCAAATTGGGACAAACCTGAAAAGTGCAGGTTGCAGTTTCAGGTTTTACACAGCTAAACAGATGCCTCAGATGCTTTTCTGTAGGGATGAGACTGTGCTGAGCTTAGGTGGTGCTCTGGCAGAAAGTGAAGCAGCCCAATGTGTGAGGCAGCTTTCCCTCCAAGCCCAGGTGTCACTGCCTCAGGAGTTCAGGATGGAATGGTAGGACACAACTCAGAGCACAGCTCACAGGGCAAGGAGTTATGATCAGCACACAGTGACCCCAACATTTTAAAAGTATCCTAAATATTAGGGTAGAACTTTCCCAGGTCATTGTTATGTAAGAGTCTGTTGCTGCAAATTCTGAATTTGGAAGAAACTGGGTTTTTTTTCCTGCCTTGGAGGAGAGTGAGCTGTGACTCACTCCTGCATTCTGGTATGCAAGGGTAGCAAACCTGACTTACAGGCAGGTGAATTAAGGCTCAGCATGTGTTAAGACAGGAAAATTAAGTTGAAGTGTTTTATGCCAACAAATTCCTTCATGCCTTCAGGTCACTTTTGTTCAACCACAGTTCATGCTTCAGTTCTCAAGATGACAAACTCCAGCTCAAGGACTAGCTGCTGATTTTTCACTAGCCATGTTTAACCAGGGAATGAGTCAGACTAATGGAACTGCCCCTAATTTTGTGCTTTTATTGCTTCATCTAAGTCATCCACCACTTGCTGCAGTTTCTGTAGGCTGGGGTGGACATTCTCCTCCATCCATTCCTCTATAGCACACCTGTGGAAAACTTGCTCCATGGCTGCTTGGAGGTCTTGCAGCACAGCATTCCACTTGGAGAGGAGACTGAGCAGAAATGAGAAGAAACAATGACATTTGCAGGTGAGCTCTGCCTCAGGGGAGGGTTGGCTTACTGGCCTTTGGAAGGGAGTACTGTCCTAAAAACCACTTTACAGGAAAAGAAGCATCTATTACAAGAGCCCAAAGGAATTGATTTTGTTCAGAGGGCAAAAGCTTGATGCTGTTTCTGTTTAAGTTCCATTAATCTTGGCACTTTCCTCATGCAAAGACTTTTAAAGTACCAAAATATGAGCTCAAAAAAACACTACACACATTTTAAGTGTAACTGAAACCTGCTGTGAGACTGTTGGGAATTTAATTCTGGGTTTTATCAGAAAGAGTAGATGAAGTTGGCCATTCACCTTATCACAGTAAAAAAAAAAAAAAGTATAAATGAACCTTTTACCATGAATTGGCAAAATGTCTAGGAGAAGTTCTGAAAAGCCCAAGGTGACAGGGAGCAGGGGAAGGGCCTGGCTTTATTCCAAACCCTGCCTGCAATCTGGCTCAGGGTGAGCTCCTAAACCAGAGCCAACCACTGCTTAAGGGCTGTACAGGAGTAACAAGGGAGAGGCTTTTGGAGACCAATTTTGTACTTGTTCTCAAAGAATTCATTGAACAGAAGGCAAAGATAAAATTAGAATCATAGAATGGTTTGGGTTGGAAGGGAACTTTGAAGATCATCTAGTTCCAACTCAAACAAGTTGTATAAAAACATATTATGGGTACTTTGTCTGATTCCCACTGATGTTTCTGAGGTAAGTATAAAAAGAGGTAAGGGCTCACAACTCTCTATACCCGAGTGTCTAAAATTGATCAGACTTTATTTCCCCTCTAATGCAAAACAAGTGGTGTTACCTGAGTGCATCTGGCTGGAAGTGGTGGATTATGATAGGATGGATAATCTTCCTTTTCCTGTGGTAGGGGCTGAACCAGCCTGTGACATACCTGAAAATGGATGGTGGTGGGAGCAGTGATGGAACAGCAGCAACATCTGTTTGTTACTGCCAGGGAGGTGGGAAGGCTTTAGCTGAACTCCTGCAGAGATGATGCTTAAGGAGTAAGTTTATTGCAATCTATAGATCTTTGGAATTAGCTTGGGAAAGTGTTCCTGGCAGATGATCACCTGATCATCTGCTGCAGTATAAGTTTCATTTCAAGCTCCTTTCTTCTGTAATTGCAACATTCAAAATTTTCATTTTAACTTTAAACAGCAGTAAAATGTAATTAAGGAAAGAACTAGATGTTTCAAATAAGGCAGCATACAGTATTTAGGAACTTTTCAAAAATATTTTAAATTATGATCTAAATATTATATTCTGCTGAGGTGTCAGTGACACCTGAAATGCAGAGCTTGATATTTAAATCACTTTTCCTGGAGTTGTGCCCTACTTTGAGATGATGCAGCTCCAACACTCCTGCAGCCAGGCAGAGAATCAACAGAAACCTCATTACCTGTTCCTTTCCAGAAGTTCATCCACTGATGACTTGAGGTAGAAACTCACTTGTGTCACAAGTGTGAGGATATTGCTCCCAGGAAAGGTCCCCAGACTTGTGCTGTCCAAAGAGGATCTGTTAGTTTCTGAACTTACTACTCAAGGAGAAGCACCTGAATTCTGCAGCTGGAATTTTACCTCATGAAAGTATCAACTTCCAGGTTAGACATTCCCAGGAGTTTTTCCACATTTTCTTTAACCTTTTCAGAATAGCCACCTGGCAGAAGACAGTATAAATGAGTAAAGGAGCCTAAGGAAGCAAAATGTTCGTACAAGAGGGGTTTTCTGGATTATTCTGTCTTGGCTTAGTGGTTCCCCTTTGACAAAGAACGTTTTAAAGGTAAAATGGAAATAAAAGAAAGGGTGGGAGGAGGAGCTCATTGTCTTTCACAGTTGTTTTGTGCCAGGTGAGCACTTCCTAGTTCTGAGCTTTCTGTTCAAGGTGCTGAATATTTCCACTGCCTTAATTGAAAATCAGTGGGTTGTGGAGGTTTATTTTGAAAATAAGAAAAATTCTGTTGGCAACTGCCTGTAAAGAAAGCAGAAAGTACAGGGGGTATTTTACCAGACAGTGTCTTCCCTAGATCCATTTTAAGTAAAACAATTAGTTAAAACAACTTTTACACATGAGCACGTTCTAAATCTAAACTAAATTAATCTCATTTATTGAGACTAATTTGTTTCAAATCAGTTTGAAAAGCAATTCTGCATCTTAAATTTATTTCTGCATAGTAGCATGAAGTTTTTGACTATTTGTGTGTTAGATCACAATAAATGAAGATAAATTCTTAGGCCAAGAGGCTTCTCTGCTCCCATACTGTAAATTGTAATTTACTGTTCATAAGTCAGGCCATGATCAATTCAGCAAATCACCTCAAAATTAACAAGCCTGGGCCAATCCTAGGGGAAGGTCACTTCACTCCTGTGCTAGGCATTATCTGAGAGGATAAAGTTGTCATTGTACCATTCTTTAGTGTCTGCAGACACACAGCCAGGGATGGAATTGCCACAGGAAGAAGCTCACACAAAACAGAGAAGTGATCATACCTAAGTAAGAAAACATCCATTAATTCCACCTTTTACTGTTAGAGCATACTGAACAAGTGGGAAGTTTTAATATTTCAATCACTACAATTCAAAGAGCTTTAGAAACGTCAGTTTCTGTCTCAGAGAAGAGATCACTTATCTCTGAAATGAGATAAAAACCAAATTCTCTTCTCAAGGCAAATTAGGGTCAGAAATTGGATATCAGCTCTCTGGTATTCCCTCAGACCTCCTGACTGCATAAGAATGTTTTACTCCTTTGTTACATTAACAAATTCTCATCTCTTATGTGATTTCATTGTTTTGAGTTCCCATCAGACATTCAGACAGACACACCATGCATGAACTACAGTGTCTATGAGGAGCTGAAGGTGGCACAAAATCCATTCAAGCCTTCCAACCCAATGTGCTGCTTGTGGTGTCCCCAGATGCATTGTTCCTGCAGGTTAGTGCTGTACAGCAAACTGCAGCTCTGAAATCCACCCCTCACAGACTGGGAGTGAGGCCCAGCAGGAAGAACTGCAGGGTTGCAAAGTTGCCTTCTAAACTCCCAGCTCCCCTGTACCTCTCAGGGGTTTTGGGGAAGTTTGTGTATCTGTGACCCTTGGAAGCACACAAAGGCTGCTCCTCACCTCTGCCAGCCGGTCAGCGCGATACCTTCCACGACATCCTCAGGGCTCCTGCTGGCCACCTGCAGCCACTCCAGCTGGTTCCTGAGGTGGTGCCCAATCAGTGTCAGGGACTGATTTGCTCCCGTGGCTCCCTTGAAGGCACTTGCAAACCACACCTTGGAGAAGCCACACCTGCGGTACTTCTCTATGAGCTGCACTGCAGTGAGACACAAAGGGACACACGCACAGGATCAGCCTCCTCCAGTTTTGTAAAGGGGAACACAGCTCCAGATCCAACAGGCTGCTGAGCCTTTTCCTGTCAGGCTTGGAGCATCAGCAAGGATGGGGGTTTGACACCCTCTCTGAGCAGCCTTTTGAGTGGCTGTCCTCCATTTCCATGTGCCAGTTACTGTATTCCCCTCCCCTGTATTGCTACCATGCTAAGAACTGTGAGATTGAAACAAGCATGCACAACAGCTGACAGCTGATTGTTCCTGCAACAAAGAAATATTTGCATGAATGTTGGATGCCTGACTGGAGCCTTTAGGAGCTTCCCTCTGAATTCTACAGATGTATGAAGCCCTGAAGCTTCTTTTGCAGAGCTGTTCAATACAGAGTTATGTGCTCCTACTGGCGTTAATGCAAGGAGAATTAACGTAACAGTGCTTGTGGAAAACCTCTGAATCTCCTATCAGTGATTCCATAGCTCTGCTGAAAAGAATTAAAGCAGCCTACAATGCAAGTCATTCATAGGGGAAACAAACAGAAGAAGAAAATAAGTAATAGCAACCATGATCTGAAATCAAACAAGGGCTGTCTTTATGCTATTAAAGCAATAAAAAAAAAATTAACAAAACCAGAATATTTTAGTGTCCAGCTAAGGTAGGTTTTAATGGCAGAATTTTGCTTTGGCTATTTTGCATCTACACAGCTCAGGAGAGAAGTACAAACCTTTGCCCTCCACGTCGATGTCTGCTGCATAGTCCCAGATCATGGGCTGCACCAGCTGGGGGACCCCGGACTCTGAAAGGAACAGAGCTCATCTAAATCACAGTAAACAGCTGGTTAAATGAGAACTCATACAGGTTACAGCATGTGACTACAACTATGGCTTGTCACTTACAGCTAAAGTGCCCCTGGGCATTTCCAGCCTGGCCAGGACTTGGCACATGCCCAGGGCCACTGTCCTCAGGCACCGTGAAACCACTAACATGGAGGAGCAGTGACACCTTATCAGAGATCCCATTGCCCCAAGCCCACCTCATTCTCAGCTCCTTGCATCTCTCTGTGCACCAGCTGCTTTCCACTGGCAGAGCTGCCAGCTCTACACACGATTTTGAGCTAGATTCAAATGTACCCCTTCACTTAGAGAGTGTCTGGGCTGTGTTTGCACATACTACCAAAACATAGCTTTTTGAGTACGAGATACAAATTTAGCTTTAACTCCTGTTATAATCAACTCCTCAGCTAGTTTTAAACATGTGTAACTGACCCGTAGAGAAACTGCAGTAAACTGTGCAGAAATTCAGTATTTTAAGTGCATCACATTTTAATTTGTTCATTCTGTTATTGTGGCTGTAGAGTGCACTTCAAGTGTACTAGATGCTGTATTGTTCTTGTGGAAACTCCATGGGTCCCACCTGCATTTTTGGGGATGATTTCTCACTATCAAAGCCTTGAATAGGTCAATCACTGCTGGATGAGCTGCACAGCTCTTCCTGGTACCATCTAAATCTTTACAGCAGCCATGTAAGGTGGCTCTGAAACTGCTGGAACTCCATCTGTGCTCAGACTACTCCAACTTTAGCAGTGGTTTGATATTTTTCCAAAAACAAGACTTGTGACATCAAGCTCTTGGAGCTACCCCACAATTCTGTACCAAAGTCCTCATGATGTGCACCAATCACAAATATGCTCACAGGGCTGCAGCTTCTCTGTGTGAGTTTGCACCACTTGGGATCAGGTGCTGCAAGGAGCAGCAATGAACATTAGAAGGTGGTGAGAAGCACAGAGATTTAGACTTGGACCACAGATGTTAGTAGGTTGCTGTTTCATGTACAAGGAAAGTAGAACTGATGGTAGCCACTGCAGGGTGATGTTTTGTGATGGCAAACAGAAGTTTTCAGACTGGCCCACGGTCACACAGGGACTGTGACAGCCAAGGACTGAGTGCTTCTATTCTCTAGTCAAACAGACCACACCTCAACTCTTTGTTGATTTGTGGTTTTCATTACATTCAGCTGCCAACCAATCTGTTTTATGTGCCTGTGCAAACCTGCCTCACCCCGTGGCTGGTCACACACCTGCCAGTGTTTCCTCACTCATGCCCCTGAGCATGTCATCCCACACGATGGGTGTCACCGTGGGGTAGGATGAGGCCAAACAAGTGGCAACTGCTTTTATGTGAGATAAGCACAGCTTCTCTGGAGTGTTGTCTTGCTGCTGCAGCCACTGCTTTGACTCCTCTCCTTCACCAAGGTAGTAGACCTGAAAAAGCAAGCAAACCATCCTGACTTCTTGTACAGAAATAGAGAAAGTGAGGTAGGCAATATTCAAAATCTTTGTCCAGATGTGACCCACTGAGTGGACACATTCCAAAGCACCTCTCAGTGCTGCTGACACTACATTTCTATCAGTATGCAGGACACTATGGCCATGATTGCATGCATCACTTCAGAGAATTTTCCTATCTATATCCTTATAGATATTTACTAAAATATCTATATGCCATATTTGCCTTTGAAATGTTTGTCCTTGGAAGTAGCTCCCATCACCATTTATTCACTTCAAATCCAACAACCCATCAGGACCTGAGGCAGATAAAATTAGGTTTCTATCTTGGGGAAGATGATCCAAATATGAGTCTAGAAGCAACCTAGGGCCATGTCCAAGGGTGGCCCAGCAAGGGTGGTCCCATGCAGACAGTGAATTAAAATTTGCTAGTTTAGAGCAGTTTTTTTTTATTCTACATAAAGAGTATGTTGCTTTATAAAAGCCTACAGCTCCCTGTCTAACCTTCCCACCAGTTTCAACACAACAGGATAGAAAATGTTAAACTATTATCAGTACAGTTAAGTGGCCATAATGAATCCCAGGGATCTGTGTGCCAGCAGGATAGTTTTAAGAAACTATGAGAAAGAGAAGCTTGAGTTTTCTCCTTCTCAAGGAGACAGACTACCAAGGTAAGAAACCCAACACTTTATTTAACTTCAAATACTTGACCTAAACCCAAATGCTGTTAGCTTTAAGAAGCTCCTTTCAATACTTTGATATTACACTTTTATCTATGGAAATGACAACATGTGCTACTGGAGTCATTTATTGTCAAAAAGATTTTTCTACACTGGCTCAAGTGGTGTTTTCTGTCCCCAAAATCCCACCCAAACATGGCCTGGGTACCACTGAAATGCAGAAGCCTCAGCCCTTGCTATCATTCCTTAAAAGAAGCATTCCCAGCTCAAGAGAAGTCCCACCTCATCACATCCGATGTGAAACCACTGTAAGTCCTCGTGCAGGGCCATGACCTGGTCAATCATGGCTTTGACCAGTGCCAGTGACTCCTCCTTGTGTGGGTTCAGGGCGTTGGGCAGCGCCTTCACCTCCCGCAGATGGGCAAACTCCCTGTGCTTCAGCACAAACTGCAAGGGAAAGGGGAGCTCGGGGACAGCTGCCACACCAGGGGACAGCAGCGTCCTCCTGTCCTCAAGGCTCTGAGGGCAGGTGTCCTGCTAAACCTGGGTTTGGCTTGACTGAGCCCCAGGGACAGGCTGGGGGCACAGCTGCTGCTCCATGCTGCTGGGGGGTTTCCAACCATGAAGCACCTCACAGGGTGGGTAAAGGAGACAGGGAGGTCACTGCAGTTGTGACCCTGATGTCAAATCCTGCAGCTGCCAGAGCTGCATAACTGGAGCACCAGGACTTGGATTGGAAATTTCCCAGCAGAGTCCCAGAATGGGTCAGGCTGGGAGGGAGCACAGTGGCTCATCTGGTCCCACCTTCCTGCTCCAGCAGGGCTGTCCCAGAGCACAGGGTTGTGTCCAGAGGGCTCTGGAATATCCCCAGGGAAGGAGACTCCACACCCTCCCTGCTGGACAACCTGTTCAGGGCTTGATCACTGCACAGGAAAGAAGTTCTTCCTCATGTTCAGTGGAACTTGCAGGCCATCAGTTTCTGCCCAGAACTGGACACAGGGCTCCAGATGTCCCCAGGGCTGAGCAGAGGGGCAGGATCACTCCCTGCCCTGCTGGCAATGTTCTACCTACTGCAGCCGAGATCCCCGCGGGCACTGCTGGCTCAGCACGCCGCCCTCGCCCAGCCCAGCCCTCCCAGCTCACCTCCATGTGCCCGAAGCTCTGCACCAGCGGCACCACGTCCAGGCCCTGTGCCCGCGCCCGGCTCAGCAGCGCCCGGAGCTCCGCGGGGCTGCGGGACAGCCACAGTCAGTGCCCGCCAGGCACGGCCCTGCTGGGCACGGCCCCGGGGCACCTGCGGCCACCCAGAGCTACTGAGGGCTCATGGCGCTACCTGTAGGCGTGGGGGGCCTGCAGCGGCTCCAGCGGCCCCGTGTACGGGAAGGTGTCCTCATATTCCAGCAGCAGCCCGGTGGCACCCAGGGCGTGGAGCAGCGGCAGCACCTGCGGCAGGGACGGACGGGACAGCGGGGACACAGCTGGGCTGTGACCAGTGCCACTAGCCTGTGCCCCTGCCACCTGCACCGGGTACATCCCTCACATGAGCCCAATACATCCCTTACTTGTGCCAGATACACCCCTCACCTACGCCAGGTGCAAACTTCACCCGCCCCAGGCTCACCCCTCACCTGCTCCAGGCTCACCCCTCACCTGCCCCAGTCACACCCCTCACCCGCCCCAGGCTCGCCCCTCACCCGCCCCAGTCACACCCCTCACCCGCTCCAGTCACACCCCTCACCTGCCCCAAGCTCCCCCCTCACCCGCCCCAGTCACACCCCTCACCTGCCCCAGTCACACCCCTCACCCGCCCCAGTCACACCCCTCACCCGCCCCAGCTCACCCTTCACCCGCCCCAGTCACACCCCTCACCCGCCCCAGGCTCAGCCCTCACCCGCCCCAGGCTCATCCCCCACCCGCCCCAGTCACACCCTTCACCCGCCCCAGTCACACCCCTCACCCGCTCCAGTCACACCCCTCACCCGCCCCAGGCTCACCCCTCACCTACCCCAGGCTCACCCCTCACCCGCCGCAGGTTCGCCCCTCACCTGCTCCAGGTACTGCGCGCGCGGCGCGGCGCCCTTCAGGTCCAGGTGCACCAGGCGCCGCCGCATGCTCTGGCTTCGATTGCTTTGGCCTGCCGCCGCGGAGTCCCAGCACACCCTGCTCGGCTGCCGCTGTCCCTGCCCCGCTGTCCCGGCACTGCCCGGCCGCGCCCTGCTGTCCCAGTGTTCCGGTGTCCCCGTGTCCCGGTGCCGTCCCTCCGCCGCTCCCGGCTCTGCGCTGGATCCTCCCACTCCCTGTCGGTGGCCGAGCGCGTTCCCCAAGCAGGCAGGCGGGCAGGCCAGGGCGAGGCGCGCCGAGCGCATCGCTCGAGGAGGAGGAGGTGCGATGGCTCCGCAGCGGCGGGCGCTGCCCCGCGGCCCCGACAGCGTCGGGCCGGGCCCGGGCCGCGGGGGCCGCCGGCACAGCAGGTACCAGCGCGGGGCCCTGGCCCTCACCTCCTGCCGCTGTCCCGGGGGCGGCCGTGCCCAGGCCCGGTGGCGCTGCGGCTCCCGGGGGAGCCCTGGTGGGGAGGCGGTCGCGCAGCGCCGGGCCCGGGCGAAAACCGCGTGTGTTTGTCCCGCGTGTGCTGTGTTTGTCCTGACCAGGGTGCGGGAGGGACCCGCGTGTGTTTGTACCGCGTGTGCTGTGCTCCAAACCAGGGTCCGGGAGGGACCCGCGTGTGTTTGTCCCGCGGGTGCTGTGTTTGTCCTGACCAGGGCTCCGGGAGGGACCCGCGTGTGTTTGTCCTGTGTGTGCTGTGCTCCAAACCAGGGCCCCGCGGGCCCGGGGCTCCCCGGTATCGGTCAGGGCGGGCCTTCCCCGCTCTCACCTCGCTCACAGGGCCCGTTCTGTGCTCCCTCCGCAGCGCCAGGAAGGGCAGAGTCCCGCAGGATCCCCGGGGAAGGTGGCTGAAGGCAGCGATCCTCCTCCTCCTCCTCTTCGCCGCGGCCGGCGGCGGCTTCGTGATCTGGAGCCGGCTCCCAACCCAAGATGGGATCCCCGAGGGTGCAATCCCTGAAGATGGGGTCACCGAGGTGCTGGCACATCACAACGACAACCTACGGGACAAGTTCGTGGAGATCCCCTGCTCGGAGGACTACGACAGCCACAAGCGATTTGCAGGTAACTGGACAGGTGCTCAGAGGGCAGGACCAGCCTGGCTGCTGGGGACACCAAACCTGGGCTGCAGAACTCCCCTGTTTCCAGCAAACTCCTGGTCACTGTCTCCTCCCTAAAGCCCCAAAAGTTTGTGCCCCTCGGGCCAGCCCAGGAGTTGATTCTGAGAGGTTTTTCCTTTAAACTGCCTTGCAAGGGCTCTATGACATAAACCTTTTGCTAAGTCTGTTTCTAGTTTCTTTTCATTGTGTTGATTCCTGTGGTAGGTTTGTGAGTTTGGTCAGTACCGTACAGGGCATGGAGTGGATCTGATTCAGGACATTGTCTGTGCCACCAGTGTGTGGTGACTGTACAAGTGCCAGCTTTTGATGCTCTTGTTCTGAGACGTGTCTGCCAGGCACCGGAGAGTGCCTGCAAAGCACTTTTCTGTCTTTGTGTCTTTCAGCTGAATTCTGTCAAATTGGTATATGTCCCCCTGGCTCTTATTTCTTTGAAGTGTTGAGGTTGGTTCTTCAAGAGACATGGAAGGTTTTAATCTTCTCTGACAGTGAGAGTCTGACTTGCAGCTTCTGTGGATGAGCAGTGCTGATGTTCTCTTTCATATTTGCACAGTGTGTTGTGATGAACATTTTTAGTTGGCACAGCTGCAAGAGAGCAGTTCTGCTCTTGGTTTTTGTTTTTGTCAGTATCTCTGGCTGTGTGTTGATGCTAAAAAAAACCCAACCAAACCTGTTAAATCTAAAAAAAAAACCCAAAAAAACGGAGTTAGTTTTTAGTCAAATTGGTGGTTGTATCTGCTTCGTGATGTGGCTGAGAAAATGCTGACACAAAACTGGAGGCTGGAGGAAGCTGCTGTGAGCTGAGGAAGAGCAAAAGTGATCAAAGGGCTGGAGAACCTGTCCTGTAAGGGAAACCTCAGGGAGCTGGGTCTCCTTTCCCTGGAGAAGGCTCAGGGAGATCAAATCCCAGTATTCCAGTGCTTAAAGGGAAGCTCTGCCTTTGCAAAGAGCTGCAGAGAGAAGACAAGGCACAGTGGGTACAGGTTGCATTGGGCAAGGTTTCATCTTGATATTGAAAAAAATTGTGCAGAGGGAACACTCAGTCACTGGAACAGGCTCCCCAGGGATGCTGTGCAGACCCTGTGACTGAGCACTGTGCTAGATAATCTTATCCAGGCTCTCTGGAACACAAAAAGCTGAACCAGATGATCTAAGGAGGTCTTTTATCCCCTAAGCCCTTCTGTGATTCTGCAAATTTTAACTTTCTTCTGTGCCAGTTCTGATAGAGAGTGTTTGACAAATTGCAGCCCCCTGTGTTCTTCAGGTGCCTCGTCCTGGTGCTGTTGGTGAAAAAGACTTGTAACATAAAAGAAGTTTATGTGGAATCTGGGGTCACACAGATTTTCCTTAGTGCTGCTGCTGCAGCATCTTTGTTTTGAGGATTTTCCCCAAATGTTATTCAGGCCAAAAAAAACTAATGTCAGGAAGCTACCAACAAATAAACCTATCTTGGTAAGGTAATTTTTTTCCACAGAACACCTGACAACACATATTCTGTGTTAACTTCTCATAGTTACTATAAGGGGAAACTGCTGCTGGCTGTATTTGCATAGTGCAAGGCCAGAGAAAAGTGCAGCTGGTGATTTAGTTATCACTGAACTGGAGTTAAAAGTCTCTGGATTCTGCTACTGTAGTGTTTGCTTACAAAAAAAAAAAAAAACCAAATCAACAAAATCTTAATTTTCACTTTCCCTGGTTTTCAAAAGCAATTTTTTCAGCTGTGGCCTTGTAGTCTGGGCTACACCACCATTGTTTTCTTTCTATTCCTCCTTTTTCATTCTGTTCTTTTCACTATAAGAAAGGTTGGAACCTCAAGGAAGGCAGGAACTCTGAGCACATCTCTCCAAGAACAGGAATGAACCTGTTCTTTATTTTTGGGGATGTCATGGGGAACAGCAGCAAATGCTGACTGCTGGGTGAGCTCTCACCTCTTGGCTTTGTATGTGGATGATTAACTCACCTTTCTAGTTAGGTGTTTGCTTGGTGCTGCTGCTTAAATTCTGTGATTGATTTGGGATTTTAGCAGATGTTGCCACCGTGCTTTCTGAGGATCCAGCATGTGAGCAGCTGTTAACTGGTTAATTAAAGCCGAGCTGTGATAAGGAGCTCTGCCTGGGCTTTTCCCCACGTGAGGGTGGTGATGAGCTGCAGAGGAGTTTTGTGTGTGTCCCATTCCCCACAGCCCAGCGAGGCAGAAAATGTGGATTATGGATCAGCAGCTTTAGGCATTGGGAAATAGGTTTCTGTCACTCAATAGCTCTTCATTCTCAGTCTTTAGCCTGGTTTGGCACCCACAGCTGCAGGCTCTGTGTCAGGGGGAGGCACATTCCTGTCACCACTCAGTGTCTAATGCTCAGCTGTGAAGTTTCCACAGCTAAAAGGAGCTTTTTATTTATGCACCTGTCCTTGCTTCCAGCTGAACTTGGTGCAACTGAGCTTCCAGTTTGCTTCAAGTGATGTGGTTGCTGGTGTCAGAGCAGGATTTATTTCCGTAGCAGTGGAAACATGCTTCATACCAAATAAAATTTGCTATTTTTCAGAGGCCAAGCACTTAACTTACTATATTTGCAGAAGGTATGGTGTTATGTGAGCACAGTTGCACCTGCATTCTAAACTCTGTGGGCAGATTTCTGCTCTCCTGAGACACTGTTAACTACTTAAACCTACTGTGGCCACTGTGTGTGATGAAATCTTATTTCTGCTGGGTGCTGACATTTTGTGTCAGTGCACAAAGCATCCGTGATCACTGCCCAGGAGACAGAGTTAAGGTGCTTTTCCAGAGACAAGGCCAGGGGATGTGGAAAGCAGAGATGCCTGGAAAGGTCTGGCTCAGACTGCTCTGGGGATGCAGCTGTAAATCTTTGCTCCTGTCTGGCTTGGAGAGGGATTTTTTCCCTGCCCAGGGCAGGGGGTGGAATGAGATGATCTGCAAAGTCCCTTCCAACCCAACTCTTCTATGATCCTGTACCTCAGGAGAAAATCTTAACAGAGCTTTTTTCTCCTGTGAATTCTCTCTGTCTCAGCAGTGAGTGGTTCTTGGCTAAATACCATGAAGTAGGAGACACAGCTGCAGTTTGGGTGCTTGGTCACATCCTGGTTTTTGTGCTGAATGGAGCAGGGGCCAGTGGCAGTACTTGTGTTTTACACGTTTTGGTATGTTCCTCCTTTGCCTTGATTTACCTGATAGCCAAAGCTGATGGTGCCTTATCAGATATAGGGATGGCTTTGTGTCTACTGGGTACAAATTTGTGGAAGCTACTAGGTACTTGCAGTAGTACAGTAATTTCACGACTATAAGGCGCACCCTTTTGACTAAAATTTTCCCTGGAACCTGGAAGTGCGCCTTATAGTCCGGTGCGCCTTATCTGATGGACAAAGTTCAAAAAAATTGCCTACCCGGAAGTGCGAGCTGCGAGCCACGGGGGGAGCCGGCAGGGCCATGGCTGCCAGGTGGAGGTGGGGCGGAGCAGGGGCGGGCACGCCCCAGCCCCGTGGAGGCGGAGCCGCCCCTCCAGAGGCACGCCCCGGCCCTGTGCAGGCGGAGCCGCCCCTACACAGGCACGCCCCAGCCCCGTGCAGGCGGAGCCGTCCCTCCAGAGGCACGCCCCGGCCCCGTGCAGGCGGGACGGCCCCTCTAGAAGCACCCCCCAGCCCCGTGCAGGCGAAGGCGCCTGTCCAGAGGCACCCCCCGGCCCCGTGCAGGCGGAGCCGCCCCTCCACAGGCACCCTCCAGCCCCGTGGAGGCGGAGCCGCCCCTCCACAGGCACCCACCGGCCCCGTGGAGGCGGAGCCGTCCCTCCAGAGGCACGCCCTGGCCCCGTGCAGGCGGAGCCGCCCCTCCACAGGCACCCCCTGGCCCTGTGGAGGCGGAGCCGCCCCTACAGAGGCACGCCCGGGCCTCGTGGAGGCAGAGCCGCCCCTCCACAGGCACCCACCGGCCCCGTGGAGGCAGCACGGAGGGGTGGCGGCCATGCCCCGGCCCCGCCGGATGCAGGCGGGCCTGGGGCCCTGCAGCACCGCCCCTGCCGGGTACAGGCGGGCCCGGGGGCCAATGACTGCCGGGTTGAGGCGGGGCCTCGGCCAGCAACCACGCGGAGGGAGCTGGGGGCGGAGCCTCGCTGCAAAAAAAAAGTGCGCCCTATAGTCCGGTGCACCTTATCTGATCTACAAAGTTGCGAATTTTGCCAACTCCCGGCGGGTGCGCCTTATAGTCCGGTGCGCCTTATGGTCGTGAAATTACTGTAATCTGAATTTCTCTTGAGGTTCTCCAGGTATGCCTTTGGCACTTCCTTCCTCACATGTGCCATGGTATCTGAGACAGAGGACATGTTTTTTAGTCCTGAAATCATTTTCAAGCAGGCTGTTCTGATTTTTCTTTAGCATTCACCCAGTGTTTGTGCTGTACTGTTGGTACCTCACTGACTTTGGTTATTTCTGTTAGTTGGAATTTTTTTCTCCATTTGGGAAAGCTTTTGCTGTTGCTTTCAGAACACCTCCTGCTTCCAGTACTCTATCAGAGACTCCAGACATGTAAAAATTGTCTGAGGTAACCCTGTAATTTTGCCAGGCTTGGACTCTCCAGCACTGGCCTTTCCAAAAGGGTAAGAGCTGTGCTGATATTTGCAGCTGGAAAAGGAACAAATCTCATCTGAAATCAGAAATCTTTGCAGAATGTTGTGGAAAGGAAGCTCTCAATGTCCAGGTTTGTCCTGGAGTATTAAATTTCTCCTTTGAGTTTACTCCTTCCTTGCTCTTCTTTACTTGAGCACCAGTTTTCCCTTGCAGCCCACCTGAGACATAGCTGGGGTATATCCAGTAATAGGAAATGGAAATAACAACAAAATTCATGGCAAAACTTCTCCCAGCAGCCTGGTCATTGTTATGAGTCATTTTTGATCAGAGCAGAGTGATGCTTTTGTCCTTCATGGATGAATTGACTGATTTCTTTCCAGGGATTTTGTGTTCTGATGAATACATAATTGTTGAAGTGACACTTATTTCAGGAGCACTGAGTGTGTTGGCAGGTGTCAGAAAATACACTCAGCCCAACTCTCCTGGGGCTTTACATCTGTGAATGGATCTTCCTCAGAAAAGTGCCAAATGTAACATCCCAAGGTCTCTGGTGGCTCAGAACTGATTTTATTTCTTCTTCTTGCCTGAAGATTGTTTTCAACAATATATGAGCTTTCATATATTCTTCACCTGGAACTCTTGCTGTTGACTTGTTATTCCCAGGAGCTTTTAAAATTTAATGTTAGATTTCTTAGCAATGAATTTTAAGAGACTTTTTAAATCTTATATATCCAAGCTGTGTGCTTCAAGAGTGACTTCAAGAGAGACTTTTTTTGCAAAGTCTCATTTAAAAACCTGCCCTTTGGGTGGTTGAAGTGGTTTCAATGGGTTCTTTTCCTCTTTGTGTTGCAGGTTGCACTCCTAGGAAGTGTGGAAGAGGTGTGACAGATGCTGTAATCACAAGGGAAGAAGCTGAAAGAATTCGTAGGTAATTTTTCTTTTAGGTCTAACTTTTAAAAGCACTGACTTGAATGACATTGTGCCAATCTGAGGTGTAGGATGGGTGAGCAGGATGGGTTAGACTGATTAAAACATGAAATTTTTGTTATTAAAGCCATTTTCCATTTTTACTGTAGTGAGGGCAGTTCTTTCACACAGAATCTGCCTGGCTTTGAGGGGCATGAGCACTTCACAGAAAGGAAGGAGAATGAATTAAATTAAGTTTTAATGGATTTTCACTTGGCCTCCATTTGGCCTTTAAAAGCAGAACAGAACAATGTAAGCCTTACTGCAGCTGTGTCTGTCTGGTAATCACCAGCTGCTGCTGACCCTGTGGTCCTCTGTGAAGGGGCTGGTTTTAGGATTTTTTTGGGGTTTGTGATGGGAGCTGCAAGCTCAGAAATATTTTATACACAAATATTTTATTTTAAACACAAATATTTTATTTTTATGACAGGCTGGAAGGTTCAGCTCCAAATAAATGGGAGCTGCTGTTAACTCATTGGGTTATACCTGATGCATCAAATACCACTCTCTGAGGAGTTACATGTTGTAAATAAGGATATTAAAGGACAAAGTAATCAGACTTCAGTTCTCATCTGAGATTATTGTTTTGCCTGCAGAATAGCAGAGAGGGGACTGTCCTTGGGAGGATCTGATGGAGGGGTGAGCAGTGTCCTGTTACTTTCTACATTCTTTTACTGCCAAGGCAAGATTATAAATGCATTTTTTGGGGCTGAGGTGAGGAGATGGAGATTTTTTCCTTCCGTTCAGACTTAAGAAAAAAATTGATTTGGAAAGGTCTTTCACATTAATTCTTCTGCTAGCAGTGTAACTCCTGACTTCTGTACAAGTTGCCATTTCCTTGTGTTTAATTATTTCTAGCACCTTTCTTGAACTGATTTTGTCTTCATCTGGAAACAGTTGCTATAGCAGAAATGCAAAAGTTTGTCATCTGAAAGTAAACTACAGTGGTTCACAGTATCATGTAAAGATTGGTTTTGTATAGTGACAGAAAAACCATGTAATGTTTTAAGTAGCTCCTGGAATAGTATTCTTTGAATTGAAAGAATCCCACTTCTCTTTAACTTGCACATTTATTTTAATTTCTTTCCCCCATCTTTGTTCTCAGAATGTTTTTGTGTGAGAACAGGAACTGTTTCTTGGATATTTGTAAACACAGCCACTTCTTTAGGCCTCTGCTGAATTAGGGGATATATTACCAAAAAAAAGAAGGGTTTCAGTGGAAAAAAAAAGAATTTATTGTCCTTGTGATTGCTGAGAAAGATCTGCAAAAAATATAAACTGAGAAATGTCAGCAGTGCTGCCCATCTCAAACAAGGTGTTTAAAAGATTTAACATTCTGTGTTCAGTTCCTTTGGGATCCCCTGGATGTTTTCAGTTCTGTGGTTGCATAATTTGCCACTTTTCCCTGGATTTCTCTGCTTGGGACCCCCAGTGTAGCTGCTGGGGCTGTCACTTGGGTTTGCTCTCCTCTGCTTTTAGGATGAAGGTGGGATTTTTCATTACACTCCCACAGGGAGGGATTAGAATGGCAGGGTGGAACACACAGAGCTTGGATCTGGAGATCCACAGAAAGCTCTTGTCCAGCTGGGAGTCAGGAACTGGGGAAACTGAGGCAGAGAAAGCTGGGAAGTGATGAGAGGGGAGGTAAACTTGCTGTCCAAAGCCCAGAGCTGGGCAGGGATGCTGAGCTGGCTTAGTTGGACAACAAGCCAGAGTGACTGACAAATAAAAAATCCATCATCTCTGTTATTGTGGAAGCTTTTTTTTTTTTTTTTTGTTAGGAGAGGTAAATGAGGAGGAGGGGGAGATGATACTGTCTCAGTGCAGTAAAATAAATCTGTTAAAATTCTGATGTGTGTGGAGAGGTCTGGGCTCTGAGCCAAGCCTTTTCACTTGTCATCATCTTTAAATGTGAGGAAGTTCTTGTGTGCTCTTAATTGTTGGGGAAAGGTTCAAGAAGAAAGTGTAGTGTTGTGTTGAGCACTTAAATAAAATAATGGATGAAAACTGAAAGATGTTAGAAACAAGAGCTGACCAGTGTTTCTGGGAAATTGCAGGAGTCACAGAATGGTTTGGGCTGGGAGGGACCTTGAAGCTCATCCAGTTCCAGCCCCTGCCATGGGCAGGGACCCCTCCCACTGTCCCAGGCTGCTCCATGCTGGCCTTGGGCACTGCCAGGATCCAGAGACAGCCACAGCTGCCCGGGGCAGCCTGTGCCAGGGCCTCTCTGCTCTCACAGGGAAGAATCATATTCAGGAGAAGCCTTTAAATATAATTTCCTTACCCAGTTTTTTTTAATGACTCCTTCTCCTGCCTTTTTCCTCTTCCTTTCCCCATGTGCCAGCCTGTATTCCTGGTGTCATGGTGCAAATCTTTTCCTGGCTCTCTCAGATTTCACTGCATCCTGCTGTGCTGATGGGCTTTAAATGTAACTGTGTGTCTTCCTTTGAGCCTTTCATCTTCTCCAGTCTCTTACCCACAGAGTATAAAGAGTATTTCAGGCCTTACTCCATCTAGCTATATCTGCTGGACAAGCTTCCAGCCATTTGGAGTAGGTCTGGCTTGTTGCTTTAAATTTTTTTGGCTTTAGAGTGTTTGGATAATTCTGTCCGATTATGTCTGTTGTAAGACTAATTTTTTCTTTAAAATACCTCAAAACTATGCTGTTTAATTATTTTAAATTCTTACTTTAGCCACTTTGTTCTCTTTGCTCTTCAAAATAAAACTTCTACAGGTTTCTGTTGGGATTCAGACTGCATTTTCATTGCCTAGGGTTTTCTCTTAACCTCTTTGTAAGCAACATGTCTGGGTTTTTGGGGTTGTTTTGCCTGTCATATTGTTATATTTTGAATTCTCAGATGTGGATTTTTGTCTCTGTGTCTAGATATAATTTATTAATTTAAAGGACTACATTTGCAGTTTGTGACTTTGTCAATTCTCTCCTCCCTCAGTCAGCTGCCCTTCCCTGGAGTACTAGAGCACAGCACCAAAACTTGTTTCCCATTCCATCTTTTTATGTTGAGAAAGTCTTGACAAACATCTGAATTATTGAAGCCTCCCAGGGGTCATGCCCCAGTTGTCATGCTGAGCTTTCTTATCTTCCTTTGTAACTTCTCCTGGGTTTATATTTATTTATGCAGACACACACAGAGTGAAGCTAGAGGGGCCATGGTAATCTTCTGGTCTAACTTCAGCAGAATCCAAACAGGAATATTTTCTCCACCAGCAAGCTGCTTTCTCTTGCACATCTGTCTCTGTAAAGTCATTTTATACTCTGTTCTTTATTCACAGAATGGGAGTTGTATTAGTTGTCTTGATGTTTGCCTCAGCTTTTTTCTTCTTCATATAGATAATGATATTTGCCTTTTCAACCTTCTATTATTTTGTAATTCTTCCCTCCCTGATACTTTTCTGCACCTCACCCCCACTTGTGTGAACATTTCAGTCCTGACTCATTCACTCAGGTGTTGTAGGTGCTGCCATCATAGCAACCCTCTGGTGTAAATGAGACAACTCATTCACTGTCACACCTCTTTGTATTTATTTCAAAGCCCCAGGAAAGAAACCCCTTGGTGAGCCAGTCAGCTGCAGTCTGTGTCCTGCCTTCCAGCAGAATGGCAAGAGCAGGGCAAAATTAAATTATTTAGTCACTGGGAGAAGCAAACACACTGTGTGATGCAAAACAAGGGGTTCTGCTCTGGGCCCTCCAGCCTAGGGTTCTGCAGACTTTTCCCTTGTTTGTCTTTCAGCTCTCCCAGCCAAAATCTGAAGTCCTCAGAATGCTTCCAGCTCTGCCTCTGGCTGTGCAGAATCCCTGTCCTGTCTCAAAGCTCTGCTGCAGGCTGCAGAGTTCTCTTCCTTCCTAATGAGCCTCCTGGTAGTGCAGAGGAAGCACATACTGAGGGGGGAACGATGCATTTGGCAGCATCTTCCACCTTCCTCCCAGCTCTGTGGAGATGTGATTATCTTGGCTGAGCTCCAGGAAGCTGGACAGGAGCTGGTTGTGTCCAGTCTGTGTCTGGTGTAAATTTGTGCTGGTCTCTGCAGCCAATATTGCCTTTAACCTCCTCAGCAGTAACCTGAAGCTCCCCCAGGCTGGCTGAGGTGGAACTCAGGCTGCTCACCCTCCTGTCTCATGGATCAGTGTCATTGGAAGAGGCATTTCTCTGGGGTCAGAACCCTTGTCTGTGTGCTCCTGCTTTGAGGGAAGGGTTTGAATGTGGGATTGTCTGTAGATTTTGTGTGCAAGGTTGTCTGCAGTGCTCCCACCTTTGGTGGGAGCTCCATTCTCATCCCTGTTCTCAGCTGCAGGGTGGGAGCATCCCCACAGGAGCACTGGGGAGGGGCTGGAAGCTGCCAGCTCCTCCAAAGACAAGTAGAACAAAGATTTTCTCATTTCCCTCCTCTGGGTAGCATGACTGCTGTATGCTTTCAAAGTGTCACCTAAAACCTTTTAGAGGCTGGAGGAGCTGGTGTGGATGTGAAGAGGTATTTAATGGTTGGCAATCAATCCCTTTTAGTGAGGAGCAAAGGCAGAGCCTGTCAGGCTTTCCAAGAAGGGATATTGATCCTGTTTGCCATAAGCTGAGAAGTGCTGGCTACTTGAATGTTCTTTTAGCAATAAGAGGGTGGAGAATAAAGGACTAACAGTAGTGAAAGTCCAGAAGAATATATTTTAATTTTTTAATGAGGGTTCTATTTCACTTCTGTAGAGAATTGTGTGAACCAGAATATGGGGGTAGCTCTGTCAAACAGTCTCTCAGAAATAGGAGTGTGGGTGTGTGTTTGCTGTTTTTAGACAGACTTTGTTGGCCTTTCAGCCTGGGAACGTTGTCCTGAACTGCAGACTGGTCCTTGATCAGAGAGCAGGACTTGGAAGTAATCAAAATTTTATTCTCAGTGTCAGAAATGATGCTGGAAATGTTTCATGTACTGAAATGACAGAGGCTAAAATAAATATATTCTTTTTTCTTTCCCAGGTAGCTGTTTGCTAAGCAAAGAGCTCTGTGCTCATGTGTAAGAAGGTCTCTGTCTTGGCATTCAGTTGTTTTCCCCTGTCTGAAACAATCCTGAAGAATATTCTTTCTTTTTCAGGTTCCCTCTTCAGCCTTTATCTGGCTTTTCTAAGCCTTGTGTTGTAGCTATTGCCTTCTCAGCTATGAATAACTGCAGTTCTTGGGGGTGTCTTACATTAATTTATTTTGTTATTTTGAATCTTCCTAACTGTAATAATTTGGAGCTTGAGGAATGAGAAGAAATGTGTGAGTTTGAAAAGCATGTGGAAAGAGTTAGAAAGGCAATTTGTTTTTAAGTTAAATTAATCTTATCAGCTGTGTTGTGCTACTTCTTATAATCTACTTTAATATGGTCACAAACGTATTTTTGAAGCAGCACAGGAGCAGGTTTACTTCTTTTAGCTGTGGCTTAGATTTCTGTACAGAACCAGAAACCAATAGATGAAAGTATTTTGCTTCTGAAGCTTGAGTAAATCCTGATACAAGAGCTGCTTTTGTATGAGTGTGAGATTATTTTTTCCTTAACAATCCTCTGAAGCTTTTGGAGAACAGTGGGAAGGACAGATCTGAAAAACTCATGCTGTGTCCACTTCAGTAACTCGTTACTTTATGTATTTTTCAAGGGGTAAACAATGTTATTTGTGTAGGTTTATTTTAATAAAAGTTGTTATTATCTCTTGTAATGAGATTTGTTAGTGGGGTTCCCCTGATTCAGCTCTGGAGCTCAGAGCAGTTGAGGCTGCAGAGATTTTCTAAGGGACAATGTTATGAGTGTGTCCCTCTGTCACCAGTGTTATTACTGCTGGGATTTTGTTACAATAATGTGAATGGTCTTGGTGCATCAGAACAATGGCAAATTCCAAGCTGAGTTCCCAGATACTGTACATCAGAGATGTCATTACTTCAGTGCCAGTCAGGTCAATTCACCTTTGCTCTTTCACATTTGCAGTGTAAAAGACAAAAAGACTTCTATCAGACAGTTAACATTTTAAAATACTTTTGAACTGATGCAGAACAAGCTTGTATTTTGTGGACAGCAAGGGAAATACAAAAGTGTCCTTTATTCAATTTAGAGAAACACTTTAGAATCCTGAGAGGTAGCTCTCTCTTCTGGAAAATCTGAATACTAATCTTTGCAGCTTGTTGGGAGCTCAGCAGAAGAGTTTGGCTTGAATTGGATGAAGAAATGGATTGATTTTGCCTATGTGAAAAAACTTTTCACTATGTGGTTTTCTTTTATAGCAGCTTAGAAACTGAGGAAAAGAAAGTTTGGCCCTAGTAAGCCTTGGAATTCTAATTGTACTTTTAAACAGACTTTTTAATGCCTGTATTAAATATGAGAAGTATACAGGATCTCATGGTGAAGGAGAAATTTTAATAACAAATGCAGGGCAAGATAAATATTAGTGCTGCTACTTGAGCACTTGACAAATACTGGAAAATGAGTTATCTTTGTGTGGAAGAGAAATGTCTTCAAGAAGGGAGGCTGGAGCACAGGGATTTACCCCCAGCCCATGGGGGGAGACTCTGGCAATTCCCTGTCAGGACTGAATCTCAGAAATAACAGATCTATGGGGTTTTTTTCATAGTACCTTAATAATCTCTGCAGGGATCTGAGGGAGGTTTGTAGTTGTAAAATAAATCTTATATTATGAACCTAAAGGCTGGAAACTGCTTTTACTTGGGAGGCTGTGGAAAGTGAGAGGCAACTTGGGACAGTTATTAAAGGTCATAGTTAAACAGTGCTAAAACCTTTTGGTGCTCATTTTTCCTTCTTTGTTTCCTTTTCCAGGCATCAATTTTGGACTTGCACTCTGGAGCTCTTTCCCTGGGGAAGCATTTTGTTAATCTGTACAGGTAAAATGGGGCTGTGGCTTCCTGCCTGCTGTCATCCCCCCTTCCCTGCCCTCTGCCAGTGCTTCGAGCCCCCAGGATCAGTGATGAGAAATTATGAAGTTGGCTGGATTCACCACAGTTTCCATGGCCAGTTAAAGAGCTTTCCTGGCATGAAAATGGATCTTTTGTTGAACTAGGCACTTTGAAAACTGCTATTATCTTTATTTTTATGTCCTTGCACCAGTTAATCATAGTATTTTTTCACAGTTATAATTCAGTTTTTCAGCACTGGAAGAAATCAAATACCCTGGACCCTTAAAAATGTGAATCCATGTGTTTATTTCATGATGTAGGAGGGGTCTTTTTTAATGCCTGAGGAATGCCATTACCAGTTGCAGCATTTCAATCCTTTAATTTTTTAACATTTGATCTTTTAGCATTGCTTTTGGACATCATGCTGAAAATCATTTGTAAGATTTTTTTTTTGTGTTGTGTTCTCACTTTCTGATGGGGTAAAGCGCAGGTTAGAGTGAGGTGTCTTCTTGTTGCTTAGTCTGATTCAGCAACTTCTCTTTTAGACTGTTGTTTAATTTTTCAGGTACTTTGGGGACAAAATTCAAGACATCTTCACAGAAGAGGATTTTGCATTATACCGGTAAAGATTTTCAGTAACTGCTGAATGAGCCACAAACCAGAAATTTTATGGGTTTGAGTTTTTAATAGAGTGCAGGCTGGGAAGGGATTGCCCTTTGCATTCACACACTGGATTTTGCAGCTCAGAATAGTAATATCTGAGAATTCAGATGGCTTGAAGAGAAGTCAAAGGACTTTTTGGTGACTGATAAACAACATTTGAGCTGTAGAGCCACATCAGGACAGTTTTATGGTGTGAATTTATTTAGGGTGATGGCAGCACCAACATTTCCCTCCCTCCTGGCAAGAAGAGCTGCTCCTCTGAGCTCTGTGGGGATCTACTGGGAGGAAAAACCCTTCCTCATGACCTCCTCTTCCACACATCATCCCAGGGGTTGTGTGAGATGATGGGCACAATCCTGGGCTATTGTTACATCAGGAATTTGGGGTTTGTGAGGCAGAGTGTACAAAACATTAAAAACAGTAAAGCAGGAAGTGGAAGGACTTCAGATGACTCATGTTGTGCTGGAGAAGCAGCCAGAGGATGAAATAACTCTGTAATGGAGCAGCTCTGGCATTGATGCTCTCAGCTTTCCTGCAGCCCTGCTCATGCACTTAACAAACACAACAAACCTAACGAGTTCCATGTGGCTGGGAAGGTGTGTGGCCAGAGTTTGGGAACAAGCATTCTTTGTTGACTAGACACAATAATTCTTTGGTTATGCAATTCAGTTGGTTTATCATAATTCAAAATGTCCCTGATTTGAACATTTTAACTCTTTTTTTTGGGGCTTTTTTTCCTTGCCTGTGTGAAGGAATCTGACCTCCCTCTAGTGGTGGAAAGAATGTTAAGTAGTCAGATGGGTTTATTAGTTTTATTAAAATAGTAATTAATTAATATAATCTTAAAATATTAATAATTTTAAGCTTATTTCTATGTATCAGCTCTTTTTAGTTGTCATTGTCTTTACAGATAAACTTTAAATTGTTTTTACTTCTGATCCCAATATTGCAAAATTAGATGATTCCTTGATTATTACTGAACTTTGCACAAAGAAAATATATAATTTCTGTTTTCTGTGAACAGAAGCATTCAATTTTTCAATAATTTTATAACTTTGTGCTCTGAGATGAGACAGCTGCTAGGGAATGTCAATATTCCATTGGGATTTCATGCCAGTGTAGGGGATGTTTCAGTCTGCTGGATATGAAGCTAATGCAAAATATATTATTAAATGCTTCTGTTCCTATTAATGGCAGTGCTTTAATATGGACTGTAGTATTTTATGGCCTTAATGAATGATTTTATGCTATTTTTGGGAGCTTGGGAGCATCTGTCTTCATTACTGTCCCTTACCTACCAAGGTCACTTTAAAAATGCACTCTTGAGAGAAATAACTGAATGTAATTCATGTCTAAGTATTACTGATTGCAACAATAACGAGTCTGAGAAGGCATCCTGAGCCAGGGGGCTGATTTCTAAACTGTCTCTGGCAAAATTACATTGCTTCAGACTCAATTATGGTTTCTAGGCTGATACTTTAACCACCATCTGCCAAGCACATTACAGCAATCCCTCTTGTTCCACATAATAAATGAAATGTTTGTTCAGAAGGGAGACCTTTAATCAGGGTGCTTGGTGGAAGGGGTGAGTTGAGCAGAAAAGAGCACAATCACAGATTTATTCCCAACACCTTAGAGCTGAAGGCAGGGACACAGGAGGAGCAGAGGAGGAGCTGGGAGTTTGCTTTGTTTCTGTGTGTGCTGTGTGTGATTGCTGTGAAAGCTCCCTGGCTGCAGGAGGCCTTTGCTTTGTCAGCTCCCTGAGACAGTGCTGACAAGTGGGATAATCAGCAAGTTGTGTGGGATTGAGCTTTGAGTGTTCCTGTCACCATGATTGAATCACACTTTTTAGTGGCTCCTGACTGCATTTTTTGGTGTTGGTCTGGCACAGCCTGTCTCACAGAACTGTGCAGTGCCACTTTCAGCTCTCTCTGCTGCTGCTGCTGCATTAAGCTGGCAGCTCTGCAAGCTACTGAAGTTCCTTTCTCTCCACTTGTGTTACTTGGACTTCCAGCTACTTCACTGACTTCTTAAAATTTTCTTTTTCATCACCTAACTCCAAAACAGTAACTGATTTTACAGAATCTGGTGGTCATGTGCTTCTTTCAGGTAGTTCTGGTCTGCCTTTCCCTGAGTCTGGCATGAGCACTTTGATATTTTCCAGTGACTCAGTGCAAATGGATAAGGACTACTGCTGACAGATGTGGGGGGAGCATTAATTTGGTACTGATGCTGTTCCTGGGCATTTATTGCCCCTGTAGAGCTCTGTTACTGCAGGGTACACCTCAGCAGTCTGAATGGGACAAGAGTTGCTGTGCTTATGGAAGCAAATGCTTGTGTTCTCCAGCAAGAAGAATTATTTTCTTTGTAGCCATAGTCCACCAGAACTCTCCCAACAGATTTGAAGAGCCAGTGGGCCAGGAGCAGTGAGGGAAGGGAAGCTCCTGCCTGAGCTCCTGCTGCTTCTGGGTCATAGAGGCTGAGGGAACAGTGTGACTCTCCCAGTTCTGGGCTCCTTCATTCCTTTCTTGATTGCCCTTCTGAGCTGAGATTTGGCTTCTCTTGTCACTTGGCTTAGACATGAAGGACAGTGTTTTTGTCTGTAAGTATTTTGCCAGTAGCTTGTGTTTGGAACAGCAGGGAATGGAATGAAAAACCTGCAGTCATGATATTGATAAATGTTGAAATGGCCTGGCCAGCAGAAAACACTGTACTGAAGAGTTTTTCTAGGCTAAAAAGTGACCTTATTCTACATTTCAAACCAGCTGCTTGGTGTATTTGGCATATTGAGTAGGGCTTTGCATCCTGTTTGGTTTGTAAAACACACATTCTGCCCAAAGCACATCACTCTCCAGGAGCAGTGAGGCTTTAATAGAGCCTTATAAACACCAGACAGAAAACCTTAATAGAAAGCTTTTAAAAGTGGGAAATGAATCAGGCTGAGAGAAGAGGGAGGACTCCTTGCAGAGCAGGACAACTGCTGGGGATTTAGTTATGTCAAAACTGTGGCCTGACTGCTTGGGAGTGGATTTATGGATTTATTCCTGGCTGGTGCAGGGGCCAGGCAATCAGCTGCTCTGGGGTTTGTGGCTATGGATTCTTGAGCTGGCTTGTTCGAGGCTCTCAATTCACAAAATGAGTAATTGCATTTAATGCTTCTGGGAGCCTTTCCTTTCTCTCTCTTTCTCTCCTTCTGTTTTCTTCTTAAGGGAAAATAAGATATGTGTATGTTCCCCATGGTTTCTCAGCTAAGGAACTTCAGTGACTGAAGAACACAAGCAGCAGGAGAGAAGTGTCACTGACTGAGCACTGTGTGCTGTGTGTGATCTTTGCAGGGATGTGAGGCAGAGGATTCAGCAAAGGATTGCTCAGGTGTTTGGTATCAGCTCTTCTGCCATGTACCTGACCAAGCCAACATTCTTCTCCAGGATGAACAGCACAGGAGCCAAGACAACACACGATGAGTACTGGCACCCACACGTGGACAAGGTGAGGAGGAGGCTGAGATGGGATGCAAACATCTCCTGGTTTTATTATTAGATCACTTTAAAATCATTTTGCATTAAACAGTCCATCAGACAGGTTTGAAAACTGGTGCTTCAGGGGATGAACCTAATGAGAGATCAGTGGGTTTTAGAAACATAGGCTAAAAATTGAATAAAATTCAATTTTATTCTCTCTGATTTACTTTTGCTAGAATTAGTAAACTAGGAGAATGACTACTCAGGAATCTCTTGTGAGAAAAACTGATTAAAATGACCCGAGTTGCTCTTTTAGCCAGATCTAGCAGGAGCTCTTTCACAGTGGTCAGTTGGTCATTGTTGTTATTGACCTAAGGCTCTTGAAAAAGGCTTAATATTTGTGTTTCAGCTATATGTGAATTGAAGCTTTTTTTGTGTTTCAGTGGGGATGTGGTACCTGACACCCTCTTTCAAGAACTTGGTGTTTTGATCCTTTTAACTGCACAGTCTTATCTCTAGGCTTATAGCTTAATACTTGGCATTTCTCAATGGACTTAAATTATTTGGTATTGAGTTTATTTCTGAATTTCACTGAGTTCAAGCATTCTGTGCAGAACAGCAGAATACAAACAGTAGAAGAATCAAAGAAAAAATGCCACAAAACACAAAAAACCAACCCAAACAAGCAAAAAAACCCCTCCACTCCACAATATCCACATTTCATGCCTTTAGAACTTACAAATTATTCACTCTGGAGTCATGGATTACCCACAATGGAACCAAATAAAATAATCCCAGCAAAATCCAATTTATTCCTCAGGGCTCAAATCTCTAAGTGGGCAGTGTACCTTGAAGTCTATGACCTGAGACATGAAAAAATTAGACCGAAATATTCATTGCCTTAAAGTATTTCCTGGAAAAAACCAGTCTGAGGGAAGTGTCTTTTACTGGTCACAACGTTGGTGTGAGTTCCTGTGTCCTTTTTCATGTGGGCAGGAGCAGCTTAAATTTAGAAAATGTGCTGGTGGGGATGGCACAGCTTATGTTTAGAAACAGAAAGTCCTGTAGGGTGGAATCTGCCAGGTTTTGGATGCCTCTGGTTTGAAAAGCTGTGATGTAACCAGTGAATAGCAATGAGGGGGTAGGGATGGTTTTTGAGGTCCAGGTTGTTTTGATTTGTGTTGGTAGGAGATGGCTGTAGGGAGCAAATTGTGCTGGTGGGGTTCCAGAAATTCCATCATGTTATGCTCAATTCTGAGACCCCTGGGAAGAAGGAAACTGGTGATTCTGGTTGTGTGAAGTGCAGTGAATTCATTGGTTCCTTACAGTTTTTCCACAGCTTCAGAGAATCAGATTTGACTGGCACAAGGGTGGGAAAAGCAGCATATTTCAACAGCTGATGCCTGTTTTCTCCACTCTTTTATTTCAGCCCCAAAAAAGCCTATTTTAGAATTTCAGACTCTGATTTATTACTATAATGAGATTTGTGTCTGCACAAGTCCTGCTTGCCAGTATTCTCTTTATTTTTCTCTGCATGTGTTTTGCATTGGGAAATGAATAAGGTGGTTGGATAACCTCTCAATTAAGTGTTTCCACCTAAATATCTTCTATAATGTTCAAATTATTTTGTCATTTACATGCAAATAAGTTTACATGAAGAGAATTTGTGGAAGCTGCTTTTCCTGTCATTCTGAGAGTGCCTAAATGTGATGGACAGCAGGCTGAATGTTTTCCTGTTTTTATCTTTCTCTTTTGTCTATGTTTTATTTATCTTGCAGGCTGTCTGTTCAGGGAGCAGATACATCAATTGATTTGTCTTGGCTTTTTCTAACCCATCTCCAGCTTCAAAAAGCCCCAAGCAAACAGGAAAAGTGCTCTCTTAGACTTGGAATGCATAATCTAGACTTTAGTAGTGTCTATACTGAATATCTGGCTTGTCTGATTTATGAGTGGTTGGGGTCAGTGATATTGGAGATCTTTCACACAACCTAAATAATTGAGTGTGTGAAGAGAATTATCCCAGTTGGGGCAGTTACCAAACACCTTGTTCATAATCATAAATAGTCTGAGCAGAGATTAAATAGGATGAAGGTGTGCAGCTTCCAGGTTGCCTTCAGTGCAGTCAGCCTGGCTTATATTTCACTTCCTCCAGCAAACTTTTCCACTTCCCGACTGAAGTTGAGAGCAAGGAAAAAAAAATAAAATTTTATTGATCTGAGGTAAGAAGTTCTTCCCAGAAAAGAGCAGTAGAGTTCTTATGTGGCCTCCAAAGCAAGTGTGAAGTTGAAGAAAGATCAATAAAACTTGCCAGTTTGTTGGATGCTTTTGAGGTGGATCATTATTTATGCTTTCCCCTTGGAACAGAACAAGTCACTTTAGGTATTTCTGCAAAATTTAACAGTGAAGGTTACTCCTAGAAGACATCATGGTTTTTTCCTTGCTTCTTTCCAGAAGAAGGGTAAAATGAAGCCTTAGCAAAAGGAGTTCACTACATTTTCTGTTTGAGTGACATTGTTTTTACAAAGATGTGGCTTCTTGGAACATATGAAAACCCCTCTTGCCTTTTTCCTGATGTTGCTGAGTCTACTGCAATTATATTTCTCAATCTAAACCCCTCTGAAGACTTTTAACAGCATAGTGGAGTAGTACAGATTTATTCTGTCTGAGGCTTTTTTTCCCCTTAAAATTCATTTGGTTTGTAGTTACATAGGAATGGAAACCCTGAAATCACCCAAATGACTCATTTAATCTTTTTGAATTTATAAGCATTTAAATCAAATGAAGCAAGCATTGTTTTAAGATCTGGAGTTTCATTTGGATGGAATTTGTTTGGAACTGAGATTTCCAAATGATGAGTACCTGATTTATGATGCAGTTGCTGTTGCACACTTCAGCACTGCAGTTTTCCAGCATTCTCTGGTAGAAGCAGTGTGGGACTTGCAGATTTGTGCAGTGCCTGGGACAGATCCTGCCACCCTTCACACAATTGTCAGGCTCTGCCATAAGATGGTTTTGGGTTTGTTTTCCTTGAATTTCTCCTACCAGAGCTACTCCAGCACTTCAGTGCACATTTGCCCACAATTGGCTGGGTTTTTTTTAGCCCAAACATGATCAGTGTATGGCTCTTTCTGTTCCTCCTCCCAGTTCTGCATCCTGCACCCCCATGTATTTACAGGTAGGAATCATGTCCCTGTTCAGCCTTAATTTCCTTGAGCTGAGCAAGGCACACCTTGAAGTCTCCTCACCTGGAATGTGCTCTCCATCTCCCCAAGCCTTCCCTGTACCTGCAGCCCTCTCTGGCTGCTGAGTCTGTCACTGAGACAGTGACAACTCTCTTCTAGCAGACTTTTCACTCTTCTTCCTCTGCATTTAATAAAGCACATCAAGAAATCCCATTTCTGCCCTGGGACAGCATCATCTCTGAAAATTGAGGAGATTGATTGTCATTTCTGCTCAAAGCCATCACTCAGCTCACCTCCAGCCCCTTGCAATTCAGAGATGTGCTCTTTGCTCTTGCATTGTCTGCTAAATAAACACTGCAATAAATAGGACACTGGAAGTTGCTATCAAGGCTGTTCTGGTGGTTATCTACACAGAATTAGGTGAAGGCTTACAGGAAAAGAGAAGTTTTGATTCTTTTTCTGCATGCTAGACCAATGCTGATTGCACAGTGAATTTTCTTTTGTGCTGGAAAGCAGAGGATGGTGTCCTAAATATCCTCAGTAACTGCAGACCTCTTGCATGGTCCTACAACTGTTGTATAGAAATGTATCCCTCAAAAAAGCCCACTGCAAAATGGGGCTGGCTAATTCTAGCGATTAGTTCTATTTATAATAACAGCCTTTAAAGGAGTGTCATGTAAGTGTCATTATGAGCATCTACCATTAAATATTATCTGTGTTTGACTTTTTGGATAAGGAGTGTTCAAAAAGATCAACTAACCATATGACATAGCAGGCTGAATGGAAATATCTGCATTTTTTCTCTTGAGTTGTGTACAAGGAGCTGTAGAAATTTGATTTTCAGCTATGTGGCTTTTCATGACAGCTTTTCTCACACAGTTTGATCTTTTGGTTTAATTATTAATCTATCTGGTACTGGAAATCATTACCAGGGTAACAAATATATTTGATATACATGGGGGGACTTCTAGCATTTTAAATAACTGAGCATAATTTAGTGCCTACTTTCCATAGTGTTGCATTTCTCAGGCCTGGCTGCTTCTGAGAGTGAGTAATGAATAAGGACAGGAAGAGAAAAGCCATTTTCCATTGCACACTTCATTCCCCAAACTAGTCACCTCCAGAAATCAGGGGTGTTTGGTTAGGCTAAAATGGTTGGTAGTCAGCTCTTACAAGTTTAGAATTGATAAAGCCACCTTGGAGAGGAGAGAATGAGCTGTGGGAGCAAAGATTGCTGCTCCTCTAAAGAGTTGATAAAAAATAATTCTAATGCATTAAACGTGCAAGTAGGAGTTGGATGAACTTCTCCAGTGGCTGGAGACTTCCTTAAATCGACTGGAAGTTTTTATCACTAAGTCAGTAAAGTGGAAAATAGCTTTGCAAAGCTGATTTGCATGAGAAGGGCTGTACAGTGGCTGGTTTGAGGTGCTGCACCATTAATTCCCATATATTGCCTTTTATTGCTACCAGGGCTTGGGAAAATATGGGGAGAAGAGGATCACTGTAATATTTCTCTCATTTTTTATGATTCACACCATGTAGGGCAGTATATCCCCAGATTTGGCTTTTTTCCTTTAAGCCCTTATGGTCAAAATAATAACATGAGTATGAATGGAAATGTCTTCCTCTTCCATCTGCTGTTATGTTCTCTCTGGTCCTGCCCTTGCAGAAAAATGTGTACAACTGCTCCTGAGCCAAAATTTAACTGGCACTAATGAGTATAACTTGAAACATGAAAATATTTAGAAAACTTCTAAGTTTGGAAGTAGCACCTACCTCTAACAGTCACCAGGTCAGTCAAAACACTCTGCAAATTCTGTGTATTTATACAGTACTGCTGTGCTGCACATTTCACTGTTTGACAGTGCAATGCTGAACTTTTGAGTTGTGATACACAAAGAGATTGGAGAACACAGACATTGATTTCAAGTATATTTTTAATTGCTGGTGACATGTAGATATGAAAGGAAGTATTTCCAGAATCAACTAAACTCAGTGTTAAATATTTAGATGGCTTCACTCTGAGCATTAGTATGTAGAATTTCTTTTCTCTAGCTTCAGCATATGTGTGGACCAAAATTAATGCTGTAACAGGGAGGAAAAATCACCTTGTTATACTTAAAAGTAGGGTGTTTGGTCTGTATGCTGAGAAAAAGCAGAGGCTTCCAAAGTTCAGTTTTAAACAAAACCTTTATGGAAAAAAGTAGAAGCTACTCCAACAAATGTGTATTTACTTGGAAGTTCTGATTTACTGTTACCATGAATCCCCTGTGTGGTAGCTGGTGAAAGAATAGAAGTGAGGTATCCAAAAACCTTAAACCAAGATTAGATTATGCGTGGAAATCACTAGTCAAGGGCTGTTCTTCTGCTTATTAACTTCCTGGTGAAATTTTATCTTGGGATAGTATAAATCCTGTCTTTTGGATGCAATGCATTTCTGACACTGTTGTTTTTTGCTCTTGGATGATAGAGATCTATAGGGAGCACTTCTCTAATTATGGAAACTGTAACAAAAGAAATAATAGACATGACATGCTAGTCTTGTAGTGTGTGTAAACACAAGAGAATAGACTAATAAACATGGATAATTTCTTGAAAAAGGTGTTCTTGGTTTTCAAAGACCTCCTTACATGAAATACATGAAAACTGGAAAATTAAAAAAACCCCACCAAATCCATCTGTTCAATTAGCTGCGCTCTGCAGAGATAAGCTAAAGAATTTGGTAATTTTTGGTAATTTTGGCTTCCCCCACAGGTGACTTATGGCTCTTTTGACTACACTTCCCTGCTCTATCTCTCTGACTACTCCAAGGACTTTGGGGGTGGACGGTTCGTGTTCATGGATGCAGATTCCAACAAGACAGTGGAGCCCCGAGCAGGTATGAGCCCAGTTTGTGCCATTTATTGACTTGCTGGGCTGGCAGGTGGTGTGGGGCTGTGTTTTGTGTGGGTAATGTAGCATTCTGTGTTCTGATTGATGATATTGAAAGTAAGATTGAAACAGGTTGAAATTTGTAATATCTGGTGTTAAGCCACAATAAGTGACTTCCTTGAAAGCTGTAGGGCTTAGAGGTGGCAGTCCTGGCAGCTGTGCAGGTCACTGTGCAGCAAGAGCAGAGCTAACTGTCACTGCAGCAAATCCAAATTAAAGCAATTTATTTTAGACCTGAAATTCCTGTCCTGCTCAATATAGGGCTTACCCTGTGATGGCTGAGGGCTGGGTGTGAAGGGGATTGATTGCCACAGCTCATGATGAGCCATGATTGCTTGGGGATAAATCCATCCCTGCTTCCAGGTGGTCTGACAGGGATGAACTTTCTGATGGCTGTCAGTTATAAATAAATAAAAAACCTTTAAGGCTGGTTTGAGATTTTTCTAATACATGGATAATTTGAAACTAGAATTCCTCTGAGGCCGCCTAGAGAGGAGCTCAGCCTCAACTCCTCTGTCTGCCAGGTGAGTGCTGAGCTTCCAGCAGTGTTACCTTTCATAATGCAAGATCAGCCACACTGCTGCAGGGAAAAAAAAAGAAAAAGGCACAACATTATTCCTGCTATGTTCTGTCTTTTTTTTTTCCAAGACAGAAAAGATGGAAATTTACTCATTTAAAGAGCCTCAGTAATTGTCTGCTGACAGTTGTTAACCCAAGCAGAACTGACTTCAGACTTCTGCAAAATAGCATAGGTGTTTTTTGACTTATGAATCATAATGATCCACTCACCTACAGTGATGCTGGTTTGGATAATTGAGGTTACCTGCATTTTGGGTTTGCTGTCAAGAATTCTTTGTTTGATTATTTTGGCTTTTAAGATTGGAAGTAAACCCTAAACTGAAAGCTTCATCTTTTGCAAAAGACTGCTACCAGTATTTGAAAGGGAACACATTAAACTATTTTGTTTCCAGATGCAGTTCTAAGATTACCAGATCTTTGTAGGTGTAGAAATCACAGCTGAATTCTGGATATGTGAGGAGAGCTGTGCAGGGGCACTCACTGGCTGCAGTGTGCAACATGCCCCTGACTTAATTTCCAGAAGTCTGTAACTGTGAAATTGCTTCCATTCAGCCCCAACTATTCATTTTCAGGTTTTCTGCTGCAGGATCTTTGCTCTTGATGTCATTTTGGGGGAAGAAGGGGAAGCTGGTGAAATAGAGAATTTTCCTTTTGGCTGTTCCCTTTGCCAGGGGGTTGTATGGGCAGTGTGTGCCCCAGGACACCCCTTCTGAAACCAAACAATGCACAGCTCCTAAGGAATAGCACAAATATCCTTCATGGACACAGGAGGGAATTAATTACACTTTTCTAACACATCTCTGTGTTACCACAGTTGTCAGAGGTGCTGTGATTGTGTCACAACCTCTGGTGCACAATCACCACTGAGCAAAGGAGAAAAGCCTTAGAGCTGAAGCACAATATGAAGGCATTTGCAGTTATTTTTCCTCTTGCTGATAAAATGTTTTGTGAAGGAATGACCCCAGGCTGTTTTCTGTTGCTGGTACAAGTTGATGTATTTTTCATGTTCCTAATGTTCCTCTGCAATGTTTTTTCTTGCTTCTGTCTTTTTGGCTTTAATTTGTTTGCTTTGTTTTACGCTTCTTTTGATCTTTTGTGCTTCTCTTGTCACTCCAACTCAACTTTTAAAACCACATGTTGACGAGCTTTCATGCTTCTCATTTAGGAGCTCCAGGCTTTTAGAGATGACTGTCATAATCACTGGTTCAGTTTTCATGCTTGACAACTAATTTACTTTTCTGTAATGCTAATGTCACTGCAGTCCTAAAACCTGGTACTTGTCTCACACTTAGCCTGCATTTTTGGGAACCTGATCCTGTGTGCCAAAATGAGCAGGTTTCTTCTCCTGTGAGCAGCAATTTGTTCAAGTGTCAGTGGGGAGCAGAAAGGCATTGTTAGTGATGCAGCAGAGCAGAAAAGCAGTAATTGGAAATAGAAAAAAAAGCAATGAAACCATTGTGGGATGTCCTGTGTTTGAAAGTGCTGCCTGGACAAGTCCCACTGTTCCTGCAGAGGCATTTGCAGCTCTTTGCTGGTGAGGATCAGTGTCAGCCAGGCAGCTGGGGACAGGGAGAACTGTTCTGCTAGGAGGGGAGCATAAATTAAAATGCTTTTCACTTCTCTCAGTGTGTATCACTGCAGATTATCTAAGAAGTCTCGAAGTCCTGACTGTCACATAGTTGACTGAATGACTCTAATTTGTGGGATGATCTTTTACCATCCCCTAGTTTGGTTGTTAGCAAACATTAGCTTTAAGAAGGAGTTATGATTTATTGACATTGAGACTCATGAGATTTTTTTTTTACAGAAATGAACAAGTCAGCACCAGTTGAAGTGTAGAGACCTTTGGCTAATTCATAACCAGACGTGGCAGGAAGGAACACATCTTTCTTGTGCTCTGATGGGCCTCAGAAGTGAATATGTGTCTTTTGACTTCAGTCAGGACCACTCTCTGCCACAAGAAACTCACTGTACCATGAGGAAGAAAAATCTTAGTGCCAAGGGAAATATGACTTTGAAAAGAAAACATTTTTTTTGGTGACAAAGAAACAGCTCTAAAGTAGTATCTGTTCCTTTTAAATATATGTGGAAATTCTGTTTCCAGAATTCTCATACTGGGATTTTTCCACCCCATGCACCAGGGTTGGCTCTGTTGGAGAGACTGTAAGAAACAAAACAACATTTTGAATGAGGTCCTTTAAAACCCTTTCAATATTGGTCTGAGACATGTTTTAGTAATCTGCAAGACATACAGGAGGAGTAAGAATAAATGACAAACATTAAGGCTTTCCTTTTTCAGTCGCAAAACTGATATACTTTCTGCTGCTGCTAAACTTGTCAGTGTATAAAGTTTTGTATTTTAGAATTTCATAATATTGCAGACTCTTGTGTGAATTTGGGGTCTGGCAGTATTAGGTCCCAGACTTCACTTGGTCATAAAGTATAGATGAAACTGCTGTTGGAGTGAAATCCCAGTACTGGTTCTGTGTTCTTTGTGTGTGCATTGCTTGGTTTGAAGGTCAGCTTTGCTGCACTTATTTTCAGTTTACAAGGGAATTTGTTCTTCATGCAAGTAATTTATTATACAAAGGCAGAAGGAAAGGTTGAAATCACTTCTGTGTGCTTCTGGAACAAACTAATCTGTGGGGCAAAATGAATTCTGTACATTGGGGAGTGAAATGTGACTCTTTAATCTCAAACTTAGTGCATTGTCACAGCTGTCAGAAGTGTGTGTTTCTGGAAGTGTAAAACATTTGATTTGAAGCTATAAGATATTTGTGAACTTCCCCCCACACAGTTTCATCTGCCCCTGAATTCAATCCACATCATCCAGATTCAGTCTAGATCATGATAATCTCCTGCCAGTCCTAGCTCTAGTTTTGCTCCAATCACTAAAAAACTGGAGCACATCTTGAAGTTAAATCAGTATCAGCTGAAAACTGAGAATGATTTTTAAAAAATCCACAGAAGTAGCTGTCAGTCGTGGTGAGGAACAAATGGAGCCACCATTAGCAGCTGCAGTAAGCACAGCCATGCAGAGGACAGCAATCCTCACTGATTTACAACACTCAGCACAAATTGTGCCGGGGACTGGTGAGGTGATTGCAAAGAAAAGTGGTAGGAAAAGGAGGATCTGTTGCAGTCAGGTAAAAAACCCCAGAAAATAGCTCCTTATTTTTTGGTAGAACTTGCTTTTGGTTTTGTTACCTGTGGAAGAATAACTATCTCCCAGGCAAGTTTTGCATTCTGATGGTGTTTGATGCCAGGTTCACAATGGCATTAAATGAAACACTATTTTAACTGGCTCCATAAAGCAACAGGTACTGGGAGTGCAGGTCAGAGCTGCCCCTAAGGTGGTGTTTCTGTGAGTGACTTCTGATAAATGCAGTGCCTTTTGAGACAGCTGTTCTGAGAGAAGCAGTGCTCACCCCTCACTGCCTGGGGCACTGAAAGGATGGAGGAGTGCTGGGGGAACAGCTGTCCTGTGCCAGTGTTGCACAGAGCACTGGGGAGCACTGCCAGTATTCAGAATTGGCCTCTGAGGCTTTTCTCATGCCATGAAAACTTGGTTAGGAGTGACCACGTGTAGCATGACCTGTTTGTGCCTTTGTGTAATGCATGTGCAGGCCACTACTTCATCAATTTGGGTTGATACTTGTCAAGAAAATATGCAACAAAGCTGAAGGCAGAAAGCAGTGGAAAATCAGCTTCAAAGAGTTACTCCATGAAATTCAGGTCATGTAACAGAGGAAATAAAATACCAAAGTAACTGCAGGTTCAGCTGTGTTAGACTGTGTGGTTCAGTAGGCAGAGTTCATTTCTTGCTTCCTGAGCTGTGTGTGAATGTCACAGGCTACAGATGCTCTGATGAAGCCTCTTTGAGGGCCATTTTTGGAATAACTGAGCAGCAGAGGTTACCTGTGTGCTTCTGCTTCAGTGATTTACTAAATGTAAGGATGAATTCCTTACCAGAAGTCCAAAACCCAGAACTTGGTTATCCATGTGATTTAACCACAGCTCTCTGGACATGCCATGTTTGGCAAGGTCAGGAAAGTTCAGATGGGTAATCCTGAGGCTGTTGAATGTGGCTGAAGTTGCAACACTTGGTTGTTAATGAGTACTTTTTGTAGGAGTCAGGTCCTGAGCCTGGGCAGAGCTGGCAGCAGCGGCTGGGTGAGGGCTGGGAAGCAGGGCAGGGGTGATTCCCTGACCTTCCCTTGGCTCTGGGGAGAAGAGACAGAGCCAAAAGGCCTTGGGGAGACTCATAATTGATTTGGAGACAACAAATAAGCATTTTTCACTTCTAAATACTCCCCAGGGTTGTCACACCTTCATTCAGAGTGGAAACTGCTGTGATTTTGAGCCACCAACTGTGCTGGTAGGAGAGGCAGGCAGGGATGGTAAAAATCTAGCAGCTGATATCTAAAAACGTTCATGTACTTTTAGCAGGAAATAAGTTCATTAATTTTCTTTAAAAACTGTAATCTGGAAGATTTGCAAGCTTTCTGAATTTAAAGCAGAAGCAATTACTTTTTTGAGAGTGCTGTTAATACTACAAGTTAACTGTGGGAGACTTCACTATGTTAACCAGAGATTTTATTTATAACATCAAGAAATTTCTGTCTGGTAACTAAATATGGGACAAGTTTGTAACTAGGATTTGATACCCATTGCAGGTAGTTTTTTGTTTGGGGTTTTATTTTTAGGCCATAGGGTTTTTTATTCTTCCGTGCTTGACACAAATGTAGAAAAATGGTTCAGAGAAGTTTGTGCCCTCTCTTCTGGGTGCTCTCTTCCCCCCAGATCAGGGCACTTGCAGACATTGTCAGTCCAGATTCCTTTTGTGGGATTTGCTTAAAGCACTTTTTAAATTCTCCCAATTCAACATTTTAAAAGAAGTAACTGAATTAGTTAAACAAGTTTTATTGTGTGCTTGCAGAAAACATTATTACCAGTTTATTTGCCTATTGATATGATAGGTTTTCTTGGACACTGTAGATGAGAATGAATTGGTGATTAATCCTAAACAGATGATGAGGATGAGAACACAACTGTTGTGCATTTTCCCTGGCAGTGCTTCTGTCTGGCTGTCATTCAGCTGGTGAGATGCAGTTTTTCCTTCTTTCCTGAGGAACATTTAGAGCTGATAAATGTTAGGCAGACAGTGGAAGCTGTCAGTGCATGAGATGAAAGCTGCTGGATGGATCAGTGGTGCCAAGCTGCTCCTGCTTTCCTGTAACCAGACAGAGGAGTTGCTTCCTTTCCTTCTGAGAGGCAGCTCAGTCATCCCAGTGCCCCCAGCCAGTTCCATGGACAGTGGGTGGTGGTGAGGCCCTTTCCATTCCCCCAGCCCTGCTTTGCATCCCTTCCCTGGTGTCCAGGGAGGGGAGGGAGGGCACAGTGATTGTTCCCTCACTTAATCCAGGGATGGTGGAGACAATCCAACACCTTTCACCTTGAAGTTCTCATCACCCAAGGAGTTCACAAGGAAATTTGGCAGTGAATTAAACTAGAAGAGCCAGAAGGATGCTGCAATGAAAGCAGGAGGGGAAATACCATGTGAAGGATGGGAGCATGAAAGGGCCTTGGAATCCAGTGGCAAAACAGGCAAGCTGCAGATTTAAGTGATTGCCAAAGCTGATACTGATGGGGATGGCCAGTTTCATTTGTCATCAGAATAACTGGGGTTGGAAGGAAAGGACCTCAGGACATCATCTCCATGCCCCTTGTTCAAAAGTCAATCACAGGAGACACAGGGGTAGAAAAAACATGTCTGAGACATCCCTGGGAAACATCTGAATGCTGCACTCATTTGTGACCCTGGTGGGACTGAGTGTGTGCCAGTGATGTGGCTCTGGTGGGACTGAGTGTGTGTCAGTGATGTGGCCCTGGTGGGACTGAGTGTGTGCCAGGGATGTGGCTCTGGTGGGACTGAGTGTGTGTCAGTGATGTGGCCCTGGTGGGACTGAGTGTGTGCCAGTGATGTGGCTCTGGTGGGACTGAGTGTGTGTCCATGATGTAACCCTGGTGGGACTGAGTGTGTGTCCATGATGTGATCCTGGTGGGACTGAGTGTGTGTCAGTGATGTGGCTCTGGCAGCCTAGTAGGACTCAGGAGTTGGATGTACAGTAAATTCACGAATACAAGCCGCACTGAGTATAAGCCGCATCTCTGGGTGTTGGCAAATATTTCGGTTTTTGTCCATAAATAAGCCGCACCTGAATATAAGCCGCTCTGTCATTCGCAGCGAGGACCCGCGTGCAACAAAGTTGCCAAATACTAACAGAACCGTGGCATGGCGGGGGGTTTACTGGCTCGGCTCAGGCTGTGCAGGCTCAGCCCACTCGGGGCTGCTGATGGGGCCAGGTGGCCCAGCCCGGTGGTGCTGCTCGGGGCTGGCCGCCACCTCTGGGTTCGCTCGCCCCGGCCCCGCTCCTGCCGTGGCGCGGTGCCGACCGGGCACGGAGCACCCCCTGCTCCCGCCACGGCGGCAGAGGGCGGGGGCAATGGTGGCGCGGGGTGCCCCCGTCTCTCCCCCGGGCTACGGCAGAGGAGGGAAGAAGAGAGCTCTCCCGCCTCTCTCCCCGCCCCCCCGTGCTGCCTGCAGGGAGCCAGGGCAACACGGTAACACTGTAACAATCGTGGAATGCCGGCTTTTACTGGCCGGCGCTTGGCTCGGCGCCCTGGCTGGCACGTCTGGGGTTGTAAATGTCAGAAAATTATTCACATATTAGCCGCCCTCGAGTATTAGCTGCACTTCCGGGTTTCCACCAAAATTTTTGTCAAATTGCTGCGGCTTGTATTCGTGAAATTACTGTAATTTAGGAGTTGGCCTTGATTTGAGAAAGGGAATTGGACCAGGTAACTTCCCAAGGGCTCTTCTAACCTTTTATGCAGTGAATGTGTAATATTAGAGATATAATCATCATGTAATATTTTTTTCTTATGAGCATTGTGGTCTGTTAGTTTTATTATGGTTCTCAAAATTGTCATATATTCCTTACATCTTGTTATAATTTAAGGTGGTGTGCCCTACTGATTTTCCTCTTGCCAGAGTAAGAACAAGAGAAGATACATTTTTTATAATACTTTTAAATCTGAGCATGTGTTAAATGCAAAGGATTATAATGATGCTTGCTAATTTATTTTCACAGAAACCTTGTTAGAATAGGTCAGTGCTACTTTCATTTCCTTTAGACAAGGAAAAAAGTGACAGAGAAAGTGGTGTTCTTGAGGTCACAGTTACATGTCTGGGGTGCAGATGTCACTGAAAATTGTTTCCTTTATATTTCCCTCCAGTCTGTATTGTCTCTCAAGACAGAGGTTAGGTAGCAAATTGAAGGCAGCTTGTTTATGGAAGTGTACTGAAGACTGAGCAGGGATAACATTTCCTGAGAGCAAGCCTTTTGGGAATAGTGACTTTTTCTGTGACAGCTCTGAGTACATCTAAATGGAATTCACTGCTAAGGGGTGGTTCTGAATTAAACCTGGGAAAGCAAAACTAGGGGAAAACAAAGACTTGTATTTAATAAATTTATTCCCCAGTGTTTTTGTTTGAGTACTTAAATGCTACATAATTGCTGCATAGTGAAATGTCTGCTACTTTTACTGCTTGTTAGATATTACTCCTTAAAATGACAGTGTTGCTTCATCTAAATTTGAGTCATAAAATTTATAGCAGTGAACCTTGTGACTGGCATCTGCATGTCTTCTTAAATAATGATACCTGTGGATAGGTGAAGAAATGGGAATCTCAAAAAGTCAGGAGAAGAAGTAGTTACCTCTAATAGAATTAAAATCTTACTTCCTGTAAGAAGTTGTTAGGAGTTCCCTGGCTTTGGTCACTGGCCGTGACCATCATCTGGAGAAGGATATTGCCATATATCCCTTGAAGGTTTTGTCAGATGGGATGGGAATTAGCATTCTCCACCCTCTTTTTGAACATTTATACTGATAAAAATAATGTACTATGGAAAGAGTGTGCTTTTGCTTCAAAAATCTTGTAAAGGAAGTAAGTTTAAAAGAAATTCTTCCCAAGTGAGGAAGAAGCATCTTTGAAAACTGACTATAGCCTTGTTCAGTTCCCCAGAGACACCAGCTGATGCATATGGGAACAGACTGATACCATATATATATATATGAAGACATATTTATTAAAGAAAGAACTTAAAAGACATTCAGTATAGCCAAAAAATCAGTTTAACTGGCTTAAACAACACACTGAACCTTGTCTAGCTCTGAATTACTACTACTTCTAGTCAGAGATCAAACAAAGCAGCTTGAAAGTCTGTTTAAGGCAAAGCTTTGGGTGAGAAGGTAAGGGACCAATAATAAGTTGAAATATGGTTTAAAAGGGAAAAAAAATCATGACACAGGGATTTTGTATGGAATCCTTGAGGGCAGCACTGGTAGGACTGTGCATACCAATGGATCTCTTCTTTCCATGTGTGTAACTTCAGCCATTACTGAGGTACAGCAGCAGGGGATGGAATTGTTGTGAAAGACTCTGAACTGCACTCTGAGGATTAGATGTGAGCTGGAACTGAACATGAAAGGGACTCAGGGATAAACCCAGCCCCATAAAGCCAGTCTAGTTTTGTCCAAATCCCCCATGTGTGCTGCTTAGGGGGATGCAAAGGAGCTGCTGGATCTTTGGGATCCCTTTTAGAAGAGAAACCCAGCGATGTGCCTGGTGCCCATTTCAGGGGAATGGGGAAGGGTTGGGATAGTTCATGTTCTTGTACAGACTTAAGGTAGACATCAGCTTTTAAACAAACTAATTGAGCAGTGCGGGGAAAGCCTGGGTAGGAAAAGCTCGTGCTGTTGGGGTGAGGGAGCTCTGCAGTGAGAAATCTTGGCTTCCTTGGCAGAACTGGGGCAGTCTCAAGGAGCCGCGTCAGTTCAGAGTTACTGCTGGACATGAAACTCGTGCATTCTCTGCACAGGTCAGGAACCTGGCACTGCAGGGAGCTCCATTCTGCTGGCTCATGGAGGGGATGGCAGTGTATCTCTGCTCTCAGCATCAGTCACTGCATCTCCACTTCTCCTGACGCCACCTGAGCCTGGAGTGTCCCCAGGCAGGCTTGGGCAGGAGCAGGCACAGCAGTGAGCTCTGCTATAAAACATCTATAAAACAGCTGCCAAGCCAGTGCATGGGTGGAGTGGCTGTTTCTAAGGAAAGTGAATTTGTACATGGGTGATATGTGACTCTGTAACCTGCCTGAGCATTAAGTGATCAGACCAGGCACAGAAAGCAATAGCAAACACTTGGTGCAATGCTGAGAAGCTGCCACAGCTGCTTGTAAACCTGCTGAGGTTTTGCCACTGAAGGCTTTTTGCCACCTCCTTCTCTGGTCTAAAATCAGAGCCAGGACTAGAAGGGGAGCAGGGAAGGAAATCAGTACACTTTGCTGACAGTCACTAGAGTTGGACTTTTTTGTTTTTAATTGAGGCAACTAAGAACTGGCTTCCATGTTCTTGGCTTCCTCCTGCCTTTTATAAACTACCTTTGGTGGGATTTCATTTCCAGCTTTGTGGCACAAAGGATGAATGTATGTTTTAAACAGTGAAAAGCTGTCGGAGTGCAGTGCAAGCTGGCAGCAGTGATCACCTGTGGGCTCTCAGGTCACCAGGAGAGCTGAGCTGTGCAGGGAGGGCTGAGCAGTGCAGGAAGGGCTGCAGCTGAGCCGTGCAGGGAGAGCTGAGCTGTGCAGGGAGGGCTGCAGCTGAGCTGTGCAAGGAGGGCTGCAGCTGAGCAGTGCATGGAGAGCTGAGCTGTGCAGGGAGGGCTGAGCAGTGCAGGGAGAGCTGAGCTGTGCAGGGAGAGCTGCAGCTGAGCAGTGCAGGGAGAGCTGAGCTGTGCAGGCAGAGCTGCAGCTGAGCAGTGCAGGGAGGGCTGCAGCTGAGCTGTGCAGGGAGGGCTGCAGCTGAGCTGTGCAGGGAGAGCTGCAGCTGAGCTGTGCAGGGAGAGCTGCAGCTGAGCAGTGCAGGCAGAGCTGCAGCTGAGCTGTGCAGGGAGGGCTGCAGTGAGCTGTGCAGGAAGAGCTGCAGCTGAGCAGTGCAGGGAGGGCTGCAGCTGAGTGCTGATCCATTCACAGGTGCCACCCTTTGTCTTTGCAGGCAGGGTGGCGTTTTTCACCTCTGGCTCCGAGAACCTGCACCGGGTGGAGAAGGTTCAGTGGGGCACTCGCTTTGCCGTCACCATCTCGTTCAGCTGCGACCCCGAGCACGGCATCAGGGACCCGTTCCTGGGCTGAGCCTGCCCGTGCCTGCCAGCTCAGGGGAAGGAGAAGCCCTGCAGGAGGAGAGGAGAAAGGGAGATGCCATCTCTTGTAACCTCACCTGCATTAGAAGTGCCCAGCTGTGGGAACACTGTCACACACTTTGTTTGCACATCTCCTTTTCCATAAACATTGCAAATGGACCATCTTAAATTTGATGCATTCTGAAAATGATTTGCCTTCATGTGCTACATGAGAGAGGCTACAAAGAAGAGACAATGGGCTCCACAAAGAAGAGAAAGTGAGCTTTTCATTTTTTTATTATATTTTTTTAAATTCTTCAGTTTGAAAGACACAAACAATCTTCTGGGCCATGCCATGATCTGACTCCCCAGGCTGCTGTTACCTGTTCAGTTCTTTAGTCCCCTCAGGTACTAATGGGGTGTAGAAAGTCTGACCCAAGTTATTTGGGCCAGGTGAGTGTTACTCTCCAGAACACACCTGCTGAGAGGGATGGATTCTTCTGAGTGTGGGACCTGTGGGGAATACACCTGAGTTTGGCTACTGGGACTTGAACTTTTTAAAAATTTGATTACTGCTGATTCAATATTCAGGAAGTCCCTCAATAGCTTTTTTTGGACTTCTCTTTTCCAGTTTAGTGTGGAGACTTTTTCTCTTAATGAGGACCACTAGTGTTCCCTGAATGTTAAATTGCAGGGACTTCCAGGAGTAGCTGTGTGCACTGTAACAACCACATTGCCAAATACTTTGGGTTTTTTACTGCAGTCAAAGATTTCTCTGGGTCAGGAGGTTGATAAATAAATAATTTTTTTTTCTTAATCAAATTCTGAAATAACCACATTGATCTGGTTTATTACCTGGATGTATAATTTCTGTGAAACTGAAAATCTGGGAATGTGCTTTGATTTTTTTTTTTTAATTTTATGCCTACAGTTTGGACTTTATAACATACCCTTTTATGGAAATAATAAGTACTGGGGGGAATGACACTGAAGATCAATATAAAGGGGAATGATAAGAGGACACTTGGACTTCTGAGGGCTCTCATTGGGCACACCAAGATTAGTCCTCTGTAATTTCATTTCTTTGTTCTGAAACTTGAAAAAGTTTTCCTTGTCTGTACCAACAGGGGAGGATTGTTAAAATGGCTGGATGCAAGGAAATAATAAAGCCACTTGGGTTCCATATTGATATACTTGTCTTAAAGCCTGTTTATTGCAAGGAATTTGCATTACACCATGGTTGAAGTCCATGTGAAAGCAGACCAAGATCACCAGCAGCTTTACTGGATTGAACTTGATTCCTGATTTGGGGCTTTCCCCCCAAAATTCCTGATAGGAATCTGAGCATGAATGGACCTGTGGTTGCTGGTTACTCCTGTCATGCCAGCTGTGAGTGGCACTTCTGGAGCTGCCCTCTGTCAAATCCTGCTCAACTCCATCATCTCCTGGAGGCCATGGGGGGAATCTCAGCTCATCTCCTGGATTTTCATCTTTTGAAGATCCTGTGTCTGTTAATAACTGCTGCCCATGGTGCATCTCCTGCTGGGAACTGATGGATGTTCAGAAATCAAATCAAGCTGGTATTTGTCTTTTGGAGTCTTTAATTCTCAATAATCTGGTCAATATGATGACCAAACCTGTCACCTATCACTTGTTGGGAAATTGTACATTGCATATGTAGGAGAGCTCTTTGGAAAAAACCCAAATATTTTGTGTGTTTTAGTGCTACTGAGGTTCTTCTATTTAGAATTTCAATATCCACATTATTAAAAGCAATGCCTAGATCTAGGGAGAATTTAAATGGCAAATGAGGAAGTAAAGTGCAATCTAAAAGTTTCTGAAAGTAGCCTCCAGCAGGAAGCAGTAATTGCAGAATGTTCCTGGGGCACAGTGGAAGTTGAATTCACTGCTTAATAGGAACAAACTTGGTTTAATTTATTTTAGGCCACCTACATTCCCTGAATAACTTTTTATTAAGGGTCTCTCCAGATAATGACATACAACTCTGAACTTGAAGTATATTAATTTCTGTCCTTTTTGAGGCTCAGCTGCCTGTTGCTTTGGGAACTGCAGGGCTCTGATTCCTGGAACTCTGACTACTCCAAGGGCAGGATTTTTCAAGTAGCATGACTGTGATGCCAAGCTGCTGCAGAGAAGGGCTCTTGATTGAGCAGAGGTGAGCACAGAACATGCAGGATGTGTCCCAGTTGGGTGAGGACCTTTGTAAAGAGCCCTTGGACTTAGAACAGAGTGAGGAAAGGTCAGTGCTGATGTTGAAATTACAACTTTGCACCTGAAAGCAGACTTGTTGCAGGTATCTGGGAATGCTGCTTTGTGTTTTGAAAGGAAATTACTTGTAAGGAAAGGGAGAGGCTGCTGGTGTGAAAAGTCCCAGAGTAAAAAAGAAAATGCAGCAGGAGAGCAAGCCAGAATTGACTCCCTACAGTGAGACTGAGTGGAGCCTCCTGAAGATTCCTGTGAAGTTGTGCTACTTTAAAACCAAATTTCCATTCAAATGTTTTATGAGGAACTTTTGAAAAATTGACAAGTTTTGTGGTCAGATTGGGTATTTAATGTGCACCTACCTTTCAGTCCTGTAACATGCATTAAATTTTAATTTTTTTTATCTCCTGTGATTCTAGGATCTCTGGGTGGACTTCTTGGCACTTCCTTTATATAACATTTTCATTGTGTAAACATTGAATTCCTTGTAAGTTAACTGAAGGTTTAGGAAGATACATTTATATTGTGATTTTCCTGAATATTTATTTTCTACCTGAAATATCCTGTGCTCTATCCTGTTGAATTTTGAGTCCAGAAATGTTTACAAGGATACCCTATTTACAAAATTATTTAAATTTGGATTTATAGCAGAAGTTCAGCTTCATGTCTTATTTATTTTTAAGATTAATAGCTGGTTGCTTTAGGAGGCTGTAGTACCTGATAAAGTGCACATTTAAATAAATGGAGCTGAAAAGGCTTTGATGATGACTGTGCCAAGGAAATCTGGTTTTGTTTCTTCAGTTGCATTTCTTAGTATTGAATTGCTCCTTCACAGCTTTCCTTTCCCCAGTAAATGAAGATTATATTATTTTTAATGTAAGAGTTCCTGGTGTTCCTTCTCCATCCAGATATCCTTACACAGTGTTTGCAGGGGATTTGGTTCTCTCTGACCTTCTCATAGGGAGCTCTGTGTAATATTTTTGTCTTGTCTAAATTCTAGGGCTAAAACCAGGAAATGCTGCTGGAGGTCAGGTCTCTTTGAGTGAGAATAAATAAATACAACCAATCTACCTTCTCCAAGCCAAAAAAAAAGTGAAAAAAAAAAATCCCAACTCCTGTCTTTCCTTTTTTGAGTGTCTTGTGGAAATCCAAGCAAACATTCCAGGAGCAGCAGAGTTATTTCCTTTCTGAACCGCAGGTGGCTCTGGCACACATGGATTGTCTCAGCCTGGGAAAATGCAGCTCAGGCAGAGTCCTGGAGGGGTGGGAATCCTCTGCTCAGTGTCCACTGCTCCTGAGCAGCACCCTGAAGAGCTGCAGCCCTGCCTGGTCTGGCTCATGGGAGCACTCTTAGGAAGATGAAAGCTCATTCTGCATCATGGGCTGAACCTGCTTTCAGCTCTCTCTCCCTGATTTGTGCCCAAAGTCTCTCTGGGGCCATTTTTTATCTTCTGTGAGTGTTGGTGGCTTTGGACTAAAGATTTTCAGGGTGGACTCTGCAAAAGCAATAACTAAGTGCCCAATTTCCCAAGTACACATCTCTGAGTGTGTGCATCACCTCCCCTCAAATCCCTCATTTCTCCTCTCCCTTCTGTCCCAGCACACCTCAGCCTTGACCTGCAGCAAGAACTGACCAGGGATGGAGCTCAGTGCTTTATTTATTCATTGACTGGCTTGCTAGCACTGCAGAGGAGCTGCCTTTTTCCTCTGATCATTTTAGCCCATGTGGGCTAAATCTTTATGAAGGATTTCTAACTCAATTTTTGATATTTTTCATTCCTCAACATTCTTTTTTTCCCCCCCCAAATCCTCTTATTTTTCTTCTAGCAGAGGCATTGCCCATGTTTAGACCAATTATTTCAGAAATATTTATTTCCATGTTGTCTGTTGTCCTGTAAAGCTGAAATAATGACAAGGTGTGGATCAGTGTTGCCTGCTGTGGAGCATTCTTCTCTTTCCTGACACCTCATGGACAAGGAGTAGAGAATTTTGAAACAGGTACTAGAGAGAGAATCAGACCTTGGGATCAACAATAAGAAATGCCTTGCTTGAATGGTTCTTACTCTGGAATCAATAAAGCAGCTTGGAAGTAGCATCTCCTGTATTTTTGTAGCATTTGGATGCATCTAAATAAAAACACCTTGGTTTAGTGCTGGATAATCCTGAGGCTATCCAAGGACCCTGCTCTGGGTGAATCTACAAGCTGCCAGGTCAGATTGATTGTTCACAATGAACTGCACTGAAACCTGCCCCTTTCTGAAGGAAATATTCTATTTATAGGGAGAAGCTGAGACTTGTGGAGTGTTCATGTTCCATGTTTCTGGGAGTTTCTTGGAATAGTCCTCCAGTGTCAAAAAAGCTAATTTTAGACATGAATACATTTCCTATTCTTTTATGACCAAACCACAGCAACCCCTCCACCCCCCCAGAAAAAAGCACCAACTGGGTTCCTGAGCCATGACTTTTCTGTTCAGACACCTTGAGGATTTGTCTTTCTTGTTCCTCAGTTTATACAATTATTTTAAGCTGTTTATGTAGATGCCTGGACACTTTGCTGCTGACTCCACAAAAAAAAATCTTGCAGTTTTCCTTTGGGAGAGCTTTTCGCTGCCAGGGAAAGGTCTTTGGGTGGATTCCTACCTTGGAGGTGACCTCCTCAGCATTTTAACTTGCCAGCCAGACCATTAAATCTTGTGGGAATAAACAAAGGCAGGTCCTAATGGAGTCACACTGCATGTCTTGGCTCTGGGTGCTGGTTTCTTCCATTCCCTCTAGCAGGGAATTGTGTTTATTTCTGATTTATGTTACTGAAGAGCAGACGTGTCTGGGAGTCCTCCCTGCATAATGGGGCTTTAATTGTGGTTCACTGAATCACCTCATAAAAAGAAGGCCACGTTTTACCAGGTGATTCAAAACTTAAAAGGCTGCTGTAAAATAAGGCAAACTCTGAGCCCGTTTAGTCCCTGCTAAATTCACTTCTCAACACAAACTAAATGAGAGAAGTGATCTTGCACTTGGGTTATTTCTACTCTGCTACATAAATGTGTGTTTTCTTGGTTTCTTTATTTTAAAACATGAATTAATTTGACAGTCATTCCTTTCCACAGGGATGAATATGATCAAAAAAACCTTGACTAGCAGGGGAAAAGCAATACTACAAAAGTCAGCCAAGCAGAGGGGGAAGTTGAATTTAAGCTGGTGTTAGGCAGAGAGAGCTGCAGGAGATTTCTCCCCCACTGATGTGTCCGTGTCAGTCTGAACTGACATTTCCTCCTCCTCCTCACTCTGCTTTATTGTTTCATTACATCAGACAGTGGAAACTCAGAGCTTGCAGGCAGCAAAGCTCTTCCTGTTCAATCCTTTTATAAAATTTTCAGTAGGGCCTCTTGATAACCATTTGTTTCAGCTATTTATCCTCTCCATCCTCTGTTTGAATTAATGAACAGTGAATATGCTAAAAGAAGTGATGCTGCATCCACCTATGTAAAAAATGATGAATTACACTTTCTTCTGCATTTATCTTGTGTATCAAATGGGCATTTTTTAGGTGATGGTGTCCTCCACACATAGCTTGTGTCTGTTGCACCTTTTCTGTAACTGGACAGAATTTAGACCTGTAAGTAAGAAATAATCCAAGAAGAAATTAAAACTGAATTAATAAATATATAGAAGTATACAGAAAGTTTCTCCTTGAGAAAAAAAAAAAAAGTTGAAATATTTGTGAGTTTTGGAACTGTAAGAAAAAACAAACAAAAAAAATTAAAAAATAATTGATTTATTAATCCTTCAGTGGGAATCTGCAGCTGCTCCTCAGTAGTCTCCACTGAGGCTGTACTCTGTTTTTACAAATATGCACAGTACCTGGAAATCCAGTCCTCTCTCTGCCCATTTCCCTTTCTAGGTGCCCATTTTGATGGAGATCTTGATCCCTGCAGACCAGCAGGACAAGGTGAGTCCTGGGAGGGGAGGAACCTGCACAGCTCTGCAGCTGCTCAGCTCACATTTAGCACTGAAGCCTCTCAGCTGCCTCTGAGCCTTTTCCTCCCAACAACTGCAACTTGAGACCTCTTGGCTTTGTTTTCTAAATGCCTTTAGCACCTCCAGATGGCTGTGAGTCAGTGAATTCCAGCGTGCTACAAAAATTATCACCTTCAATACAAGTTTAACACGTTTTGACTCTATTGCTAATTTTTTTACTTAAAGCTTTGGAGCAGACTGCTGAAACTTGTCCTCTTCCTAATCATTGTCCTTAAATGAAATACTTCAGCCATAAAGCATGCACAAAAAGGCAGTAATCAAAAACCTTTCCATAGCTGAATTGTACAGGGAGATATTTCTGAGATGTTCAGTCTAAATGAATGATTCTGTCCTCTGGTCAGGCCAGGTTTGTGATTTGCAGGATCTGGGCAAGGCAGAAGTGAAGGTGTTGGATGGCCCAGCTCCCCTGGAGTGGGAGGTGTAATAATTCTGTAATTGTGGTGCACTGACAATGGTTCCTGTGTTAAATTTACAACCATGACAGGGTCATTAGGAACAGACACGGCCTCTTGTTAGACTGCATAGCAGAACAAAAAAACAGAAATCTTTGAGCCTTAAAGCCTTTTTTATAATGAATGAGACTGAGTAAATGAATCAGTGGATCAATTAACTTGAGAAGCAGGTATCACTGTCTGCCTGTCCCCTGCCTGTCCCCTGAACAGGGTTAGTGACCCTTGGTTTTATTTCCTCTGGCTGTGGATGGATGTGGAGCTGGGAGAAGATTCAGTCACTGTCTGCTCCAGACATCCACAGCTCCCTCCTACGAGCTGCTGAGGGCTTGTTTGCACTACAGAGCAGACAAAGGATATTCCACATCTTTTCTATTAATAGATTTTAGTTGTCTGATAGCAACACCTTGTTGCTGAATGCATTCTGAGTAGTCCAGCTGCACCAGACTGTATCACTTAGGAGACATGGATTTTCCAGTTGTGTCCATGGCCCTGGAAGGGGAGGACAGCCTTGTGCACATCTGAGCCAGCTTTAGTCATGGAGCATGCCAGGGGTTCAGGTTTGCATCATCAGTGTGACAAGTAAAATCTGTCTCTAAATTAACAGCCTTGAAACTGAAAAATCGTTATTTAGTTGGGAAGAACACAGGTGGGGAAAGAATGCTTGGCTTAATGAGCTTGTCTAATCTCAGTCTCCTTCATAAGTATTAGCCTGACTGTAAATACTGAAGTTCTTTTCAGAGATAATAGCCAAGAATGCTTCCTAATCACAGCATTACCATTCCTAAACAGCTAAAAAGCTGAAACTAATTAGAAATATGAAAACTCCATAAAACTGAACATTTTGCAACATTGGTGTGCTGGAGCTGGGAGCTCCCTCTGGACTGGAGCCAGTCCTGGGCAAGAGTTTGTGCAAGAGCCTCAGGTGCCACAAATCCTCTGTATTTCTGCAAAATAACTTTTGGATTGTTATTATGATCCTTGAGGTTTTTCTGCTGTTTCTCCTCCCTGTGGACTGCCTGTGCACATCTGAGAGCAGGGGAAGGTGCCTGCCAGGGAGGTGCCACCAGACCCCCCCTGTGTCCCCCAGGAGCTCCCAGGGTGTCAGCCCTGTCTCCTCTCTGGAGACAGCTACTCTAAACACTGGGGGTGGTGTTTATCCTCAGGGCCAGGGCTCCATCAATTTGTCCAGTTTATGTTGGGAAGAGACAGTAAAACTGGTGCTTACAAGAATTCTGACTGCTCCAGCTCCAGACAGGGAGCCCCTGGTGTCCCCCAAGGTGGTGGTGGGGACCACCCCAGGAGGAGGTTTGGGGTTTGGTGGGGGCTGCAGGGTTTGCTCTGGCTCTCAGTCCAAAAGGCAGTGAGCAGCTGGGATGGGGAGGACACATCTGGACACTCCAAGGATGTGATGGCAGAAGAAAAGTCCCCATGGGGATTGGGGGAGGATATTTGGGCTCCTTGTGGGACACACATGGCAGGTGATGGGAAGGGTGAGACTTCCTGCTGCTGAAGAGGTGCTGGGGAGGAGCAGATGCTAAATCTGGGTAACACTGAGTGCTGGATGGCAAGTCTGCCATCCCAAATGATGGGGACTGAAATCACATGGACACAGGGTGGGGAAAGGGAAAAGGCACTGCTGTCCCAGGGACTTCAGCAGAGGGTGGGATCCCTTTGCAAGCAGAGCCTGAAATGGCTGTTTGAGACATTTCAGCTGGTACTGAGGGTTGAGATCAGTCTGCAGCACTTCTCCAGCCACCCTCTGCTGCCAGGACCCTGGGGTTGCTGACTTTTTGTTGCTTCTTGGGTAAAGAAAGGAGGCTGTGGGAAAGCAGTGCCCTGGTGTGCCATGAAGATGCTTTGGCAGGGACACTCAGCAGGGAGAAAGGATCCTGACAGCATTGGTGTCATCCTCCTCCCAGCACAGGACCTCCAAAACCCAGCAGAAAACCAAGGGAGACAGAGGCAGTGCCTCCATGGCCTCCATCCACAGAAACCTGGGAGATGCTCAGTGGGAAGTCACTGCCTTTGTAAGACAGCAGCTGCTTTATTGAAATGATGTTTAATTGTTTTGCTGAAGCAGCTGCCTCTGCCTTATTAATTTAGAAGGCATTACTGACTGAAGAGAAAATACTAATTCTAGCTTGCACTTTACCTTGATTCTTTTTCCTTTGTGGCAACAAGAGACTACCCCATAACACTTCTCTACTTGAAATCACAGGATCTCTTGGAGATCTGCCTTGTGCCTTGTCCTCTTGTTGAAAAAAAAGGAGATATTTAAAATCACCTAGAACCCACCAGGAGCTTCATCTTCTCAGCAGTCCAGACTCAGAATGGGCGAGCTCTGTTAATTTAGAGCACTCTGACAAAATATTCAATGGAGGACCCAGTGGAGTACTCCAGGAGTTAAAATTCAGGTCATTTGTCCTGCCTGTGTGAGAGTTACAACTCTTGACAGGTTTGGATTCCATTTCATTTCATTCACCAATTTTGTAACCATGGGTAACAGCAGAGCTGATGTAGCTCTGCACTGCTGCAAGGAGGCTGTCAAGGTTGTCAGGTTTTAAAATCAACCTGCTTTGATGACTCTTCTGTTCTGCATCATTTATCTTACAGAGGTTGCCCTGAAAAAAACCTGTTTAAAAATTACTTTCCTTTTTTTGCAACATTTGAACTGAAAGCAAGATAGAGAAGTTCAAGGATGCCTTTGCAAAAGACTGGAGTGTTGCCAGAGAGACAAGATCTGGCTTGTTCTAATGCCTTCTCCCTTGCAGAAGAAATAAATTTATTTCATTCTGAAGTGTGTTGGGAAGGATGAGGTTCAGAACAGACCCTTCCTTCCTACAGGATTGGAGGAGCTGTGACCTCTTGGAGGCTTTGAGCATTTGTCACTTTGGAAGTGCAAAGGAGATAAATCTGCCCGTGGTCTGTAAGGGTTTTAGGGCTTTGCTTTTTCTTTTCTCTGCTTTATGAACATCTACCACTGACTTCCATGCTGGGAGGAAGGTCCCCTGTTCATTAGGATGTGCCACATCCCATGGGCAGCAGTGGTTACATTCCACTGACTGTGCATGAAGAATATAATGTATTAAAATACTCTAGAACAAACTATGAAAACACTTAAACAACAACCCCAAGCAAAATAATTATTTTAAATCTACTAACTCATTGTTTAAAATGAAGTTGTACTCATTGTGGGTGAAATGCTGCTTCCCATTTAAGTCCATCCTTCAAAACTCCTCCCAGAAGTCCTCAAACTCAAACTTTTTGCCTGTCTAAATCCACACAGACACTTGGTATTTTTTGGAAAACAGTGAAGACATGAAAGTAAGCTGGAAACACCTTTTTGTCTCAAGCACTGCCTTGAAAACTCCCCATAGCTTCTGGAAGTCAGTCCAGGCTCCAGAAAGCATCCTCTGCATGCTAAACCTGCTTTCTAAACCTTAAACTATCACACCCCTCAAACAGAAGAAGCACATGCCCAGCAATTGTGTTGGACCAGCAGCAACTCAAAAACCATCAAGGGCTCAACAGATTTTGTGCTGCTCACACTGCCTGGGCTCTGGGAAGCACTCAGGCTTTGCTGTTCTGTCTGTAATGTCTGTTTTCAACACTGGATGAGAGTTTGGTCTGAGCAGCTACAGGTGAGTTAATTTTAATTAAACATCTTGCTGAAGAATGATGGAAGCTTCAGAGATCTTAATTGAAGTGGAGCCAAACGTGGGGAGGGTCTGAGCTGGGACCAAAGCCATGGCAAAGGTTTCCAAATCTGGGGAAGGTGAGCACTGCTGTGGAAGGCTAAATTTAGCAGTGCTTAAATGAGCTCTTAATTAACCAAATATTCCTCCTGCTTGCCTTTCCAAATTATTCAATAACTGAACAATTATAACGAGCTCAGCACGTAATTACTCTCCATTCCTCACCAACTGCAGCCTTGGAACCCACCAGCTGTTAATGTGCTGGGAAATGAAGTCCATCAAGTGTGAGTCAAATAATTGAAAGCTGAACAGGAAAAAGCCCCCACAGGTTCCTAGGCACTGCCAGGAAATGGAATTTTTGCCCCATGCTGAGTCCCTGAAGGTCCATCAGGAAGATGGTGAGCGTGGGTTGGAGCTGCAGTGCTGTTATCCTGGGTGCTCTGGCAGGGTATAAATGTTCCTCATGGTTATTCTGCCTCATGAGGCTTCACAGAGCCTCCCTGGGGGCTAATGGGCATCTCTAGAGGAAGAAGCCACTGCCTGACTCACTGGCCAGAAAGGAGGAGGCAGAAGTGAAGCCCAAACCCTGTGAGAACACAAGGTTTTTCCCAGTTGCAGCAGAGTAAAAGTTGCTGGGATTGTGGATTTGGCCATTTACTGGCCTGAGTTTAACTGAGATGTAAACAAGAACAAATTCAAGTGCACTGAATAATTTTAAATGGTTTTTGAAACAGATTTTAAGATGCTTCACATGCATTCTTTTTCAGGCCCATCAGTTTTATCAGTTCAGCTGCCTGAGGGTGGGTGGGGAGCTTGATCAGGACAAGAAATAATTACTTTTGTCTTGACTGGGAAAAAAACTAACCCTCAACTCTATGAAGTAAAATACCTTAATCTTTTAAAATTACAAAACTGCAAAGACAGATGTACCAGCCTCAGTGAGGGGACAGAGGAGGTGGAAGGTGGAGCAGCAGCAAAGGAAAAGCTGCTTAAATCATCCCCCAGTCTGTGCAGACATAACTTCTCAAATGGAGCTGAAGGATTTGCTTGTAGAGGCACACTTGCAGGAACATGCCCACTTTCTGATTAGGCTGTGGAAATTAGTAGAGGCTTTCGCCTTCTCTGTGGGCAACCTGAAAGAGCTCTGACATCCAAGAGGTGAGAAATATCCCCAAAGCCTTGAAAGTCCCACTGGGGTATCACAGGATGTGCTGGTTTCAGCTGTGGAGCAAAGCCAGGGTGGAAGCAGAGTCCCTGGGAGAAGTCACAGCTTATTGCTGAGGAGGAAATGTGACACAGAAAGGGACAGAACAGAAAAACAAACCCCATAAGGTTAAATAAGAACAGCCAGGACAGCAACATGGTAAAACCAAACATGTTTCTTCTGAACATGAAACCTAAACAGCATTTGATCCATGATCTTCCTGCTCAAGCTCTTCACAGGCAGGGGATTCCACCTTTGGTGAGCAGTGGGGATGCCCATGGCAAAGGCAGGCCCTGGGATGGGGTCTGGAATTATTCACAGGCTGAGCCTCAGACACACCTTGGAGCTCTCCCAACAGAAACATTTACTGAAGATGTGACAGGAGACAAAAATGTCTATTGAGATGATGGTTTGATGCCTTTTTTCATCATGCCAACGAGCTTCTCTATCTCTTTGTGTGCCCTGGCACCCCAGAGGGGCAGGGACATCCCCTGATGTGACTGCTCACGCTGCTCTGGGAGGGTTTGGAGGCTCCTGTAGAGAGCAGGTTGGCTTGTGAGCACAGCAAACAGGGCAGGAAGGGAGGAGCTGTGGCTGGGATTGCTGCCCCTGGAAGGGGCATGGGCTGTCAGACAAGGGCTGGCAGTGCCCAGAGGGGCTGGCAGTGCCCAGAGGGGCTGGCAGGAGGGGAGGTGTCCCCACAGCCCCTGGGTGCCCATCTCCTCCCCCTGCATCCCCACACCTGGTGAAGCCTGCTTTGCAGAGGCAGCCTGGAGATGATGCAGCATTGCCTTCCTCAGGCTCCTGTCAGCCTAAGGCCATTTCTGTGTGCTCTCATTAATGAGTAATTCAGGGTGACAATCAAGGATTTCATGTCTGTGTTTTGCAGGGACTGTGGCTGTCAAAGCCCTTCTCCCCATACCTGAGGCCCCTCTCGTGCTGCTTCCACGGGCCCGCCCCTCTGGGACTGTGAACACAGAACTGGAATTGGGGGATACAAACACCTTCCCCATACCATCAAGTTTTAGATTTAAGGATTTTTCTTGTCTTTTATTAGACTAAACCCAAAACTTGTTTAGTTAATTTTTTTTGTTTTTTTCCTCCCTGAATAACAGAGCTAGATACCAAATACCCCAGAGCACACAATGCTCAGGAGAGAAAATATTCTCTTATATTGATGAAGGTAAAAGCCCAAATGATGCTCCACCCTGTCCCCATCCCTCCCCACTTCAGTGAGATCTGCAAGGAGCTGTAACACTGGGCACCACAGGATGTGGGGCTTCACTTTCTCATCAGGCCCAAAAGAATCTGCTGCAGGGATTGAAGCAATGCTTTAAAGTTTGAGGGCCATTTTCCATGATAAACTCTCCTTTGTATTAAAAAACCCAACACATGAAGGCAGCCAAAGTTAGCTGGTTGTTATTTCCTCTGCTTCTGTTGTTGGGAATTAATTGTTCTGTGCCTCAGGCAGGCAGAGGTTCCTCGACAGATTTAATCATTCTAAAAGGATGCCAACAGCAAAATGACAGGGAGGTTCTGTTGTTCAGCAGTCAGTAATGAGTGTTGGGATAATTCTTTCTGTCCAGCATGGTAAGGTGCTCTTTGAGCAGGCTCTGCCCTTACCTCCACGGATCCAGTGCTCCCAGCCCATAGGGTGGGCACGAGGCTCCCAGGAGGTAAAGCAGAGATTTTGCTTCCCCGCCCATCTCCTCCTGTTGTTTCTCACCGAGGAAGGGCTTTACTGATGTACTGAAGTGTTTTTATCAGGGGATCCCAGCTGGGCACAGCTGCTAATGCTGGGGATGAAGGAGCATCTTCAGTGCCCAGCTGCCATAAATCAAAAGCAGAGAGGTTCTGACCCACACACATTTCCTCTGTCTGACCATGCATAGCTACCCTGACCCCTAAGTCACCCCTACGAGGAGACCTTTTCCCTTCCACACACAGCAGCTCTCATCCAGCCACCTCAAAACCTGTCACACACACATCAGTGACACCTTAAACACCTGCACAGACACTGGAAATAGCATTGCTATTTTCTAGGCAAGGAACAGCAGCACAATGACCCTCCCTGAGGTGATTTTCTAGGAGCATCCAGGACTTGTGAGCTGCCCTGTTCCAGTGAATCCCTCAGAGCTCCAGCACTGGGGAGTGCTGCCTCCACAGGCAGCTCCAACATCCAACCCTGCAAAATCTCTTCTGGCTTTTGTTCTTGTTCTAAGGCTGCCTGAGTTACCAACACCACACCTGCTTTGGGGCAGAAACCTGTGAGAGGGAGGGAGGGAGGGAGGAGGGGAGGAGGGAGGGAGGGAGGGAGGGAGGAAGGAAGGAAGGAAGGAAGGAAGGAAGGAAGGAAGGAAGGAAGGAAGGAAGGAAGGAAGGAAGGAAGGAGGGAAGGAGGGAAGGAGGGAAGGAGGGAAGGAGGGAAGGAGGGAAGGAGGGAAGGAGGGAAGGAAGGAAGGAAGGAAGGAAGGAAGGAAGGAAGGAAGGAAGGAAGGAAGGAAGGAAGGAAGGAAGGAAGAGGCTGCAGACTCCTTCACTATTCCTGCTACCAATCCTTAACCTGGACACTGCCCAGGGGCAGGAAGCTGCCTTCAAAATGTGGGGCTCCAGCTAATTTTACAATAATGCCATTTCTGTAAAATACTGCCTTCTATGGTGTTAAATGAAGGAAGAACCCATCTGTTACAAAGCAAAAGGAGAAACTCGATTTAAACCTGTGGGGTGACTGGGATTTTGAGCAGGGCAATGCTGGGGGCTGGGCTCCCCAAAGGGGAGGTTGTGGGAGCCTGGTGCTGCTCCTGCCAGGCCCAGCCTGCCTGCTGGGACCTGCATCTCCCAGAGGATTAGGTGTCCTCTCTGCACATTGCTGTCTCTCCCCTTTTAGCACCACTACATTAATTTACCTGCTCCCTTCTTGCAGATTTTTGAAAGATAGGCTGAATGTACCCAAGAATAATTGCTCTGTAGTGCCTTTCCCTGAGAGGCTTCTTGCAAGAGGCAGCCTTGTGCTTCTCAAATGTCAAGCTGATATTTAAAAGAATAACAGAGGTAGAAGGCTGTGAGCTTGATGGACGTCCCTGGCTTGCAGGAGCACACAGATGAACTGGCTCTAACAGGCTGTTTATGGACACACCACATTTAGCTGCAGGAATCTCCCTTGCTTTGTTTGGATGGAATCATGTTTGGTTCTAGTTAAGAAGTCAGGAGCCAAATTCAAGATCCTAGCAGGAATGCACAAGGAAAGACTAACAGCATCTCAGAGAGAGATTTGCCAAAACAAGCTGGAACAAACTTGGCAGATTTTACTTCTCCAGCACTACATGGCTTTGGTTTTAGAGCTGTTCCCTGTGCCAAGCATGGCTGATACTGCTGGTGGTTTGATTGTGCACAAACTTATTTACTGCTTTCCTTCCAGATATCTCAATGGAGGGGCCTGGGTGGGATCTTCCTCAGTACTGATGTTCAGCCTTTTAAAATAAATGCTTTAATGCTTTTAAGCTCTTCACCTCATCTCTCACTGTAGAACATTTCTAGTGCTCACCAAAATGTTTAATTTAAATTAAAATTTGTATTATAAATGGAGAGAACCAGAAAAGCAGAGCACAAATGCCAGAAGACATGTACAGGAATAATTTCTCCCTTTCCTCTTTTAATTCTCCCTTTCTTGGGTGGGTGACCAAAGTAAAATGTTGCAGCAGTTTTGCTTGGGTAAATTCCATTGGGAGCATTTTCTTCAGTTGTGACCACAGATCACAAAGCTCAGTTTTGACCATTCATATTTGTTAAACTGAAATTAGTCTCCCCCAAAGGTGATATATACCACACCAGAAACTCAGAGTGGGCAGAAAGCTGCATTCTTGAGTAGAAATATTTATGATTAAAAAACCCCAGTTTGATAAATGTCCCATTTAAGATTTTAATATACCTATATTTATATTCGGTATACTATTAATATTTTTTTTAGTGTTGGGTGTCTGACAGAAGCTTTTTGCATCCCAGAGGTTTGGCTGGGGGGAGTTCCTCCTTCTGCCTTCACAAAGCTCAGCCTGAGCCATCCAACCCCTCCCAACATTTTGCCACCACCTGACACCTCCTTTCTCCCTGCTGTGCTTTAGACACATTCCCAAACAAGGGCAAAAAACTTGTATAATGGTAATAACAATAACTTTACAAGGTACTTACACCCTGCAAAGCTGTGGTACTGTTCTGAAGGCACAGCAATTTGTTTCTCATAAACCTCAGTAATTAACTCAGTGTCTCTATATTCCCCAGAAAAACTAAAATCTAACAGCAAACCCCAATATTAGCAGGCAGAAAAACCCCAGCTGGGCTGGACTGGAGTTAGTCACCAGCTCTGGGTGTTTCTGTGGGTGCTGTGCAAAATGACAGGAATGAAGTTAGTCTGGGTTTGGCACAGGAAGGAACATGGGAAAGTTAACTCTTGGAAGTGGCTTCTTCTCCAGATGCTGAAGTAATGTTCTATTTTAAAGGGATAAAATGGTCTTACACAGTTACATTGAGCTGTGATTTGGGGCAACCTCTCTGTTTACAGCCTAGAAATAAAAAGCAAATTTTCTTTTTGAGACCTCGGGATGGGAACTTGCTGCTGCCACCAGAGGGACTCAGAAATGTGACAGAAGGGCTGAGTGCTCTCAAAGCAGACAAACTTCAGGCAAAGCTTCCTGACTTTCTGGGGCTGCTCTGAGGATTTCTCTACATTTTCTGTGCCCAGGGCTTGAGGGCTGGGCTCTGATAGGAGCTTTATGTGCTTTCTTCTCTCATCATCCAGGTGATTATGAATAGATTGTGAATATATTATGAATAGATTATAATATTTTATAATAAATTATGAACTCTGTCATCCCACCTGTTCCCCACAGTTAATCCCACTGTGCATCTTGTAGCTCAAGGTGCAAAATGCTCATAAAGTTCCCTTTCTTTTGGTGGCTCCCCTGGTGTTCAGTCACTCACCAAGCACCAAACCTGGCTGTTGAAATAGGAGTTAAAATGTTGATGATTTGCTTGCACTCATGAGGGAATTGTAATGTGGGGATTTTGAGCTTTTATTACAAATTTGTTTTTTGAAAGTGGAGAGAAAGATGACTGAAAAAAAAGGGATTGAAGGTAAAGGCTGCAAAAATTCCATAAGGTTCAGATGGATTCTCCGTGTCTGATGAAAACAACAATTCTCCTTTGCCCCACAAAGGAGTGGCCTTTGTCTTTTCAAGTAAAAGTGGAAAAATTGCCATTGCTGCAGCAGCTCCCATCTGAGAAGGAGATCCCACCACAAAGGAAGGAGAGAGCACTCCTGATGAAACTGCTTTTCTTTCCCAGTCTGGGTTGGGGTTTTTGTTATAAACCCCTAAATCCTAAGGGGCATTGGAAAAAAAATCTGTAGTGATTAAATTATTTTCTTTCTTATAAAGCATGTATGGAATTTTGCAGTGACAGCCTCTGGCCCAACAAGAAAAAGGATGCTGCCTTTCCTAAAATTCCCATTTCCCATGTTTCTGAAGAAGTAACTGTGCCACTGAATCTGCAGCAACATTTCATTTGCAATAACAAACACCCAAAGCATTAAGAACCACAGGGTTACAATGATTTAGGTATGACAAGTGACCCCAGGGTACACAGAACTTTATTTCCTGGAATGCAAAATAGCCAAAGTAAAACAGTTTTCAAGGAACTCTCCACATGTTGTTTTTCAGTTGCAGCCCCACTGACTTCCCTGTTGTTACTCACCCCTGGCCTGAGATGTTTCATATTTACCTGAAGTGACACCAATCATAGAATTTGCAGTCCCATCATCCAGATTCTGGTTATGGCAATTTTCACACTCTTCTGTAACCTCTGTGTCTGGGGACACAGGATGTTTTTAATGTCATGGCTTTGGGACTCTCAAATTTTCCTTTTCAGTGCTGAGAATAAAAATCTCCCTCATGTAGGAAACAGCCTGAGCTGCCTTTCAGCACAGTCTGCACACAGGGAGATGTTCTTGGGAATGTTCTTGGGAATGCTGAGATCCCAACCCCAAACCAACACCCTCTCCAAAACCTCTGGGTGAGCAGCAGGTAAAGCCACTCCTCACAGGTAACGTGAAGGATGTGCCAGCCCCACACAGGGCTCTGTGCTCTAGGCAGCAGCAATCTCCTTCCCAGGTGAGCTACCAGGTTAATTTGGTTTTGTTGTTAAAGGAAAACCCATGAGGACAGTCCCTCATTCCCAAACCATGAGCACCCCAAGAGGAGTCAAGGCTTGCCCAATTACAGACACAGGAACGCAGCTAAAACCTCTGCTGCAGCAGGATATTTGTGAAGTGGATCAAACCTACTGACTTTTGGCAGTATAACTGGGCTGAGGGAACAGTAGGAGAGATGGTGTTCATGTAATGCATCTTTCAAATGGAGCTCTGCCCGTGGGAGTGGTGCCTGTGCAGGTGTGCCCAGAGCTGTGAGGAGCTGTCACTGTCACACCCAGCAGCAGCTCCTGACTGCTCTTCTGGCTGTCAAACAGCCTCTCCTGGGCCCTGGGACCTGCTGGTGGGCACCATCCAACTCACAGGACCTCTGCTTGGAGTCACCTTGGATGGGATTGAGCCAGGGGAGAGAGGAGCAGTGCTGGGATGGGGCTGGGATGAATCCCAACCTGAGCAGTGCCAAAAGGAGCAGAGTCACAGAATGGGTTGGGTTTGGCTTGAAGGGGCCTTGAAGATCATCCAGTTCCACCCCTGCCATGAGCAGGGACACCTTGCACTACCCCAGGCTGCCCCAAGCCCTGTCCAACCTGGTCTGGAACGTGTCCAGAGATGGGGCAGCCACAGCTGCTCTGGGCACCCTCAGCCTCACCAGCCACAGGGAAAATTTAATCCCAATATCCCATTTAATGCTTCCCTCTGGCAGTGAGAAGCCATTCCCTGTGTCCTGTCCCTCCATCCCTTGTCCCCAGTCCTTCTCCAGCTCTCCTGGAGCCCCTTCAGGCCCTGCAAGGGGCTCTGAGCTCTCCTGGACCCTTCTCCTCTCCAGGTGAGCACCCCCAGGTCTCCCAGCCTGGCTCCAGCCCTGGGAGCATCTCCATGGACTCTCTCCAGCAGTTCCATGTCCCTCTGACGTTGGAGACCCCACATTTGGAAGCAGCACTGCAGGCTGGGCTCACCAGAGTGGAGCAGAGGAGGAAAATCACCTTCCTTGACCAGCTGGGCACACAGTTTTTGAAATATCCAGTCTTGCCTTTCATCTGGATGCCCCTTTGATGTTGAATGCTCCCAGCACGTGGCACAGAAAGCAGAGCCACTACACACTGCTGGTGACACAGCAGAGTAACAGAATCCTCCAGGGGGCTGGGAGGTGTCTTGGGAAGTGTTTCCCAAATGAGCCCCTTCTGTTTGCTTATTCCCACATTAGCTTACAATGAAGGGCCCATCTGCTCTGCATTTTCACCCTTGTTTTTCCTAGCAGAACTCCTTTTCAGCTTCCTCCTCTTATTAATAACTGTGGGTTTAGGCTGTTTTGTTTTTAAGTACAAAGCAAAGTCTCTAAAACTATTTTTGATCCCTGTCCAGTTCATGGGATGCAGCCATGCCAGGCTCTACCAGGACTTCTGTCCAGACACACTTTGCACATGATACTCATACTCCGGCCTTCCCAAAATGCCTTCTGAGTTCAGTCTTATCTTTTTAATTCTTATATGGGAGTGACTTCCAGCCTTGGAAATGGGAACCAAAGGAAAAGTAACAATGAATTTAGAATTAATAATTAAAAAGTCAATGAATTTCTGAAAAGTTGTTCTAAAAATCCGCTGAATCCTGCTCTCCCTGCCAATTCCCAACATGAATTCCAGAAGGAATGGAAAACATTAGGACTATTTATGATGCCCAGCTTGGAGTCTGGCAACACTGGAATGTGACAAAGTGATCACTGGTGTTTCAAAGGCTGTCCTGTGGCTAAAAGTAATATGGGCAAGGTGAGTTATTAATTCCCCTGCTCCCCAGAAAGCATCCCCAGAGAATGCTGGCTCCAGCACAGAAACACCTTCATCCAACTTGTGAATTCTTCAGACAGCTGAGTGCACAAAACTCAGAGTGTCCCTGTGCCTGCTCTCAACCTGTCTGTGGTGCAGGTGGCACTTTGTGCCTGTTATCTGCTCTCAGTCCCTGTCTGTGGTGGTGGCACTTTGTGTCCCTGTGCCTGTTCTAACCCCTGTCTGTGGTGGCACTTTGTGTCCCTGTGCCTGCTCTAACCCCTGTCTGTGGTGGCACTCTGTGTCCCTGTGCCTGCTCTAACCCCTGTCTGTGGTGGTGGCACTTTGTGTCTCTGCTGTAGCACACCCTGAAGGTTGTGGGACACCAGAGGATCACCCAAGGACACAGGAATGCAGCACTGCAGGGCTGGAGTGGGACCCTGCTCAGACAGAGGGGGTTGGAATAAGTAATAAAAAAGTGGAAATGACATTTCCTTACACTGCTGCTGCTGCTTCTGAACTCCCTGGGCATCACCAGCTGCTGAGAAGAGTTTGTGCAACTCATGCCGTGCTTCTCTCATCCCCAGAGTCTGTCCCAGAACAAGAAAGAAGAATGTTGACCCCAACTTCATCCCCAGAGCTGGAAACTGTCACCTCTTCCCTGATAAATCCACCCCCCTGAGCTGGGTGAAGAGACCAGGCAAGGGAAACCTGAGGATAGTCCATTTTTAAGAAGCATTTATTTATAAACTGACACTTTACAATTGTTTAAGTGCTTACAGGCATCTCCAGGATCTGTGGTGAAGGCTTACTGTGAGATGCCAAGCAGGGAGAAAATGAGCAGAATACATTGAGGCAAAATGGTTTCTGATCAAATGTCATGAAAAAATGTGTCTCTTTTATTATGAGTTTCATGATATAGGAGTCAGTAATTTTTTTTAGAGCCTCAGGTCTTTGAGTGATAGGATTATAAATAATTTTTTATTTCTTCCAAGGTAAATTTTCAGGTTTGTCAAGCTCTGTTGACTTTTAAGAAAAGGACCAACTCTAAAAAAAAAAAAAAAAAATCAGTGGCAAATTCAAACCACCTTAGGTAGAAACCTTAAAAAATTACAATGGTTTTTTTTTAGGTAATCCTGTGGTTTCTGACAGCTTACCTGGTGGTTTTTGAATGCTTGGAGTTCAAAGTGCTGCTGCAATGAATTTTAAAATAGGGACTTTAAGCTTGATAGAACAGTAGTGCACCATAATGTAACAGAAAATAGGAAAAGGGGCTTAAAAGTCTCTTTACACACTCCAGAAACAGACAACGGTGACACAGAGGGCAAACCCCAGGCTGGCAGCTCAGTGAAGTGATACCAGGCCAGTTTCAGATTTCTGCAGCTCTGACCCAGCTGCAGCCCCAAGGCAGCACGGAGAAACCACACGAGAGAATCGGTGTGCGGAGCTGGAGCCAAAACTCAGCCAAGCATGAAAGCAGTTTGTGGCAGAACTGAACAGAGCATCCACCTCATCTTCTGCACCCCAAACCCTGCAGGAGTCATCCCAAACAGCTGCTGGATCCCGGCAGGACCCCCCAACAGCCCTCAGCCCGATGGAATCAGACTCATCTCGCAGCATTTGGACTCACACGGCTTCTTGCCCTGGCTAGCAATGAGGTTTGGAACCCTTCAGGGCTAGGGGGTCCCAGAGCCCTACCTTGGCCGGACGCTGTGCTGGTCCTGTGTGCTGGGAGCACCTCCTGCTCCTCACTTGTCCTTGAGCGTGGCCATGCCCAGCGCCTCGGAGCTGTAGTCATACTGGTTGCTGGAGGACATGGAGCGGCCCCAGGAGCACTGCAGGTTGGAGCCCCTCTTGCGGAAGGACGACGTGAACCTGTAGAAGTTGCGGTGCCTGTTGCGCAGGTACTCCCGGTAGTTTTTGGTGAGCAGGGTGTAGAGGAAGGGGTTGATGCAGCTGTTGCTGTAGGTCAGGCAGGTCACCAGGTAGTTAATGCACTTCTGGGTTTGGGTGGTGAGCTGCAGGGAGCTGCTGTAGAGGCGCACCAGCTGCCAGATCCAAAAGGGCAGGAAGCAGGCCCAGAAGACCAGCACGATGCTGAAAATCATGATGAGGACCTTCTGCCGGGGGGATCTCTTGCTCTTCTCCTTGTGGGGGGGGTTCCTCTGGGACTCCAGGTAGGTCCTGGCCAGGCGCGTGTAGAGGAAGCCGATGATGATGCCCGGGGCCATGATGCTGGTGCTGAAGAGCACGGTCAGGTAGGTCCGGTAGGCATCCACGCTCCAGGTGGGCGCACACATCCTCTTCACCTTGCCCTCCGCCTTGCCCCCCTCGGTCAGCGTGACCATCAGCATCATGGGCAGCGTGAGCAGCAGCGACACGGACCACACAGCCCCCGCCGTCACCTTCCGGTAGCCCCGCGACCGCTTCAGGGTGTCCAGGGGCCGGGTGACGGCCAGGTAGCGCTCGGTGCACATGAGGGTCAGGGTGAAGATGCTGGCGTGCATGGTGAGCAGGTCCAGGCTGAGCAGGATGCGGCACCCCAGGTCCCCGAAGTACCAGTCCTGGGCCAGGTAGGTGCAGACGATGAAGGGGATGGTGGAGAGGTAGAGCAGGTCGGCCAGGGCCAGGCTGACGATGGAGCTGTACATGGGGGCGGCGCAGCGCGCCGAGTGGCACATCACCACCAGCGTGTAGACATTGCCGGCCACCCCGGCCACGTACATCACCGACAGCACCGTCCCGAAGGCCGAGGGGATGAGCAGGGGGCCGCCCCCGGGGGCACCCCCGCCGCTCGCCGCCGCCGCCGCCGTCCCGTTGTCCCCCGCCGCCGCCGTCCCGTTGGGCTCCATGGGCGGCGGCGGCGGCCCCGGCACGGTCGCACCGGCCCCGGAGCTCCCGGCCCCGGCGGCGGCCGCTCCGCCCCCCGCGGGAGGCAGGGCGGTACCGGGCTGCCCTCGGGGGAAGGAAGGGGCGGCCCCCGCCCCGCCGGGGCTGCCCCGCTCCGCTCCCGCAGCGACCGCGGGGACCCCCCGAGCCCCGCCCGTGCGGGCCCGGCGCTGCCGTCCGGGACCGAGACCGGGACCGGGACCGGGAGCGCTCCGGGGCGCGGGGCGAGAGCCACCGGCAGCGCTCAGCCCGGGCGGGGACCCTGCGGAGAGCGGCTCCCCGAGCCGGGAACGGGGCTCTGCCCTCCGGGACCCTGCGGAGAACGGCTCCCCGAGCCGGGAACGGGGCTCTGCCCTCTGGGAATGAGGCTCCCCGATCCGGGATCGGAGCTCCCCGAGCCGGGAATGAGGCTTCCCGAATTGGTAACGGGGCTCTCCCCTATCCGGGATCGGAGCTCCCCGAGCAGGGCACGGGGCTCTCCGTTCCGAGGATGGGCTGTCCCCGCCGGGAGCGTGGCCGGAGCGCTCCGCGCCCCCCGCGGAACGAGCCCTGCCGGGCAGCGTCAGCCTGCGGGAGCTGCCGGAAAAGTTTTCCGGGCCACTCGGCTGGAATTTGGCGCTTCCCTGGCGCGGTGGCCCCGCTGGCGATGGGGCTCGGCGCCGTGCCTCAGCTCCCCCGGCAGAGCGGGGCCGGTGCCCGCAGGGAGAGCCGGGGCAGCCGCGCTCCGCAGGTGCCCGCGCTGAGCGCTCCGGGTGCGCTCGGCTGAGCTGGAGGTGGATAGCGAAGCCGCGCTGAAACAGCCTCCTTTCTGCCTGCAAATAGCTCCTAGTTTGAATTTTACCTTGAAAAACACGACAATGCTGTCATAAGATTTAAAATTCGAGCTTTAGTGGTGGCTGGTTCTTCTGAAGAGGGGGAGGCACAGAGTGGGATCAGTATGAGGTTCGCAGGGACAACTTTTCCCCTCAGGCAAGAAGTCTGGGGACAGCTGCAAAATCAATAAGCACTTTACATTTCCATCTTATTTTAGAGAAAGCAGAGATAGGGCAGTCCACAGTCAAAGGACAACCTCCCAAGGGTACCCAGAACGCTGTATTCCCTCAGCTACCATTGATTTCCGATAGGAATTAACTGGTTTTTGTGCCTTCAAACATTTCTGTTTAAACGAGAGTGCCAAAAAGACCGATTTATGTTTATTTGCTTGTTTTAATCCCTCCTGAAAGTGCTTTTGTGCAAACTGTTGTCTATTCTCCGTGCCATGCTATGCAGCAGTGAAAGACTTGTTGACTTGTAGGAGCAGGATTCAGCCCTATAAAAATACCGAGTTCAATATTTTTGAATTCAAATACTTGATTGCAATCTGCTGTGAGGTGAGCACACACACAAGCACAGCCCTGCTTTCCTTCCCGGTACTGCTCATCGGCGTTCGTGTCTCGTTGAGCTCCAAACGCTCAAAGCCGTACTCGGTGAAGGGCTGCCTCAAACACGGTTTGCGTGCTGGTGAGGGAGAATAAACTCAATTGAATTATTTCCAGGCAGGGGGTTACTTTATCAGGTTCAGCCATCGCACCGACAAAGTTCAGACCCGAGCGAGGTGGAATTTGGTTTTCGGTGAAGTTTGGGCTCCGCCCCGAGCCAGCGCCCTGGGCAGCCCCGCATTCCGGCGCGGCAGCTGGACAGAGCAGCTGGGAATGCAGGGATGCTTCACCGGGCCAAATCCTGCCTGCACGGCACTCACGGGGATTGACTGCCACAGACTTCGAGGGAGATCCAGATTTGGCATAAATACATCGTCTCTGAGAATTAAGTTGCATGCAACTTTTGCAGTCCTTTCGCCTTTTGTTTTCAAGTTATTCTCTCACTGTTTTTTAAAATCTGTCTTCATATAGTGGCCGGGACAGAGGGAAAAGAAAACAGAACAGATGTTTTGTTTTCTGCTGTGTTACCTGGTTTGTTTTGGGTGGTCACATGAGGTGTTAGAGATAAGCAGATTAATATGTTCTTCTAGACAGAGAATTGCTTCATCTGTTTAGTAAACCCCTAATTTCAAGGTCCTGGTTTTCCTTTCAGCACAAGAATGTTTAAGCAACACCAGGCATCAGTGAGCCTGAGAGACACATATTTTCTTGAACATGTAGGATACACACACATATATCCATGGGAACTTAGTCCTGTTAAACTCTTCAAAAATAGTTTGTTGCCTGAAATTTTTCTTCAGCACAGCAAAAGCTGTTCTTTGAGCAAAAGGCACTTCTGCTCTCACCATGCACCAAGCCTCTCTGCACACCCACAGGCATTAACAGCTTTTCATACTGGGTGGAATTGGGCCTGCAGCATGTGAGAACCGTGATCAATCAGAATTAAAAGGGGGACAATGCAGGAGTCTGGAATATTGATGTTTCCCATTTGTCTGTGTACACAAGGAACACATCTTTCAGCAGTGTGGGTGACAAGTTACCAGAAGAAGTTGTGCATTTTCCATTTCTCCAGCTGTCTAAGTAAGGACTGCAAGTGCTTTTTTGGAAGATGAATTTTAATCAAACAGGAATAGGGAGCTCAGTGTATAATTACTGTCAGAGTAAACCCTCAGGGACTTGCACACAAAGCCAAGTCATCAAGGATCAAATTGTCTTATGAACCTCAAGATCTCTTATTCCCCATGTGGTTTTCTTGTAATGTTCTAGAAAGCATTGGTATGAAAATGATTAAATAACACAGAATCATGGGCTCATGGAGTCACAGAATGATTTGGGTTGGAAGGGACTTTAGAGCTCATCCAGTCCCACCCCCTGCCATGGGCAGGGACACCTTCCACTATCCCAGGTTGCTCTAAGCCCTGTCCAACCTGGCCCTGGACACTTCCAGGGATGGGGCAGCCACAGCTGCTCTGGACAATACCTTGCACATGTATTTCAGGTGCAAAATTTCCCCTCTGGAGCCACCTGTGGCTCATGCTGAGCATACCCAGCCATCTTAAAAAATAGCTCCATGTGGCATTTTATTCCCTGCTTTGCACAGAACATTTTTCAGGTGCTCAGCACCTAATTTTAGAACTTCCTAACAAATTTTTTCTGCTTGTTATGAAGCAGACAGTAGCAGTCTACGTGGTGAGGGCTGTTTGAGCAGCCATGTCCTATTTTTTTCTTATAAAGCCCTTGATTTTCTCTGTGAATAACTGGTGCTCCTTTGTTTGGCTGTGAAGGTCGCAGTATATATGGTGGGCACCTGAAGGCTGTTGCCTTGGCAAATTGAAAGGCAGCTCTGGTTGCTCCATTCAGCTGTGACAGGATCCAAACTAAGTGTTGTCTGAGCAAATCAGTGGAAGCAGAAGGTCCCTGTTAGGCACCATCTTTGTACATGTTGTCCTCCTAAAGTACCTTCTGGGTACCTTGTTGAGAGTGAATTTTGAGTTCAGGGTAGGCAGCATGTGAAATGATGAGCTTTGGGTAGAGGTGCTGTGGAGGACAGGTCCAGCCTTTGGCTGAGTTTGATTTTAGTTGTGGCCAGGTGGGCACTGATTTTTCTTGTGATACTCCTGTGCCCAGTCCTGATCCTCTTCCTCTCAGAAGTGCAGGAAGTGACTGATCACTTGCCAAAGTATCAGGAAAGTATTTTGCTTTGGCCAGGTTCAAAGGGGTCTTGACAGAGTATCTGAGTGAGAAGGGCAGAGAGTGGGATGTCTCTGGAGCAGCCCTGGGGTGAGGTTTGTTAGATCCCAAGCATGTGCTGTCAGATGAGATCCATACATTCATTTCTTAATCCTGAACTTAGAGGCTCAGTTATCATCTGTTAGTGCAGAGCCTGTCAGTGGAATGTAACATTGCAGGGGAAATGGATGACAAAGAGGTATTGAAAGCAACTGCAGCTCAGTGTCCCACGGCACAGCCAGACACTGATTTGGCTGCACTGCTGACTCAACAGCAGATCCTTTTCTCAGGTTACCACCCAGTGGTGTAATCCCTGCAGCCTGGCCATCGAATCTCACCGCAGCAGTGTTTGTGCTCTGCAGTATGCACAGGGCTTGTCGCTCTCTGAAATTGTTCCTGAAGCAGTCAGCACTCAGGTGCAGGGGATTAGCTGAAAGCATGGAATGTGCACACTGATTGCAGCAGGGTCACTGCTGAGCTGCACAGATAGAAGGAAAAGCAAATCTGATCCCCAACTTCTGAATGTATTATTAACATCTATGTTTACGTCTGTCCTATAGACCTGAATACGCTGTTAAATTTAAATTTACAGGTGTACTTTATTTCAAAGTTAGAGCTTTCTCTCCTCACTCAGGTGTTTGAGATGGAAGTGCCCAAGCTCTGAGGAGCCACTGGAGAGAGCCCTCTGTAAGATCTCTAAAGAGCACTGTGTAACAGATTTCAGTCAGCATTATTTCAGCCACGTAGTTGAACAGGTTTTAAAAACCTTTCCAAATAAAAAGAACATAGGAGGGACTTGTTCTGGTACTTTTAATGACAGCACTCGTGAGCAAGTGCTCTGTGGCTCTGAAGCCCTGTGAGGACAGCAGAGTCCTGGCAGGAAGAGGTCTGAGATGGATTTGGGGATCTGCCTGGTGGGGGCTGCTCCCTTTGGAGGGATAGCAAGGCACTCCAGGGTCACTGAGTCTGATTTGATGTCATTTCAAGCACCTGTGTGACAGGAGCCCAGAATATCTGCTCCTCACCTCTCGTGTGTCCAAAGCCATCAAACACCTTTGGGTGCTGCAATAAGGCTGAGACCTGCAGTGCTGGAGATTGCACCTGGCAGAGAATACAGTGACCACGGGAAAAGGTGGGAGATGCAAGGTTTTGTCCTTGCTTTTTGCAGAAGATAAAGGGTGTAAATTGTGTGCTATTAGAGTGGCTTTCAGCTGCTCTGGACTTTTAGGATCTTCTCCTTGTGCTAAAGCGTTTGAGATCATTTTACAATGGAAAAAAATACATATTAATAACTCCAAGTCATTTCCTGAAGAAACTCAAACCACTACCATTACACTTAGATGTGAATTCTTTCTCCTCCACTGAAAGACAGAACTGTACACTGAAAATAAAAAGAAAATCCTCTTCCTTTACCATGCATGTGAGTGCAAAGGAGCCTGTCTTGGCTCCAGGGAGGTTTTTATTGTTACACAATACAGCATCTGCGCAGGCTGGGCACTGCAGTGATGGTGCCAAACAGCTGGCACAGATCTGGCCTGGAGAGCACAGGGTAGGGCTGGGGGAGCAGCAGGTTTGATTTGGCATCCTGAGTTACCTTTTGTGTGCTGAAGGAGCTCTGGGAGTCGCTTGCTCAGTGCAGTGTTGCTTTTGGTGCTTGATTTGTTTTTGTTCGAGGTGGGAAGGCTTTTATTCCTGTTAAATGGCCTTTTCTACTGATGGAAAAATTAGAGACTTTGTATCTGCAGATTTCTCCCTCAGAGAGGGTTTGGCTTTTCCCACTGAACTGCACTTGGAGTGTGCAAAACCCACGGCACCCTCTCATCCCCAAAAATCAACCAGTTGTTAATAAAGAGCTTCAGATGATGGAAACTCTCTCTTATTTCCTGACTTCTGTGATATTTCTTGGTGCACACCAAGCAATTGCCTTCAGGTGAGCAGTCTGCATTTCATGGGAGCTGTGAGAGGCACTGATGGGGATCTGCCAGGATGTGCATCCAGTGTGGTGGAGAGGGAAACTCCTGCACTGTTCTGGAGGAACAGCTAATAGAATGGATATTGTTTCATATTGGTTTATAAGAATTATATAAAACTCTTGACAGATGTGAGAAAAGGATGGAAGGCCAAGGAATCTCCTTTTGCCAAAGAAACAATTCCTGGTTAAGCCTCATGCTTGGTGTCTGGTCAGAGCTCACTTGAGTCAGTGTGAGCTTTTTCCTGGATTTCAGTGGGCTTTGGAGAAAGCCACTGATTAAAAACCAAGCAAGAACAGAGCTGGGTCCAGCTTTGGGGATGCTTGAACTGAGTGGTGGTTCTGGCTTGGAGGCTGGCAAGACAGCATCCTTTTAAAGGCAGATTATTGAAACTCCTCCAGCAGCAGTCACTCTCAGAGCATCACAAAGCAGGGCTGAGAGCTCCCCAGGAGTGCTCTGACTCCTGGCACAGCTCTTGGGCTGAGTGATAGCTCTGTGTGTGCCTCACAGCCTCTGCTCAGTCACTTCTCTCCTCATAGCTCCCTTCCCTTACCGGTTTCTTGCTCCTGAACACCTCAGAGAGGCGCCTGGTGCAGGTGTGAGTGTTGTGCACAAAAGGAGATTGTGCTGCAAGCCAGCAGCACAGGGCAGGGGATGTCACTGCTCCCAATTTCATCTGTAAGCTGACTCTTGTCTCCACATTCTAGTGCCTCCAGAAGCTGAGACCATTTGTTATATTTTCATTCTAATGTTTCTCTGGCTTAATTACGTGAGGGTGTGTGTCAGAGTCTATCAGTGTCAGATGTTGCTGCTGAAGGGGAGTGAAACTCCAGCTGTGTGGGTACCTATGACAGCTTTAGTGAGAGCAGTGAACTCCTCCTGATGGTTTTCCATTGCCTTTGGATCAGACTTTGCCTCTCAAGATCTGTATTAAACTTGATTATAAAACCCTTGAAATGCAGCAGAGGGTTTGCTCCATGTGCTCGACTTCCAGCCCCGAAATTACCTTCAGGAGAGCTTTGTCCCAGTCCCCTTGTCACCCAGGGCTCTGCAGGGCTGTGCTGAGCTGCTGGCCAGGCTCTCTGGGCACAGGGGCTTGCTGGGTTTCCTTTGTCTGGAGAAGCCTCCTGGTGCCATGGCTCTGTGTCACCAGCTGTCCCCAAGGACTCCCTCCTGCACATCACTGTGCCATAGCCTCACCAGGAATGATAAACAGAAACACTGGTGAGGAACAGTGATAAAGGAAACACAGGGATTTGTTTGTTTATTGGAGGAGGTTTTGGGCTAATTTTTTAGTTCATGGCTACTTTTAGACAATCAGAAAATCACTATTCATAAGCTCGAAGCCTCAAGAAGTAAGAACTAGGAGTGCAGCTTTTTCCCTGCAGGCTGCAGAGAGCCAGGTACATTTGCAATTCTTTGCTAATAAGCTTGGACTAGATGAGCATACATATGTAGAAACACTAATACTTTTATTACTGAAGACAGCCCAGAGCTTAGGCCCCTACAGTTTGCCTAGAAAATGGAATATTTGATCCTCCCCCACTAATTGTATGTTTTTCTTGTCTCCTGGCAGTTGGCACAAAAGCTCTGAAGTATGTGACATACGACAGAGAACACCAAAATCTGCTGTGCCATATGACCAGCTCACATTGCAGTAGGCATGTTCCTGGCTCCACAAAGCTTCACAGCCATTGCACTGTTCCCTGCTTCCTGATGGGAATTTGTGCCTTTGCTTTAATTGTCTGCAGTAAGTCACAAGTATTTCCTCCCAAAGCATGCAGTGTTCATGCTTCATTTAAATCTGGAATACACCTGGGATTGGGGAGAGGGGGTTGGTGGTGCTGGGCACTGCTGTTGTTGGGCCAGGTCCAGGAGAGACCCTTGGGTGATGCACCCTTCCCCAGGAGGTGAGTTTGGTGCAAGGAACACTTCTCCAAGGGTGAGATGGGATTTGTAGAGTCCAGTGAGCATTGAACACAGCTGTGCCAAAGTGTGAATCCCCCTTTTCCCCATTTGGGTGAGGGTGCTGTACAGAGCTGTCCAAGCTTCTGTCACCGTCCCCTCAGCAGATTTGCTGCTGCCTGTGCTGGTCAGCAGTGAGTCAGTGGTGACTGTCAGTGCCACTCTGGCTGTGGTGACACAGGGGTGTGCAGCTGCACTGGACACACACAGTCAAATGGTTCTTTGGAGCAATAACTGGCACCAGCCACTTCAGTCACCTCTGCAAGATCAAGAGCAAGGTGTGACAAAAGGAGAGGCCAGATGATACACAGCTGTTTATAAACCAAAGGCTTTATTACTCACCAGGAGCGAACAGCAAATCTTTGACTAAAAACTGCTTCCATCAAAGCTCAGCATTATTAAAAGAGGGGATTTATATTCAGCAGGATTTTCCTGCACTGGACTCAAGGGAGAAATGAAAGATAAACATCACTGTGCCAGGCAGAGTCCAGGAGGGGAGGCTGGTCAGTGCAGCTGAAGAGCTGCAGGCTTTTTGTCCCTGTTGGTGGGGAGCAGAGGTATTGGGATGCAGGGCTTGGAGAGAGGAAGCTCTGCGTGGGGAATCAATGAAAACAAGAAAATGCCACATCTCCAGGGTGTTTTTGCCAGGCTGACAAATGACTCTTTTTGCCCCCACTGACTGCAGCTGCAGGATGCTCTGGGCAGAGCTGAGGCCAGTGGATCCTGCACCCTCCTCCTGTCTGAGAGCTGCAAACTCCCACCCCACAGTGGGGAGGTGAGAGCAGGTTCTGCACCTTTGGCCTGAGGTACAGAAATCTGTGTTTGGAGCTCCTGGGCAGAGACACAGCAAGTGCATTCATCTTTGTAAGGGATACACCTAGGACTGCAAGCAGCACTGTTGCTTAGTCCTGCCAAGTGTTGCAGGGGATTTCCTGTACCCTGAGGTACAGTTAGAAACAGAAATATCTCTAAGTTTGCAAAAGCAGGGCCTGGAGCGGGTGTGTGTGAGGTGTAGGACCTTGGAAAGAAAAGATGGGAGGTGGTGTTGGAGTAAGAGTTGGAAACCTGACAGGTTTTCATCACAGCCACCAATTAGGGGGTGGATTTTTCTGCTGGAGTACAGAAAAGGGGCTGGGATTCCTGTGCCTTCCTCAGAGCAGAGAGGGTGGATGTGTGGGGACACAGCTTCCAACTAGCAGTTGTGCCTGTCAGCCTCAGGGGAAATCTGACTGCTGAGAAAGGGCCCTACATTGTACCCCAAAGATGTGGATGGCAGACAGGTGAAAGAGAGGTTCTCTGCTAGGGGGTGTAATCACCTTTTCTCTTTCAGGCTTCAGCTGGTGAGCTGTGGGCTGAAGCATCTTTCCCAAGTGGGAGAAATAGAAAGTAGGTTGTTTTTTCACTTTCCAAAGAGCTCTCTGTTCTCCCCACCCCTTCCTAACCTGCTCAGCAACATCTCCCCATTGGGAGCTTGGAGTTGAAAAAATGTGGGAGAGTATCTGGCAGACCTGCTGGGATTCAGGGTGGGCTTCCAGGACTTTCCTTAGATATTGGTAAAACATCAGCACTGATTGTTCCCACTTGGTTCTCCCAGTCTTCATGTTCCAGTGGCTGTGGGGTTGTTCTCTGCACTGACACTATGAATTAACTCACCCCTGCAGGGAAGGAGACTTTGTTTTTTATTTGCAGGAATATTTGTTTCCCAGAGATGTTTACTCATGTCTGGCAGTTGTGGTGGCACTTGAGCTGAAGGTGTCACATCTGCTCAGTCCTTGAGGTGTCACAGCTCTGCTGAGACCCAAACACACCTCCAGAACCTCACACATCCATTCTGCATTTGAAAGAAGAAATAATGTGACAGAGGCATTTCATGGTGAAGTTAAAAAACCTCTTCCAATCCCTGTGATAGTGCTCAGAGAGGCAATTCCATCAAGGCAATTCCATCCCAGAAAGATGCCAAAGGTCTGTCCAAGATGCTTCATGTAGCAGGGTTGGAGAATGGCAGCAGCACATAAATTCTGCACTGGAACACGAGAAAACCTCAGAATTCTTGGTTTGGATCAAAGTCCACTTTGAAAAAAGGATTTGGGAATTTTTAAAATGTTATTCTGTGTTATGTGCTGTGTTTTCTCTTCCAAGGGGAGCTGTCTGCACTGCATTACGTAGTAAGCTCTTGAAAGCATAACTAGTTATGTAATTATTAGAATGATATTTGCATTCCCAGCTAGGCTGTGTACAACTAGTATGGTAATACATGCTAATTAAATACCAATTAATCATTTTAAAAAATGAGATCTGAATTTATACAGCTATCACAGATGTAGTAAATACTCATTGCTTATGAAGAACTAATCAGATGTGTTTTAATATGCAGCCCTAGTCCTATATAAACACATTGTGCCAATTATTTGGAACAGATTGAAAGTGCTTGTTATTCATATAGCACAGCTACTGCTGATGGAGTGACAATCACTGTAATGTATTTGACTACTTTTATTTTAGTTCACTTTAATGCTTCCAGCTGTTCCCATTGGGATGAATCATGTTCCAACCATCAGAAAATCTCCAAATTTAATAAGTTTTACCCTGTAAGGCAGAGGGGTTTCCTCATCCTTAATCCAGCCAGGCAATCCAGGTAGGCTGATGAAAAAATTTGTCTGTCTTTGTATAGTTTGAGGCTGCTTGGCTCTGGCAGGATATCTTCCATCTCTTTATCTGCAGGCTTCAGAAACTCTGAGGAAGAGAATTCAAGTCCCCATCAAGCTGAGATGCTTCTGATTTAAGAAACATTCAGAGTTTGTGCTGCCAGAGGGAAACAGGCTTTAGTGAACTCAGTTTCTGCTGCAAGTTTAGAGCTGTGTTATAGACCCTGGGGGGATAAGCCCAAGCTAAATTAGCTGAACATGATGTGTGCTGCCTGCTGTGGCCTGGGGAAGGGCCAAGGGAGGGGCTGGCAGGGGGCACCAAGCAGGGCACTTCAGCCAAGGAGTCCCTGGGCACCCTGGCTGAGGGCTGAGGACACTCAACACTTCCCATCAGACCTGGGTTTTGGCCTGCAGGGCTTTTCCAGACTTTTGCCATGCTGGGAGCTTGATTTTTTTGATTATATTTTGCCTTGGAAGACATTTCCTTCGTGAAAAAACCCAGGGTGATTAAAGAGTGGCTGTGGGCAGGCAGGACCTGGGCAGGACCTGGGGGTGTGGGAGGTGCATCCCTGTTCCTGCACCTCTCATCCTGGCTCCAGCACCTCAGTCACCTCTGCCACACCCTCCAGGGGGGCTTTGCCTGCACTGGGACCAGGATTAGGATTAGGGCTGAGGCACCCACCTGGGAATTTCCCCATTTGAACCCACCTGAGTGTCCAGGAGCATCTGCAGGGCTGGCTCTGGGTGCTGCTCTGGTGTCCCCAGGGGAAAGGGGGGCAAAGCCAGCTGAGGGACCAGGGCACATGGAGGAGGAGAGCAGGAATGAGGAGATATTTAAGAATTGGAATGCTATGAAATTAGGAGTGAGGCACCAAAGTTTGGGGTAGCATTAGTGCCTACCCCAAAAAATCTCAAAAAAACTCTGTGGCTCCCGAGGCACACTCACCTCCAGTAGTGAAAATCTGTTTTACACAAATTCTAAGGGTTCCCAGGTCAAGAGTTCGGCAGTGACAGAATTCAGCTTTTCCTGTAGCCTCTGTTGTGTGGATGAACATTTCTTCAGTTCTTCTTTTGTGTAGTTCAAGTAGTTTCTAAGCTCTGATGTATTTGCTGTCACTAGAAATATCTCCCAACTCCATACAGCCCAGAACTGAGGTGAATTTGTGAAGAATAATTTTTTTTTTTAATGTGCTACATTTTAAAAGTACCTGTAACTTCTTTTGGTTACTTATTGCATCACTTAGGGGATTTAGCATCAAGATAGGTGGAATTTTCCTTCCTGTTCTTCTTCTTAGTTTGATTATCCTCACTTTTAGGAATCAGGCTCACAGATTTTTAGGGCCTTTACCTTTAACTTCTGGAGCTGGTGACACCTTAAATAGAGTAGATCAGCTCATTGGGTTTCATTTAGAAACCAATCAACCCAAATTATCTTCAGTGCTATGTAATGAAACTAAGTTCAAGCACTTCTTTCAAAGTGTTTTCCTGAGGCGCTTCTGTGAGCTCAAGCTGTGCTGCATTTACAGGACAATTTAGGTTGGAGCTTACTTGAGACTTCATCAGCAAGGTAAGAGAGCACTAGTAATTATTCTAATTTTTCAATGTGTGGCAGAATGGCTATGTGTTTCCTTTAAAGTCACTGTATCTCTCTTCTTTCTTTCCTTTTCTTTTTTCTTAACAACTAGGTACAGGAAGGGTAGATATTGTTTGATGTCATTTGCTCTCTTGACAATGTTGTTTCTCAGCAGAGAAATACAAATTTGCTATTCCTAAGAGCAAGGGTTTTTTTTTCTGTATACAGGCAAGAGAGAATGGCATTTTACTAAAAGCTCAATTTAGATAGCCCTGGACAAAACCCAGTCTGGGTGCTCTTCACCTAAGCAATACAAGTGTAAAAATGATGGGGGTGTTAAAATCACTGATGGCAGGAGATGCCAAACATAATTCTGCATCCTCAGCAGGTTTTTGTTTCAGAGAGCTTTGGCTGTTTGCACTCTGCCAGGCTCAGAAAAGGGGTGGTGATGATGACAGAAACAGATATTTACAGGTGTCCAGCAGGCAGGTGTGTCCCTGACAGCAGGGTGGGTGAGGCAGGGACACCCCCAGCATCAGGCAGCTCCTGACACCAATCAGTCTCTGCTGCTCACTTCAGGGCAGCCTCTGTGTGGGTGCATTGGGAGATTTCATGTGGAGCCCTTACCCTTTGAATCTCTTGCTGGTTTGGGAGGTGACATTAACCCTGAGCTAATTCCTGTCCCAGCAGTGCAGTGAATGTCAAACCAGTCCCAAAGAACAGCAGAGCTCAGTCTAAGACAGCAAAGTCAAAGCTGATGGAGCTGGCCTGGGACAAAGAAACAGAAAACAAAGCTGAAGCAAATTTCTGAGTATGAGGACTGTAATTATGCTGTTTCTTTTCAAAAGATAAATGGATGATGTTAAGTGTCATCACAGGCTTCTCTCATTAGGCTAAATTTAGTCAGGAGTGCTTTTGTATTCAGAAGAACATTATGTGGAATAGAAAGTGCTCAGCCACAAAGCAAGCTATAAAAAGGTGAATGACTTTAAGCCAAAATTACATATAAGCAGTGCTAATGTTACAACTTGTGTTATTCCATTTTTCTGTGGCAGGGCACATCTGTTTCTTTCATTTCAATGCAGGTTTTGGTCCTGTAGAAGAGCTCTGAGTCTGAGAGCAGGGTACTTGACTCTGCTTTTGTGCTGGGCATTTCAAAGGCCTGCAGCCTGGTACTAACATTGAGACATTTAAGGATTTACCTCCTGGCTTTAAGGAATGATGAGCATCCATTGAATTAATGGGTACTTCTCAAACATTTAAAAAAAACCCCAAACAATCCTGAGTCTGCCTTTTGTAGAAGTTTGGGTTCAAAACATCTCCCACTGCTTTTTAAGTCACTCTGTCTCAATGAAGATGATGACAAGAAGCAAACCTGCTCCTAACATCGGATATTAGGAAGAAATTCTTCCTTGACACAGGGTGCCCAGAGCAGCTGTGGCTGCCCCTGGATCCCTGGCAGTGCCCAAGGCCAGGCTGGACACTGGGGCTGGAGCAGCCTGGGACAGTGGGAGGTGTCCCTGCCATGGCAGGGAAGGGACTGGATGGGCTTTAAGGTCCCTTCTAATCCAAACAATTCTGTGATCCTGGGATAAGGGGACAAGATTGTTACAGCAGCCTCTAGGCCTGGTGGGCTGAGGGGAAGAAGAAAATGAGAGAAAACTCAGCGTTAATTCTGTCCAGCAGCCTCACTCAGGGATTTTTGTCATGTGCAGTTGGTACTGAGGGAAGAAAGACAAAGTTGTAAACAAAGCCAGGCCTGAACTGGAGATCAGCCTCCAGATGTGGCTCCTGTCCCTCCATGTGACACAAGTGCTGAGCAAGTCTCGTGCTGCCCCTTGGGATGAGCTCTTTCAGAGCTGGTTCCAGCAGGACTGTGGTGCTCATTCAAGGCTCCAACAAAAGGTGCTGGAGCTGTGGATGGGTGGGGATAGACCAGGAGCAAGGCTGGGGCTGCTCTGAGCTGCTCTGGGCTCTCTGGCTTTGCCTGGAGTAGGGAGGAAGAGTTTGCCCAGAATGAATTTGATGCAGTGGAACAAAGTGTTCCCCAGAAATGGGTTCTACAGCCAGGATAGCAGCAGCTTTCTGCCAGCTGAGGGGCCTGCTGCAGGAGCACTTTGGCAAGGGGATAAAATTATAGCCAAATTTGTGCTGAGCAGCCTGATGGTGGGTGGCTGGATCATGCAATGTTACTGATACTCAAAATCCATTATGTGCTGCAAAGAATCTCTGAATGAAATGAATTGGTAGAGCAGATAGCTCTTTGTTTTGTTTTCTTCCCCTCCACTCCCTTCCAAAAGCTGGGCATTCAAACACCTCCATTCAAATTCTTTGAAGCTGAGAAGACCAGGAGGACAGAGCCTGTAATGAAACCTTCATCAGGAACCTGAGATCAGGCTTAGAAAATGAGCTCTTGCATTGTCAGAAATTCTTGGGTTTGTTGAAACTTGGTCCTGGAAAGGATAAGCCAGAAAGCAAGCCTGAGAAAAAGAGGAAAAATATGATATCCTTTCCCTTCAGCATGCACTTTAGTGAGTGTAGCCATTTCTGGGAGAGGTATCAAGAGTTACAGCTGCTCTCGGCACTGCCAGGTGGGATGAGTGAATGGCAGAATCATCATCATGTAGAAATTGGTGTGGTTTTGCCTTGGAAAGAGTGAACATAACTAAATAATTGTGCTCAACTACATCTATTGATTTGCTGTGTACAAACAAGAATTGTGCCTGGTTGCCTGGCTGGCAAATTAAGGAAATAAGGCTGATTTTATCTCACTGACAGTAACTTTGGCCTCACAAGGTTGAATTTTAATATTAGTTGGGGTGTATTAAAGGACCTATTTCTCTTGTCCTTCTTGCAGTCTTGTTCTGTAGGGCTGAGCTTGGGCTGCAGGTGCCACAGAGGCATCAGAGCTGAAAGGGAAGGTTGCTCTTGTACCACCCTCCCTGGCTGACTGAGCCAGATTCTTCTGGAGCCCACGAGAGGTGAGGAACAGCAGCAGCTGTGGAGATGTTTTGTGTCTGGTGCTTTTCAAGGAAGCTCATAGCTGGAAGCAGACTGCTCCCTTCAACAATCTCAGCAATGCAGCCCAGAGTGGAGCCACAGCCTTGGCTCCTCATTAACCAGGACAGTGATGATATCCTGCATAAATGAACCCTCAGAGAGCTGGGAAGGAGAAATTGCAGCCCAGGCATGAATATTGTGTGTACTGCTGCCTCTGAGCGCTAAGGAGTCCACGAGGAGCAGTGCACTCAGTCCCCTGACTTTTCATTTTGGGGTTTGAAACCACCTTGAAATTACTCTCCCAGCTTGCACAAGAGAGGGGTGTTTACAGCTGGGGATGTGTGTGGTGCCGTTGGGACAGTCTGTGGTTACAAGTTTTGATGTGGAGCTGTCCTGGACTAACACAAACCCCTTTTGGCTCAGATTTTGCTGTCCTGTTTCCTCCTGCTGCTCTTGCCAGTGCAGGGGAGCCTTCCCAGCGTTTGTATTTATGTGACACAGGCGTGGGTAGCAGCTCCAGGGTGTCCCCACAGCACTGCAGCTCTGATCTGTGTCCAGCCCCTGCATGGCCACGGTGGCAGAGCTGGGGGCACTTCCAGGAGATGGGAAATGGCTCTGGAGCTGATGTGGTGGCAGCACATGCATTGCCACTTGCTTGCCCAGTGCTGTGTCGCATTTTCAAACAGCAGAGCAGGTGAATAAACCAACACAGTGCAGCAGATTTTGGAATAACTGCACTGTTCAATAAAGGTAAAAAAGCATTGCCCCTGGTGCTCCTCAGGCACGACTGCTGCTCTCTGGCAGCCTTAACTGAGGAAGAAAGTGGTTCTAATTAGTCTGCAGACAGGTCCTCAGTGAAATGGGTTTTAACTTTTGAAAATCAATTGCTAGAATCAATCTACAGTAAAGTCTTTTACTGATTAAATATCACTTCAACCTCCTTTGAGGACAAAATATTTACCTCTTTAACTGCTCAAACTCTTAAGCAGAGACCTCCAGGGGACAACAGAAAGGGGGAAGAACATCTTTATTTTCTTGGTGTTTGAAGGATATTCCTATCCTACCTCCTTTGCTCTTGGCTCTCCAGAGTTTATTCTGATTAAAAATCTCAGCCTTCCAGATCTTTTCAGATTTGTACAGATCATTAGAAACAACATTAACTGATGCTTTTTTTTATGCTTTGTGGTTTGCTGGAGTGATGTTTGCAAGCAGCTATAGGCACAGAGGAGTTCATGGCAGTGTGAGAAGAGCCTCATCTCAGTGTGCTGCCTTGTGATACATCAGCACAAGTCCCCTTGTCCCCTTTCCCCTTCCTCCATTTTAATTCTCCTTCATTCTCCTCCATTTTACAGAAAACAATACTTAGAGAAAACAGGTTTTTTTCTCTGTGGCCGTGTCACCAAAGGCCAGACTAGAGCCTGTCTTTACCTTGCTATTGCTGCCTCACTGTGCCAGCTTTTGTCACCACAATGAAGGACTGCACAGAACCAGGACCTAAGAGCATCTTTCGCACCCATCTTGTTTCCATCCTGAAATGTAAAAGCAAGGAAAGCCTCCTAGCAGCAGCACTAGGGAAATACCTGCTTTAGCAGAGCAGAAAGCTTCCCTGGGGAGCTGCCTGCAAACTGCTGGGAGGTGCAAAAAGCTTCATGCAAACCCATTTGTAACTGCAGCCCATGAGGATTCTGCCAAAACTGAAGGTAGATCTCAAGCCAGATGCCCTGTCTGTCATACAGTGTAAATAGAGAGCAATAAAATGCAATTTGTAACATCACCCTTTGGGATTTCACCTTTCAAAACAAAGAACTTCACTTAGGGTTATCACATTGCTCTTGAAAGCAGGGAATCTGAACAATTTATTTAATTGAAATGTAAGTTTATGCCACTTCACATATTGGTAGACAAGTTGTGGGCTTGGAACAGGGCCATGTGTTTGCACCAGCAGGAAATTAAAATTGCCAACTACAGGCTGATACTCTGTGCTGGTGACTCAAACTGTGATGACAATTGAAGCTGTGCTTCAAAAACAAAATATTAGCCCTGATTATGATTCTCCCTGTCAGCTAAAGAGTGTGGCAGTTGCTGAGAAATGTGATCCATCAAGGTTATAGGTTCTTAGGATTTTTTTTGAGAAACACAATGCTTTCTTTATTTTTTTTTTTTGGTGTGTATAAAGGCCTGTGTTATTTATTTTGAAGAGCAGAGAGCTCTCCACTATTTTTGCACAGACAGAAGAGCTGTACTCTGCCTGGTCACCACCATTGATGCAGCTGAGAGTATCATGATCTAAAATTTGCTTAATTTTTTTTTTTTTTTAAATTCCCTGATCTCTCTGTGTGCAACTGTGTGTTTGCTGTGCTGAGAATTTAAACAGGTATTTTGGAACTGGATGGTTGGTGTTAGGTTTCTGGACATCAGGGTCAAGAAGTGTTACGTGATCATCAAAGTGGGGATTTTTGAGGGGAGGAGGCTGTGTTGTGATGATTTTTGATCTTTCACCTCTAGGAACTATCACAGGAATTGGTGAAAACAACAAAGATTTGCTCAATTTCTCATTTTCCCTACTTTTATCATTGTAATGATAAAATGACATTGTGATGTAATGAGAGAATCAGAGACAAGTCCCTGTCAGCAGCCCATTACAGCACCATGGGGTGCGGGATGGCTGTGCTGAGGTTTGGAGGGGTTGCTGTGGCAGGAAATATCCAGGGGGATAAAGAAATCCTGCCAGGAGTGAAGTGTGGGGTGTGAGTTTGTCTGGGAGCTGCAAGGACAGAGGGTGTCAGGAGAAACCAAAAGTGGAAAAACTCTCCCCATGGCAAAGTACAGTAATTTCATGATTATAAGCCGCACCATTTTGACTAAAATTTTGGTCCGAACCCAAAGTGCGGCTTATAATCAGGTGTGGCTTATATATGGACAAAGAATGAAAAGTTGCTGTTTTAGTTTGGAGGACAGTGTCTGCTGAGAAAGGCAGGAACTTCTCTTTGAAATGGAGAATGGAAACCCCCTCCCTCCAAATTATTATAATTTTGAAATCAAGGGGCTTTCAGGCAAAAATATGGGAATTAGGAATAACAGTTCTTTACTAGGGAAATTAAAATAGAAATACAGTACTACAAAGAAACAAATTTCAAGCCCTGACACAGTCAGAGTACAACCTGACACCCGTCAGGCAGGGTGTTGGCAGCAGTCCCATTCCATGGTGGCTGCATCCTCCTGCAGTGACAGATGTGGCTCAGTTGGAGCAGTGCTCCTGTACAAGGTGCAGTTTCCCTCCGCAGCTCCAGTGGTGATGTGGAGAAATCCGGTTTTCCTCTGGAGTCCAGTGGAGAAAGGGGCTCCCTTAGTGTCCCCAAACCTCTGTTTTTATCTTGGTAAGAAATGTTGGGCTCTTCCCCCTGGCTGGAGCAACTTCCAATGGGATGCAGTAATTTTATCAGTCCCACAGTGGGACTCAATGGCCATTAGCAGAAAATGACTGGCTGGAGGAAGGATGGGTTGTGAAAAGATAAAGAACAATGCCCTGCCTGGTTTCAATGGATGGCCCATTAGCAGAATATCTGCTGTTGAGATAAGGATCACTGCCCCCACCCTCAACAGATGGTGATAGAATAGATACCTTTGATCACACTCTGTATTGTAACATGCGGCTTATAGTCGTGAAATTACTGTAATTGTGAGTAAAAAGTAATTTTGTGAGCCTGAGGGTTTTTATTTGGATGTGCTGCAGCATGGAATTCCCTGTAGGAATAACTGAAGTGACACATGGAATCCTTGCTGTTTATTCAAAGTGTTGCTTGTAGTGGGAATGCAACAAGCACACTGATAATCTCTTAAATCCCATTCTCCCTCTGACCTCATGGAGTATTTTTTATGAAGATGTTATTTTTTAAAAGCTGAAAGTCAAAATGACTCCTTGTGTTCCTGTGCCAGGCAGTGAAATTCCTGGGAAATGGGAAAAATTGTCTCTGTACTGATCAGGAAAAGTGTGACTGAAGATAGAAATTATACTGCAACAACATTGTTTTAAATCAGATTTTTATTAAGTAGAAGAGCAGATTTAACAGTTTGGTTCTCATGAGAAATCTTATTTAGTTTATTTTTCAGTTCACACTTCAGACTTGCCTGGATTGGCCTTTTTGCTGTGTACCAGCTTCTATCACAGTGACAGGATCAATAAGGGAAGGAAATTTGGTATATGCCACAGCTTGCCTGTGTGCATCAATGCCCAAAAGTATAAAAGAAAAAACTGTCCAGAGAGTTTTTGCATTCTTGTTTCTAGCTGGCAAATTTGAAAGCTTCTGAAAATCACTTTAAGAATTCACCAGAGTCTGTTTTCTGTGGAGAAATGTTTCCTCAGAAAATTGAAAGTATTTTTGCAGGAACATAGATCTCTATCTGAGCTTTCCATGGGAATTCTTCTGAGGAATTAGTTGGGACAGTATTATTTTCATCCGATGAAATTTCATTATCACTATCAAAGAACTGTGACAATGAGACCAATATTTGAAAATAAAACTCTCCTTAGGAAAAATCAAAGAAGAAATCTGATATTTTAATTTAATGCCCATCCAGGAGAACCAGCAGAAGTTGACTAAGTCTGAAAGTCTCTATTTTTGGCCAGTCCAAATTTAAAGGGGAAATTTCACCTGAAAAATGTCCAGCATTTAAAATTTCCTTGTTAAAACAGGCATTTCAGGTTAGACATCAGAAATTGAAGGCAAATCCTAAGGATTGTCAGCAATATGTAATGGTGAGAAAAGCTGTTTGCAAAAACAAAATCTTTGTTTTGCAAAAAAAAAAAAAGAAAAAAAAAAGATATTTGCCTTTGCTACAACTTTAGATTGTAGTAAATATTAATATACATCAAATATTGGTGAGTGCTTATGTTGTGGGTTACCATCAAGACAAGATCCTCTGGCCAAAGGAAATAAGCACATTTTTAGCTGAAATTCTGCTTTTCTGAGTGCTTTGAGGTCTGTGCACAGAGCCCATGGAATTTGCCATCAGGAATTTTGCTTTTCACCCTGAGGACACCGTGGTGACCTTCACCTACTGCACAGCTCTGCTCCCTCCTCCTTCTGTTCCTGCAGGGAGCAGGTTCTTTTGCTTTAAATTCTGCTACTTTTCTCTCCTCCTCTGGTTTTGGACAACAGTTCAGGGAGAAAAACATCTTTCAAAAATGACTCCATCCTGGCAGGATGTTGCAGGGAAGGCAGCAGGAGTTACCTAGCTCAGGTTACTTTGCTCTTGTATTAAAATTCACCCAGAGCTGGAGCAGAAATGCTCCATCCCTTTGTGCAGAGACCCCCAATTCCTGGGTGCTGTTTGGTGCTTTTCTCCTGGAAAACTTCACTTCAGGCTCTGGGTGAGGACCAAGCAGCCTGGTTTAGGGTAGAACAGACTCAAGCAGGTGTGGGGATGCAAAGTGCCCCGAACTCCCTTTGCAAATTCTTCATCCAACACTACATGGCTTTCTTTTCCTTTTTTTTTTTTTTTTTTTTTTTTTTCTTTTTTTTTTTGGTTTGTTTGTTTGCAGCAAGTCGTGATTCCCCTCCCTTAACTCTCCTGTTGCTGCTGACACTGATGCATGTCATGGTTGCAGTATAAATGTTCATTTAATCATAATGAGGCAGCAAACTCCCACGTTTCCCTGGTGCCTGAGCTGCTTTCAGTGCAATTATTGTACTTGTGATGTTTTAGTACAAAAATATCTTACTAGAGGTTATGGAGAGGTATCAACAATTTTTATTTTTTTGGTTCTTTTAGGTTTGCAGATGATCCAGCACAGCCTGTGTTTCACTGTTGCTGACAGTCCCACTATGACTAAATAGAAACTTAAATTTACAGCTGGCGGGATGGGGAAGGAGGGGGGAAAGACTTTGCAGTGAGAAGTGTTGCGAAATAGAAATTTGTGTGTTCTGGAAGGAGCTCAGATTCTGATTCATAAAAAAAAAAAAATTAAAATAAATAAATAAGAAATTATAAAAGAATTTCTTCTGGCAGCAGATGCTCCCAGCTGCTGGCACAGGCAGGAAGCAGCACACCCAGGACAGATGACTCGTTGCCACAATTTTCACTTTCTCTGTCTGAAGCTATCCAGGCTTGCAGCCCAGAAGAAAAAGAACCAGAATGTACAATATCAAAGTGTTCTGGCCACTAACTGTGAATCTCCTCCTTGAAATAAGATGTTCTCACAATGGCCAGAAAAATGGTCCATTTTAGTCTTTTTTCATAAGAAAAATAACACCTTATGGTCATTTGCTCTGCACATATCAGCCTTTCTGACAGTTCCTCTGGTTAATTTTGATTGTCTTGGCCAAATTCAGCTAAAGCAAACAAAGATTTTAGAAATTCAAAGTCTGTGAATATAAGCGACAGTTGAGGAAAATCTAATTATAGGATCTGTGGAGGGGGAAAAGGGTGTGAGTGCAGGATTTCAGTCTGCAGAGGTTGGAGGTGTTACAAATTCCCCCAGGTATGGGAAGGGTTCAGGAGGAGTTCACTGCAGCAGAAGGCACAAAAGGTAGGGACTCATTCACCCTGGGATTCCCTTGTGTGGGGTAAGGAGAACCCTGACCAGGAGCTGCAAGAGAAAAACCCCATCCCTGGAAGTGCTCAAGGTCAGGTTGGATGGGGCTTGGAACAACCTGCTCCAGTGAAAGGTGTCCCTTCCAACCCAAACCATTCTGTGATTCCATGATTTATAACTTTTGAACACATTTGAAATACTTGTTGCCTCTAACAGTATAGATAATTTTAAATTTTTTGCTTTCTCTTGAATTTAGGACACTGCATTTCTTCCTTAGCCCTTCACTGCTGCCCGCAGTGTGCCCAGCACAGTACGGTAATTTCACGAGTACAAGCCGCACTTCCGGGTGTCGGCAACTTTTCGTTCTTTGTCCATACATAAGCCACACCTGATTATAAGCCGCACATTACAATCCAGAGTGTGATAAAAGGTATCTATTCTATCACCATATGTTGAGGGTTTGGGCAGTGATCCTTATCTCAACAGCAGATATTCTGCTAATGGGCCATCCATTGAAACCAGGCAGGGCATTGTTCTTTATCTTTTCACAACTCACCCTTCCTCCAGGCAGTCATTTTCTGCTCATGGCCACTGAGTCCCACTGTGGGACTGATAAAATTACTGCATCCCATTGGGAGTTGCTCCAGCCAGGGGGAAGAGCCCAACATTTCTTACCAAGATAAAAACAGAGGTTTTGGGACACTAAGGGAGCCCCTTTCTCCACTGGACTCCAGAGGAAAACCGGATTTCTCCACATCACCACTGGAGCTCCAGAGGGAAACTGCACCTTGTACAGGAGCACTGCTCCAACTGAGCCACATCTGTCACTGCAGGAGGATGCAGCCACCATGGAATGGGACTGCTGCCAACACCCTGCCTGACGGGTGTCAGGTTGTACTCTGACTTTGTCAGGGTTTGGGGTTTGTTCTTTGTAGTGTTGTATTTCTATTTTAATTTCCCTAGTAAAGAACTGTTATTCCTAATTCCCATATCTTTGCCTGAAAGTCGCTTGATTTAAAAATTATAATAATTTGGAGGGAGGGGGTTTACATTCTCCATTTCAAAGAGAAGCTCCTACCTTTCTCAGCAGACACTTGTCCTCCAAACTAAAACAGCAACTTTTTGTTCTTTGTTCATATATAAGCCACACCTGATTATCAGCCGCACTTCCAGGTTTGGACCAAAATTTTAGTCAAAATGGTGCGGCTTATACTCGTGAAATTACTGTAGTACATTTCTTCCCATGCCATTTTTGGATCTCTTGTGTCAGCTTGCTCTTGAATTTGAAATCAGAGAAATGTCACCATGTACAGGTGATGAAGATTTGCTCCAGCTCCTGGTGACACTCCAAGCCATTTGCCCACATGCTTTCCTACAGCTCTAAGGATCTGCACTACAGAGGTTCACAGGACAGTGTCAGCTTTTCTTCTGTCATTGATGAGAGCTGATTTGAGCTGTATTATCTCTACCTGTAGCCTTCAATTCTTGCTCTGACTCTTGTATGAAAGGAAAGGAAAAAACACTAGTGTGAAACCAATCAAGAAGATTGAAAAGTGGGAGATCTTTTATTCATAAAATCCATGTTTTTTCTGCTGCTGTAGGATCTTGAGGAAATCATGGCATGCTGACATTGCTCTTGTATCCGTCAGGAGTGAAAAATCCCCTCAGACAGGGAGCATCAGAGAGGGCAGATGTGGGCTTGGGCTCTTCACATGATTTTTGCCTCCTCACACCAGGGCAGACCCTTCCCCAGCTTAACTCCACAAGTGTGGGTAGAAAACATTTCCACTTTCTTTGTTTAAAACCTGCAACCTTGTGGTTTCACTCCATGAACTGCAGCAAACAGGGGGAGGCTGAGCAAGGTAGGATTTTGTGGAAATCCATTTTTCCCACTGAGATGGAGTTATCCATCCAGATCCTTCATCTGGCAGCTTCAAAATGTGACAGCACACAGTTCTTCCTGGGAAAAGAACTTCTCAGTGTCCTTTTAGCTCAGAAATGAGTGTGAGGTTGATTCCAGCTGATGGATGTCTGACCAGCAGCCTGTTCTCTGAGAGCATTTTCACATCTGGGTGCCTTTACCCTGCTGTCAGACTGTCACAAAGATCTGCCTCTCATCACCTGCACAGCAATTTCTTCCCTGCAGGTGCTGGGTGGGCAGCAGCAGTCAGGGGTGGTTTCCTGCCCCTTCTGCTCAGGGCTCTGTAGTGGGATTTTCACAATTCATTTCCTCTCCCTGCTGCTCCTTTGGCAACACTGCACCTTCCTGCAGGCATGCAGGCTTGTGAGATATAGCAAGGAATTCTCAGGTGCTGCATTTGCATTCTACAAAAACCTACTGAATATTCTCTTATTGCCTTTGCAAAACAGCCTCTGGTCATGAGAAATGTGAATTTTATTCTGAACAGGACAGAAGTGATTATTAAAGTTCATATTGGTGCTGGCTCAGAAGCAAGGAGCTCCATTTGCTCATCTTTTGAAGTCCAGTAGTGTTTCTGTGGTCTTCAGTGGAAAAACTGGGAAATTGGAATATTTTGGTGACATGATTACATCTTTTATTTCCTAATTGAGCTCTTAATCAAAGAAAAATGAGGATGTTTCAATTCACTTCTCACTCCCTCAACAAACAAGGATGCTAACTGCCAGAAAAACGTTGTAATGATTGTGTTGTGTGGGTCCTCTTAAAAGAGGCAAGTGCTTTAAATGGAATTATGGTAATGATGTGATCATTGTCTGGGCTGGCTTAATGAGTTTAGCGGCTGCTGCAATATTAAATGCTTTGCACTTAAGAAAAACACCTCCTGTTCCACTCCAAAAAGATCAGAAAAAGCTGCTGGAGCTTTTGCTGTGGTGCTGGATACATCACACTGGGCTCTAGACACTGCCAAAAAACTGCTGGTTTGGACACTGTGGTCCTCTGTGGATTTGGCAGCTCTGGTGCTTCAACATAAACACAGAATAGGCTCTCAGAGGATGTACTTTGAATGGATTAATAAATTATGTGAACGTTTGACATAGCAGAGAGGGGGAGAAAGTGGCTGGAGAGTGCTTTATATATGTGTACAAAAAAGTGAGATGACAGTGTCCATTAAAAGAGGGTTCTGTGTCAGTCTGACACAATTAATGTGGGAGCTGGGGCTGTGGCAGGGACAAAATGAAGGTGCAGGGTTCTACCCAGCCTGGTCCCTGCCTGGCTCTGTGAGACCATCTCCAGCTGCTCTGTCAGAGGTCCCAAGGACACTTCCCCCTCCTATATCCTCCTGTCTCAGCTGGTGTCCTGTCAGGGAGAGGCAAAGGGCAGTGGGCAATGAGAAAACCTGCATGGCTGTGTGGGGAGCTCTTCTGGAGCAGTCCCAGCCTGTGGAGCCTTGCAGGGTCTGCTGGAAATGCCAGGAGCACCCATGCAGGGGAGCCCAATTTTAATGTTGTCCTGTGTTTGAAAATAAAACAATTATGTAGCTTGGACTGTGGAAAAACTCTTTCTTTTTGCACTGAATACTTTAAAATGAAAATAGAGGGACCTCCCAGTCACATGAGTTGTTCCTGAGGGGCTCAGCTGTGTGGTTCTCCTGCAGGATGGGGTGTCTCAGTGTCAGACCCTGTTTTGAGCAGGACCACTTGGTTCATGTTCCTGACTGCCTGGGACTCCCCTTCAGCACTTTCACTTTTAAAGTGCTCAATGTAACTGCTTCCACCCTTGATCATTTTGGTGAATAGAAGCCAGGTCAGGCCTGAGGATGGCATCTTTGTGAATGAACATGTTTGTTTGGGAAATCTAAAATTAATTTCCAGGCCGTTGAACTTTAATTAAATTTTGCTGCTCAATAACGAAGCTTCGTATCTTCTGTTAATTCCTCACAAAACCTAATTCAAACATCCTTGACTTCTGCTGGGAGATGTGAGTAAATAGGATCTACTTATGGATTCTGCTATGGTGAGAAAAGAAATTATTTCTCTCTCATCATTGGAAACTCATTCATAGTCTTTGAAAAATGTTGAATTAAAGAGAATTTTCATCGACTCGCCTAGGGCATTAAAGAGATTTGGAGCATTAATACAGAAATAGGCTTCACACTGTGGTTTGCATGACAGAAATGTTAAGGGGTTAAGGAATATGCAGGAAGCCAAAGATAAAATCATAAAATCATCCTTCAGTTTGGAGGGTCCCAGAGCCAGGTGACAGAGCTCTCATTCCCAGCATGTGTCTGTTGGGACACAGATTCTTCTTTTCATACCAGAAAAATGTCACTTTTCATCAGACCTGCACAGGGATCCAGGCATGAAAACTGTAACCACGAGTTCTGCTGCCTGGGATTTACTGATATCCTCAAGCATTTTTTCTTGTCCCAATGTATATGCTCAGCAATGTGGCAGGAGACAAAGGAAATACGTCCCCATTAGTTATGTGGAGAGCAAATGTTCTGCTTTTTTCATTTAGTCAATTAAGACGCTGTTTGTAAGTACAAAATGTTTGTTCTAGACAAACTGATATATGGAGTTGAGCTGGGGCTGCATTTTCCAGGAACAAACAGTCCCATGGAATGTGTACTCACTGTTTGGAGCCGGGAGAAATGTCAAATGCAAGTGGATTTTGTGAAACCTCTCTGGTTTCTCTGTGTGAATATTAATGATGGTGGCTTGTTGTTTTCATGATAAACTCTTTCAGCTATTAAATTACTGGAAAGAAATCCACCAGTCTAACAAAGATGCCTGGATGAGTCATGTTCATTTATAAGAAAGGTAATTTTGGTTGGTTTCTGACTTAAAAAAAAAATATACCCTGCACGATTTCATTGTGGTTTTAATTTAAAAACACACAAATACTTTTATTTTTAACCTAATGAGAGGGCTTTAATCTAAATTTTCTGGGTAAGGGGAACCTTAATTCATCCCACTCCTACCAGTTTGATGCCAGGTCAGCCAGAGAAACATGGAGAGGAGCTGAAGGTCAGCAGAGAAAAGCTGAGGAGCAGCTGGAAGGGTTTCACAGGATGGGTCAGGTTGGAAGGGACCCCTGAGGTCATCCCCACACCCTCTCTGGACAACCTGCTCAGGGCTTGGTCACTGCTTAGGGAAGCTCTGCCTGGTGTCCAGATGGGATTTCCTGGGCATCAGTTCCTGCCCACCCCTCTTTGCTCAGCACTAAGGAGAAAAACCTGTTTGGGGTTTTTTGTTTGTTTTGTTGTCTTGTTTGTTTTTTTCCTTCCAGTGTCTGCCTGTGGATTATCCCATCTGATATTGAGATCCACCCTGGCTTGTTCCTGATCTATTCCTGCTTTCTCAGACATATTGCAGGTTTCCTTATCAGCTGTACCACTCCAATTACAACCCTCTAACCTCCAGCTGCAGGGAATATCCCAAAGCCTCAGGTGTTCCAGTAGCTCATTTTTTGTGCTCTTCAGCCAAGACAAGATTAAAAATCCTGACTCTTTCTCCTCTCTCCCATCAGTGTTAAATGCTGGATTTTGAAACTCTCCAGGGGGATACAGAAAGAATGCTGAACTGGTATGAATAAAACAATCTTTTCCAAAGGAAAGCTGCTAAGAAAAATGTGCTTTTTGGAGTCACAAAGGATTGATTCCTGACAGTTTCTACCTGGAGTAAATCCTGGTGAGCTCCCTGGGTTTGTGTAACACAGGAGGCCAAGGCAGATGAGCACAACAGCCTCTCCTCCCTTCTAATCTGTGAAGGCAGAAGCAGTTCTGGACCTGTTTTGTGACATTTATAAAGCCTGACACTGTTTTATCTGCTGCTGATCTTGCCTGGAGGGAATTTAAAGGGTGAGGTGTCCTGGCTGGAGCAAGACCGATTTGTTTGGGTTTTGGATGAATACCAAATCGTTTTTCATGGTGACATTTAGCCCTTGGAGACCTTCCCCAAATGAGTGATGTGGGTTTGCAAACCCAGAGCTGGGCTGGGCTTGGTGCCAGGGGGACACTGCAGAGCCTGGACAGACTCGGGCAGGGGGTGTGAGAGGTGCCCCTTGCCCATCCCTGGCTGGGTGATGGGTGAGAAAAGGTCTGGATCTCAGTTAAAACTCATTATTTTGGTGTTATCTCTGGAGAGCATGAGAGCTGTGGGATGTAGAGAGAAAAGGGGCTGGAGAGAGGTCAAAGACTGAGCCATTGCAGAGACCAAATGCCCTAAAGGTTCAATCCAACTGTGGTTCTTGGCCAGTTATGCAGCTACAGAAGCATTTATTACATAATTCAGTTTTACCAGGGTATGTTTCATAACCAAAACCTCATTTGAAAGCTCATTGCTTCCAAATTCAGCCCGTGCTAAGAACAAACACACTTTGTGAGATGTTTTGGGAGCCAGCAGCCAGGGGCAGGAGGAGCTGCAGGTTCTGCCTGCCCAAGGTGCTGCACCAGCTCTGCCTTGTGCTTTCTGCTTGTCTGCATCAATGACATGACAGAGCAGCACAGGCTGGTCAGGGCACATCCCCTGCTCTGCTCTATAGCAGGTGCTGGGTTGATGTTGTTTTCAGCCCTTATTTAACAAAAGGAGCTTCATATGGATGACAGAGGCAGTGAACAGGAGCATGACACTTGATTTCTTTTTAATTTGGACAGGGTAATGCAGTCACATGCCAACATAGCAGGAAATTAGATTTTGATTTTTTTGAAAAATAAAATGCAATGGTGTTATGCTAAAATCCCAGGAAATCTTGGAGGTAACAGGGGGGAGTGTAAATACTGATGCCCCAAAGCCTGGAAGTTTATGAGGCATTAAAGCAGTGCCTGGAGCTCTTTGGTGCCCTGTAAACTGTTCTGTTACATAAGCATGTCTTCTTATGGCTTAACTTGTGGATATAAAATCCCCCCAGGCTGATAACAGGAGATGCCTCAGCTTAGAAAATCTGTTATTTATTTACTTTACAGGTTTGGAGGAGTGAGAAAGCTTAGCTGTATTTAAGTCATTCTGGGCTCAGTGGTTGCTCCACAGCAGAATTTGCTATTTTGGCCATAAAGCTGAATCCAGGTTAGCTTCCCACTGAGCTTTAACTCAAATTACATTTGTAGCCTCAAATTCCTGCAATTCCACTAAGGATTTTTCTGCAAATTGTAAAGAAATTTGGCATAAAGCTCATGTGATAGAGAAAGGGTGTCCAGGAATGCTCAGCACAGATCTGGCCCTGGCTGAACCAGGGGGGTGCTGCTAATGTCTCAAGGCAGCTGAGCTGGGAAAGGTTTGTGGCAGCTGGCTGTGCTGCTGAATTTGGGTCAGCCTGGACCACATCTCCAGCATCCAGATGGCCTCTGTGTCCCAGTGAAATAATCACCCAGGCAGCTGCTGCAGCTGCAGCCATGTGTGAGAGCAGCTTTTCCTTCAGTTGAACAGCCCCTAATCAACAGATCCCAAGGAGAAAGTGATTCTTTATGGAGCTTCCTGTGTTTCTAGGTGTGCAAGCAGCCTTGGACAGTTCAGAAATGTCTTGAAATCATCTTTGATTTCAAGTTCACATATTCTGACACACCTGTGCTGCTGCTGGAGCTCAGTGATGCCCAGGAGATGAGGGTTTGGGAGGGTGGCATTGTCCCTGACTCCTGGTGACACTGGCTGGCAGGACAGCCCCAGTGGGACTGTGGGGAGGTGGAATCCTGCAGTGCTCCACAGAACTCTGAGTTTGCATGACAAAACAAAGAGATTTTACTTGTTAGAGGGCCTTGTGTATATATATATATATATATATATATTTTTTTTTTTTTTTTTTTTTTTTTTTTTTTTTGTTTAAATGTCCCTGTTGCTGTACTGAAAAGAGAGGCTGAAGGGCAGATGTTCCCTGTGGAGGAGTTGGGGACATTTCTCTGCAGCTGAGGATGTGCTCTGGCCACCTCCAGCCCATCTTTGTCCCTCTTTCCTTCCAGTACTGCACAGGGCACAGACTCACCTGAATTTGGGCTGTTGATGTTTTTATTTTGAAAAGCAATCTTTAACCTCAAACCCCTCAAACTTCCCAGCAAACTGAGAGCAAGGTGTTCGTGGCTGAACATGAATTTTTGTAAGGTTTGGCTGAACAGTGTCTGTTTTCAATGCTTTATTTCAAAAAGTGACCTTGGTTGATAGGAAGCAGAAAAATTAGATTTTTTTTTTCTTTCTATAGGGAGGAAATCTCACATGAAAAAGATACCTGTTGGATCTGAGATTTAAAGTCTGGACAAACCCTTGCCCAGTTCTCTGTCCCAATAGCAGTGACTTTCAGAGGTGTAGTCATTGTCTGGGTACAGTCACTGCAGAGAGAAAACCACAGAGCTTTGGCACCAAACTCTGTCAGAGAAGTTCCAACACTTGCAGTGTCAGAGCCTGCATCAGTGTGGCTGCTCAGGTAGCTTGCACTGAAAATGAGGGCAGGCAAAAAGCCACTTTTGGGACTTGATTCATCCCGTTCTGAATCAGTCTGATGAAGACTTGTGTTCTGCAGTTATTTAAATCATGTAGAAGTGAAAGTCATACAGGGTAACTGAACAATACAAATCTGCCTTTTGTGCCTCTTCAGTGCCTGTGTTTGAGTTTCCCCAGTCACCTGGCAGCTGCTTGATGTCCTTGGATGCTGCAGGGCTGCACGTGGAGCACTGAAGCTGCTGCTGGGAGCTTGGTGAAATTCTTGATGCTGTTACTTTTTTGTCTGTGAGGTTTTGAATAAATTCTTTTCTGTGCCTCAGTCTCTGCTGTAAACAGATTTACACAGATTATAATGTTTATCACCATTGTGAAATGCTTTCTACAGTTAAAGCCAGGAATAAATTCTTCTTATTATC